>NW_003852651.1:15589-24395 GCF_000181295.1 Otolemur garnettii | reverse complement strand
CTGTGTTTGATAGACGTTTATAGAACACTCCATCCCAAAGATAAAGAATATACATTCTTCTCATCATCCCATGGAACATTCTCCAAAATTGATCATATCCTAGGACACAAAACAAACCTCAACAGAATCAAAAGAATTGAAATTCTACCTTGCATCATTGCACATCACAGGGCACTAAAAGTGTAACTAAACTCCAACAAAAACGTTCAACCTCACACAAAGGCATGGAAGTTAAACAATCTTCTGTTGAATGATAGTTGGGTGCAAGAAGAAATAAAAAAGGAAATTATTAACTTCCTTAAGCATAACAACAAGGAAGACACAAGCTACCAAAGCCTATGGGATGCAGCAAAAGCAGTCCTGTGAGGAAAACTTATTGCTTTAGAAGCCTACATTCGAAAAAAAGAAAGAGAATGTATCAACAAACTTGCAGGCCATCTTATGGAATTTGAAAAGAAGAACATTCTAAGCCTAAACCCAGCAGAAGAAAAGAAATATCCAAAATTAAATCAGAGATTAATGAAATTGAAAAGAAAAGAATTATTCAGAAAATTAATGAAACAATGTGTTGGTTTTTGAAAAAATAAATAAAAGAGATAAATCTTTGGCCAGGCTAACTAGAAATAAAAAGTAAAACCAGATGTGATAAAGAGGAAATAACAAAGGATGCTACTGAGATACAAGAGATTATCTCTGAATACTACCAGAAACTTTATGCCCAGACATTTGACAATGTGAAGGAAATGGATCAATATTTGGAATCACACCTTCTCCCTAGACTTAGCCCAGATGAAATAGTTCTCCCGAGAGACCAATTTCAAGCACTGAGATCAAAGAAACAATAAAAAATCTCCCAACCAAAAAAAGCCCTGGTCCACATGGCTTCATACCAGGATTCTATCAAACCTTCAAAGAAGAGCTTATCCCTACAATGCAGAAATTATTCCAAAAAATTGAGGAGGGAGGAATCTTCTCCAACATGTTCTATGGAGCAAACATCACCCCGACACCAAAACCAGGAAAAGAACCAACTACAAAGGAGAACTTCAGACCAATTTCACTAATGAATATAGATGCAAAAATTCTCAACAAAATTCTAGCCAGTAGATTACAGCTTATTATCAAAAAAGTCATACATCATGATCAAGTAGGTTTCATCCCAGGGATGCAAGGCTGGTTTAATATATGCAAGTCTATAAACATTATTCATCATATCAACAGAAGAAAAACCAAAGACTATATGATCCTCCCAATAGATACAGAAAAAGCATTCAGTAAAACCCAGCATCCTTTTCTAATTAGAACACTGAGGAGTATAGGCATAGGTGGCATATTTCTTAAACTGATCGAAGCTATCTATGACAAACCCACAGCTAATATTTTACTGAATGGAGTAAAAAGCTTTTCCTCTTAGAACTGGAACCAGACAAGGTTGTACTTTGTTACCGTTACTACTCCACACAATGCTGGAAATTCTAGTCAATACAATTAGACAAGACAAGAAAATAAAGGACATCCTAATTGGAGAAGAAGAGGTAAAAACTGTCCCTTTTTGCTGATCATATGATCATATAATTAGAGAACCCTAGAAACTCAACCACAAGACTCTTGGAAGTCATTAAAAAATACAGTAATGTTTCAGGATATAAAATCAATGTCCACAAGTCAGTTGCTTGTGACCTTGTGATCTCCTTGAGAAGACTTGTTCTCCTAGATCTCACCTTTCTCAGGTATACTCTGTCAATACAACAGAGCTTAAGGAATTTAAATAGTTATTCAAGAAATTTCGAAACACAGTAGAGAGTCTAACCAGTAGAGTAGAACACAGAGAAAAAAGAATCTCAGAACTCAAAAACATGACTTTTAAACTAACACAAGCATTCAAAGAGTTAGAAAAAAAGAAAGCAAAAGCAGTGCAATCTCTTAGAGCAGTGTTTTTCACCTTTAAAAAAAAAATCTCAAGGCACACTTGAACCTGTAGTTAAACTTCTACAACACATTTAAATTATGTTGATAAAAAAGAATAAAAAAGACATTTTACTTGCTTTGAGTTTCTTTTAAAAATAATTTTATTAATGATCTTTAGAGTTTTTTTAGCATACCTAAGATCCTCTTATGGCACAGCAGTATGCCATGACACAGTGCTGGAAAATCTCTGCCTTAGAGAGATATGGCACCACACAATGCATAACAAACATATGAATCATAAGTATCCCCAAAGGAGAAGAAAGCCTTTAAATCATGGAAGCTGTACTTCAATACATTATTGCAGAGAATTTCCTAAGCATTGCAAAAGACACAGAAATACAGATACTAGATACTTATAGAACTCCAGGATGACTCAAGTCAAACAAAGAATCTCCTGGAGACATTGTAACTCCTGACCAAGGTCAAAATGAAAGAAAATGTTACAAACAGCAAGGTGAAAGCAATATCTTACCTACAAGGGCAAAAACATTAAGGTGACGGCAGACATTTCTTTTATAACAATAACCTTTTATTTTTACACCTATTCTGTCATGAATTCATATGGAATAGGTCCCAGCAGCTCAAGGTCTTTTCCACTGGCTGTCATAAAGCTTGCTTTGCCTATTATGCCATTAATTCATAGGAAATCAGTTCCAGAAGATTATTCTCCCTTTCAACTGGTTCTCCTGTTTGCTACACTGTGGGTAGTACTCTGGATGACATTCCAGAAGACTCACATGGGAATGCCCTCAGGTCTCAGCTCCCCACTGCTCAGCACACCTATGGTGGTGAGAGGGGTTGGAATGTTCACCTGTATAGACAGAAAACTAGTTGGGAATGTCTGAGTAAAATTCAACAGCTTACTGGAGATAGGCTATCAGCAGTGTTAGAAGAGTATTAAAAATTACCTTTGAACCAAGACACTCTAGCCTGAAGGCTGTAACCATAATCATTCCTTGCCCATCCTCTAAGGCAACTTTTTTGTAATCTACTTAGTTCCACCCTTGAGAATTGTTCTATGATTTAGTGACTCCACCCTGCTGATGTTCCCAACTAGTTTTCTGTCTATGCAGGTGAACATTCCAAACCCCCTTACCACCATAGGTGTGCTGAGTAGTGGGGGGCTGAGACCTGGGGATATTCCCATGTGAGTCTTCTGGAATGTCCTCCAGAGGACTACCCACAGTGCAGCAAACAGGAGAACCAACAGAAAACAGAAATAAATGAAAAAGTCAATAATATTAGAAGTTGATGTTTTTAGTTTGGAATTCATTGAGAGTACAAAGAATTAGGTTACACTGATTGTGGTTGTTAGGTAAAGTCCCTCTTGTTATAGAGTTGATTTTTTTTTTTGAATAGATAAAACGATTTTGACAAATCCTAAGCTGGAATAACTAGCAAAAAAAAAAAAAGATAATAGATTTGAGTCTAAATAGAATCATAAATTAAAGAGGAGACATTAGAATTAATACACAAAGATACAAAGGATCATAAGTGACTGCTATGAATAATTATGAGCCACCAAATTAAATAACCTAGAAGAATGCACAAATTTTTAGAAATATACAAACTACTAAGACTTAATCATGAAGAAATATAAAGCCTGAACAGAACAATACTGAATTAGGAATCAAAATTTTAGCAAAATAGAAAAAAGCCCAGGACCAGATGGCTTCATTGGTAAATTCTACAAAACATTTAAAGAAGTAACACCAATCCTTCTCAAGTCCTTTCAAATAAAGTTGAAGAGGAACAAATACTTGCAAACTCATTTCATGAGGCTAGCATTACCCTTATGCCAAAGCCAGACAAGGATACTATAAGAAAAGGAAAGTACAGACCAATATTTCCAATGAACATAGATGCAAAACTCCTCAACAAACTATTATACTAACCCACTGAATTCAACAGCACATTAGAAGGATCACACACTATCATCAATTTGAATTTGTCCCTGGGAAACAAGGATGGTTTGGTGTATGTGAATCAATCAGTGTGATGCACCTCACTAACAGAATGACAGATAAAAGAAAATCATTTGACCAATTCCATAGGTGCAGAAAAGCATTTGACAAAGCTCAACATCAGTGCATGATGAAAACTCTCAACAAATTATGTATAATAAAAATGGGCCTCAACATGATAAATGCCATATATGACAAGCCCACAGCAAACATCATACTCAATGGTGTAAAGCTGAAAACTTTCCCTCTAAGATTAGGAGCAAGAAAAGGATGCCCACTCTTACCACTTCTATTCAATATAGCACTGGAAGTCCTAGCCGGAATAATTAGACAAGAAAAAGAAATAAGGCTCAGCGCCTATAGCACAGTGGTTACAGCACCATCACATACACTGAGGGTGCCATGTTCAAACCCAGCCTGGGCCAGCTAAACAACAATCACAACTGCAACATAAAATAGCCAAGTATTGTGGTAGGCACCTATAGACCCAGCTACTTGGGAAGCTGAGGCAAGAGAATTGCTTAAGCCCAAGAGTTTGAGTTTGCTGCAGGCTATGACACCATGACACTCTGCCAAGGGCAACATAGTGAGAGAGGCTGTATAAAAAAAAAAACAGGAAATAAAAAGCAATCTAATTATAAAGTAAGTAAGAAGTAATTGCCTCTCCTTGTAGATGACATGATCTTGTATATAGAAAACCCTTTAGGGAGTTTTCTACAAAAAAGTGTTAGAACTGATAAAAAATATAAATTTGCAGAACACAAAATCAACATTCAAAATTTAGTTACATTTTTATACATATACAGTGGACAAGCTGAAAAAGCAATCAAGAAAGCAATCTCATTTACAATAGCATCAAAAAGAAAAGAAATTAAATGATATGAAAGGAAAAGAAAGAAAAAGAAAGGAAAGGGAGGATATTCCCAGGACACATCCTCATACCATTCCTCCAGTGTATTTAAAGATGTTCCAACCACAATATACAGGAAAGGCAAGGCAAGGCAAGGCAAGGCAAGGCAAGGAAAAGAAAATAATTTAATAAAACCAGCAGCCCTGGTTGCTAATGTTCAAGATAAACAGAGACAGTTACTAAGATTTTGTCTCTTTTCTGCTAGTGTGAATAACTCCCCATCCCCATCTGGAAGAGACAGTGGGGATTGAGGGGGAGATAGTGGAGATGTTAAAGAACAGACCATACACTCTGTGAGTTCTAAAGCTAGGAACCTAGAGGCTAAACTTGTTGGCAGAAAAGAAGAGATGCTTTAAATTGATGAGAATTTGATGCCTTTATTTATAATGAACTAGGCTTTAAAGAAATTATGGGTAGTTTTTTTTGGATTTTTCAAATACTGTATCTGAAACTGAGACTTTTCATTTTTATGAAAATGATAAGAAACTGTGGAATCAGCATGAGGTTCTGCCAAGGGGTAGAGAAGGTATATATTATACAATGTGTTTAAAGACCAAAGTGGGGAAAATGCAAAAGGATTTTCCACTATGTCCTCACTGAATTCATCCATTCAAGAAACTAGTTGCATGTGTAAAGTACCTGTAATCTAGGTGATATTTGCTATTATTTATTCAAAGCACTAATATAAAGAGGCTGGATATCTGTGCTACAATGTTTTTTCAACAAATTCCTTTTGTGTTCTAATTAACTAGTGTCAGATCTTGTTGCTTGGTGCCAAGCACCCTGCCTTCTCACAGCATATTAATCCCTGACTCTATTGTTTTTGAGACCTCGCAGCATCTTTGCATTTTATGTAATTTGGTTGTTCACAGATTTAAGAGTCTCTTGGATTCAGTGAGCCAATAAAGCTTTTTTCTTTCCTTAAGTGAGTTCAAGCTGGTTTTATGTCACTTTGCAACTAAAGAATCCTGTCTAATCTTTTTGATGAGGAAAGGTGAAGGTCCAGCTCTAGGTAGGTGAGGGGAGAAGAGGAGAAAGCACCAGTTTTCTAGGTAGTCATCTGAAATCATGATCTGGAGGTGACTTCTGGCCTCTGGTCCCGCCAACATATCCAGTATCTGTTGCCCCAGTTCCTCAGGAGTTTCCCACTTTATATTTCAACACTATACCCAGCTCTCACCTGATGCATTTCATTTCTTCCTCTGAGTTTTGAGTCTGGTACCCCATCCCCACCACTCCCTTAAATTTTATTTTGGCTGTGAGTTGCAAAAGCAATTCAAGATAATTTAAGGAGAAAGGGAAATTTACTGGGAAAATTCAGAGGTTTTGCAGAAGATTCCAAAGGAAAGTTGAGCAACAAGGTTCCAGGTAAAGCAAGATCCAGGTAAATTCTGAGCAGCTCAACAGGGAAAATTTGTGGACGTTTCTTCGGAATTCTGCTATTGATATGACTTACGTTTAATTCAGCTGGCAGTCTCCTCTCTCCAATACAAAATCATAAATTCTGAAGAAGAGAGAATCTGATTTTCCTAAGTTGGGCTGGGAATCTAACCCTGGGCCAATTACTGAGGTGCAGGAGACAGTGTCACCTGACGAGTGTATCCCTGCTGCTATACCTTCACCATGGTGGGAAAATAGAGAGCCATTCCTAGAGAAAAGCAGCTAGCTGTCCCTTAAATTCTACTCCTTTGTTTCCCAGGGCCCATCCTCCTGCCATTCCTCCAGTGTATTGAAAGATGCTCTAACCTTAATGTATCCAACCATAATATAAACAGTTGAAACACGTGCCCTTTTAAACAGGGCACAAACCAAACTTAGGTTCAGGTACCTCATCCAGAGTCCAGAAGCAGGTTTCTACTTCCTGATGTCCACAATCTCAGAAAAATCCATTTCTCACTGAGCTTGATTTTGGTCCAGACATTATATAGGGTGGTCATAGAGTTCATGTGCAATTGTAAATAGTGTGTAATTTAAAATTGCATAAGAACTTTATGGCCATCTTGTACTTTGCAAATAATAAATTTAGATAACATCAGTGATAGTGAGAAAATGGAAGAGTAAAGAATTAAAAAAATATATGATAACTCCTATTTTTAAAGGGGGAAAGAAGAAAGAAAAAATAGTGAAAAATATTCAAAGTTAAAGTCTGCAGCAGAAAACCTAAAAATACATATGTAGGCTAAATCATTGTGTCAGCAAGCGGCTGGCAAAGTGTAGCTAGATTTTATGGATTTGACCTTCCATTGTTCATTCTGTGTTTACCTTTTCTCCCTTCAGCATTATCAACTGGCTCAGGATCCTTATCAGGTGTATCAAATGAGGCGAGGTTTAGGTGCATAAAGCTGGCAAATGACTGTGCACACAAACACACACACATGCACATGCATGGACACATTTTAGGAAACAGAAGCTGGGAGTAAGCGGACAACCACTTCAGGAGTGATCCCAGTGACAAGTACCTTCCTGGGAAAGCTTCTGCTTAGCCAAGGTTAACAGTTTAAAGTGCCTTTTAAGTGGGCTGAGGAGAGATTTAGGCTCTCAACTCTGCAAGGTTTGAGAAATCAGCAGAGGCCTCCAGTCTCCATCTCATGCACCTGTATTAGCATTGTGATTAACATCTCATACCCGGGGGTGGAGGCAAGATGACGGACTGCAGCCAGATTTTTATAGAGGCTCCCGTTCAGAAGGAGACTTAAAGGACAGAAGTTTAGGGAGGGAGCTGATGGTTTGGAGCTGAGCCAAGGGAGGATATTGAAAAATGCACTTCAACTTTGCTGAGGTGAGCTGTGACCCCAAAAATACAATCATACAATCAAAAGGTATAAAATTTACCACCAAGCAGACAGGAGTCTCCTCCCTCACAAGAAGGGCTCACAGTTTACTCCATACAAAAAAAATGAGTAGAGTTCAAACATCCTCCCACTCTATCCCATGGGAGAAACCCCTTAAAAAATGGATGTCCTACCCCTGCTGGCATGCCATGGCACCCTCCTGCCAGGCATAAAACTGTAAAACTGTATATATTCTTCCCTACCTGCAACTCTGAACTCCAAGTATTCCCCCCCACACTCTTACCCTGAGGTCTGGAAGTTTGTCACCCATGGAGTCCAGATTCGTGGGCATTTCCTTGAGAGGAGTGGAGGGGGAAAGGACTGGTGCTACTGGGTGCCGACTCTGTGGTACGGTAGCGAGGAGAAGAATGTTAGTTCAGAGGAAGGCATACAGGAGCTGCCTGATGCCATTCCAGTTGGGCATGCCCTGTCTCTCTGGGCAACCAGAGGTTCCAGACGGCAGTCACTGGGAGAATGGACTTGGAAACTTTTGTGAGTAAAGAGACCATTAGCACCTAGCCCTCAAAGGAACATAGCTGAGACAAAGGCAGTGGGTGGGCAGAGGCTGTAATTTACACCTGAGTGTAAACTCTAATTGCTTGTTGCCCAGGGCTCAGTTTCTTATCAGCTCTAGCAGCCTCTGTCTTGCAGAGGAATTTAGCAGGGACAGAAGACACAGGGTTGGAACTCAGTGAACTTCCTTAACCTAAATTAAACACCCAAGGTCTCCCTGCTGGACTCAGATCTCCTGGTGACTTTGGCAGTCATAAACCCCAAGAGCTTTGCTTACTGGAGTGAACTGAGACATAGCCCTGTGGGATTACCAGTGACTGGCTGCAAGATGGGGAAGGAAGTATGAACCTTTCCAGACTAATTCATTTGCTGGGTGGGTCCTTTTGCCATCACAGGGCACTGGAGCAAGTTATATCAGAGCTGCCAGCAGATTCCTCTTAGCTAGCTGCCAGAGACATTTGAACTGTGCCACCTGAGACTGGTACTGACTAGGATAACCGATTTGGACCCCTTTTTTTTTTTTTTTTTTTTTGAGCCAGAGCCTCAAGCTGTCCCCCTGGGTAGAGTGCCGTGGCATTACAGCTCACAGCAACCTCCAACTCCTGGGCTCAAGCGAGTCT
>NW_003852651.1:12574-14958 GCF_000181295.1 Otolemur garnettii | reverse complement strand
AAAAAAAAAAAAAGAGTAACTGATTCACTAGGGTATTAGACCAGCTGAAAATAAGACAGAGCCACTTAGCCCCATCACACCAACCAGGATCCCAGGCCATAACACCAAGCTCAAGGGGAAAAGCCAAAAGGGGTAAAATAATCATGGGGTGAAATCAGTGGGAAAGCTCTGGTAATATGAATAACCAGAGTAGACCATTCCGCTCAAGAAAGGATGTGGTTGGCAATATGAATAACCAGAGTAGGTCAAGCCCCCCCCCCAAGAAAGGATATGGCAGATGAAACTGAAGATCCCCTTTATAAAGAGATGGCTGAGATGTCAGAAATTGAAATCAGAATATGGATTGCAAATAAGATTAATAGAATAGAGGCAAAGATAGAATTAGAAATTCAAGGAGCATTCCAAAAGTTCACTCAAGAATTCAATGAATTCAAAGACAAAACCACCAATGATTTTGAAACATTGAGGCAAGAGATTGCAGCCCTCAAAGATCTGAAAAATATGGTAGAATCCCTTGGTAAAAGAATGCAGCAGACAGAACATAGGATCTCGGATGTAGAAGACAAAGCTCTGAATGTGCCCAAGTAGCCAAAGAGGAACAGAAATGGAAAGCAAAAACAGATCATTCTCTCAGAGAGCTCTGGAATAATTCAAATGAAACTAATATTCGTCTTATAGGAATTCCTGAAGGCAATGAAGTTGCTTCACAAAACACAAAGGCTCTTCTTTATGAAATTATGAAAGAAACCTTTCAGATATGCGAAGAGATCCTGAAATTCAGATAGCAGACAGCCTCAGAACCCCAGCATGTCATAACTTGAATAAGGCATCCCCCAGACACATCATAATTAACTTCACTAAAGTTAATATGAAAGAGAAAATCCTGCAAGCAGCTAGACATAAGAAAACCATAACCTACAAGCAGAAGAATATTAGAATGATTGCAGATATCTCTGCCAAAACCTTTCAGGGGAAAGAGGGTGGTCATCGACATTTAATCTCCTAAAACAAAATACCTTTCAACCCAGGGTCCTGTATCCAGTTAAACTGAGTTTCATTTATGATGGAGAAATTAAATACTTTAATGACATTCATCTGTTGAAGAAATTTGCCATAACTAAACCAGCTCTCCAGGATACTCTCAGACCTATCCTCCATAATGACCAGTACAATCCTCCTCCAAAAAACTAAATTCACTCAGAAATTTTGATCAAATTCCAACTTCTACAGTGGTGAAAGGATCAAAAATGTGTACTGAACTTTCGAGCAACTCGTCAAAGCTCAAAATTTTATAAGGCTTATCAATAATTTCAATGAATGTGAATGGCCTAAATTGTCCTCTAAAGAAGCACAGATTGTCTGATTGGATACAGAAACTCAGATCAGACATCTGCTGTATTCAAGAATCACATCTTATTTTATTTTATTTTTTTTATTGAATGATAATTATGTACATTACTGCACTTCTGGGGTACAGTCTGGTGTTTTCACATACAATTTGAAACATTTCCATCAAACTGGTTAATATAGCCTTCATGTCATTTTCTTAGTTATTGTGTTACAACATTCATATTCTACTCTTAGAAAGATTCACTTATACCCTTGTAAGATAAACCACAGAAGTGTTCCCTCCAATCCCCTTCCCGCCACACATTCCCACTGCCCCTCTCACTTCCCCCTCCCAATATTCTTAGGATGTTTCAAAATAGGAGTGTATACGTTGGATATTTTTTTCTTCCATCCTTGTTATACTTTACTAAGAAGAACATTTTCCAGCTCCATCCATGTGAACATGAAGGACGTAAAGTCTCCATCTTTCTTTACGGCTGCATAGTATTCCATGTTGTACATATACCACAGTTTGTTGATCCATTTGTGGATTGATGGGCACTTGGGCTTCTTCCATGACCTGGCAATTATGAATTGGGCTACAATAAACATTCTGATACAAATATCTTTGTGGTAATGTGATTTTTGGAAGTCTGGGAGTATACCTAATAAAGGAGTTGCAGGGTCAAATGGCAGGTCTATTTTTAGTTCTCTAAGTGTTCTCCAGATGTATTTCCAAAAGGGACACATTAGTTTACATTCCCACCAGCAGTGTAGAAGTGTTCCCTTTTCTCCACATCCACTATAGCATCTCTGGTTTTGGGATTTTGTGATATGGGCTAATCTTACTGGAATTAGGTGATATCTCAAAGTAGTTTTAATTTGCATTTCTCTGATGATTAAGGATGGTGAGTATTTTTTCATATATCTGTAGGCCGTGTGTCTCTCCTATTTAGAGGAATTTCTCTTCAAGTCCCTTTCCCACTCTGAGATGGGATCACTTGTTCTCTTCTTGCTAATACATTTAAGTTCGCTATGGATTCTGGTTATTAAAC
>NW_003852651.1:1793-10485 GCF_000181295.1 Otolemur garnettii | reverse complement strand
TTAGGACTGCCTTTGCAGTATCCCAGAGGTTCTGATAACTCGTGTCTTCATTATTGTTTTGTTGTAAAAATTTGGTAATTTCCTTCTTGATTTCATCTTTTACCCATCTATCATTCAGCATAAGGTTATTTAACTTCCATGTTTTTGTATGAGACTTCAAATTCCTGTTGTTACTGAGTTCAACTTTTATTCCATGATGGTCCGAGATGATGCATGGAATAATTTCTGTTCTTTTAAATTTACTGAGGTTAGACTTATGACCTAAGATGTGATCAATTTTGGAGTATGTTCCATGGATTGATGAGAAAAATGTATATTAAATCTTGTTAGGATAAAAAGTTCTGTAGATGTCTGTTGGGTCCAAAAATTGGATAACTAAAATTAAATTCAAAATTTCTTTGCTAAACTTCTCATTGGAGGATCTGTCCAACACTGCCAAAGGAGTGTTAAAATCTCCGACAATGATGGAGCTGGGAGAGATTAAGTTGCTCATGCCTGTTAGAGTATCTCTTATAAATTGAGGTGCATTTTAGTTGGGTGTGTAGATGTTGATAATTGAGATCTCATCATGTTGAGTACTACCCTTAACACATATAAAGTGGCCATCCTTGTCTTTGCTTACTTCTGTGGTTTAAACCCTATTGTATCTGTGAATAAAATTGTAACACCTGCTTTTTTTCTGCTTTCCATTATACTGGAATATAGATGACCATCCCTTCACCCTGAGTCTATATATTTTTTTAAGGTAAGATGAGATTCTTGAATATTGAAGATGGCTGGTCTGAATTTCTGTGTCCATTCAGCCAACCTGTGCCTCTTTAGAGGACAATTTAAGTCATTCACATTGATTGAAATTATTGATAAGCCTGGTAAAATTTTGGGTATTGTGTTGCTTGAAAGTCCAGTAGACATTTTTAATCGTTTTCCACTGTGGAAGTTGGAATGTGATCAAAAGTGTCTGAGTTGGTTTACTTTTGTGGTGGAGGATTGTATTGGTCATTATGGAGAATAGGTTGGAGAATTTCCTGGAGAGCTAGTTTAGTTATGGCAAATTTCTTCAAAATGTGAATGTCGTTAAAGTATTTAATTTCTCCATCATAGATGAAACTCAGTTTACCTTGATACTGGATCCTGGGTTGAAAGTTATTTTGTTTTAGGAGATTAAATGTTGATGACCATCCTCTTCTAGCCTGAAAAGTTTCATCTAAGAGAACTGCAGTCATCATAATACTCTTCCCCTTGTAGGTTATGGTTTTCTTATATCTGACTTCTTTCAGAAGTTTCCTTTTCATCTTAACTTTAGTGAAGTTAATTATGACGTGCCTGGCTTATGTCTTGTTTAGGTTGAGTCATGTTGGGGTTCTGAAACTATCTGCTATCTGAATTTCAGAATCTCTTGGCATGTCTGGAAAGTTCTCTTTCATAATTTCATGAAGAGCCCCTGTATTTTGTGAAGCCACTTCATTACCTTCAGGGATTCCTTTAAGGTGAATATTCATTTTCTTTGAATTTTCTGAGAGCTCTCTGAGAGAAAAATCCGTTTTTGCTCTCTATTTCTCTTGATCTTTGTATTCCTGGGCTTCTTCAAAAGCTTTGTCTTCAATGACAGAGATCCTTTCTCCTGCCTGTTCCATTCTGTTACAGAGGGATTCCACTGTATCTTTTATATCCTTGAGGGCTGCAACCTCTTGTCTCAGTATTTCAAATTCTTTGGTCATTTTATCTTTGAAATCTTTGAATTCTTGAAACATCTTTTGAATAATTTCTTGAGATATCATTTGAATCATTTCGTGAAATTCTAATTCCCTGCTTCTTTCATTCTGTTAATCTCATTTGCTATCCAAATTCTGAAGTCGACTTATGACATCTTAAGCATCTGTTTATAAATGGGGTCTTCAGTTACATCTGTTCCATTTTTTCTTGGGGGAGTTGATTAATCTGATTATTCAAGTTTCCAGAGTTTTTCTGCTTATTCTGCCCCATGCTGAGTTTACCTTGTCTGGAGACCTTCTCCGAAAAATTCAGTTGGTGGCTTCTTCTGGTTCCCCAGAGAGATAGGCAGAGAGTATGTATGTTGTCTTCTCCTAGTTCTTGGATGCTGGGGCAACTGGGGTGCAGTGGAATGACTGCAGCTGCACGGGAGTATGCATAGCTGGATTAGACCTCATTTGGCCTGCCGGGGCAATCGGGAGGCAGGAGACTGGCAGCAGCTGGATCAGTTCTAGTTTGGCTCCACTGGGGCAACTGGTGAAACAGGGGAACTGTAGTGGCTAGATCAGTCCTAGTTCCGCCCCCCTGGAACAGCCAGGTGGTCGGGGGAATGGCAATGGTAGCACAGGGCACGCAAGAGACCAGATCAGTCCTAGTTGAGCCCCGCCAGAGTAGCTGTTGCAGGAGCGGAGGACTCCTTCACCGTCGCCCACTGGACATGGGTGGTACTAGCCAGCCAATCTATGCCCTCCCAGTGCAGGATACCAGAATGAGGAACTCCTCCACCTCCACATGTGGGATGAGTGTAGCTCTAGTAAAAAGTTCTGGTCCTGCCCAGCATGGTAGAATCCTCCACCACCATCTGCAGCGCACGCGTGGCTCTACCAAACAGTTCTGGGCCTGCCCAGTGCAGTAGACTCCTCCCCCTCCACCTGCAGGGTCTGTGTGGCTCTAGCAAGCAGTTCTGGGCCCACCTAGCATGGGTGCCAGGAGCGGGGAACTCCTCTGCTGGCCCCCTTGGGGTGTGCCTGTCTCTAGCAAGCTTTTTGAGTCTGCCTGGAACAGAGGACTCCTCTGCCACTGCCCACAGGATGCCCATGGCACTAGCAAGCAATTCTGGGTCTGACCAGAGCAGGAGCCTGGGGTGGGGATCTCCTCCACTGCCCATGAGGCATATGACTCTAGCAAGCAGTTCTGGGCCCACCCCAAGTGGGAGATTCCTCCTCCTCTGCCTATGGGGTGCGCATGGTTCTATCAAGTAGTTCTGTGCCTGCCCGAAGCAGAGGACTCCTCTGTGGCCACCCGCCACTTGTGAGAGGCGTGCAGCTCTAGCAAGCAGTTCTGGGCCCACCCGGAGCCCTGGAGCAGGCATCTCCTCTCCCACCTGTGGGGTATGTGGCTCTAGCAAGGAGTTCTGGGCCCACCCAAAGTTGGGGCCTCCTCCATCACCGCTCGTGGGGCATGAGGCTCTAGCAAGCAGTTCTGGGCCTGGCCAAAATTGGAGCCTCCTCCATCACAGCCCGTGGGATGCACTAGGCTCTATCAAGTAGTTCTGTGGCTGCCCTGAGCAGGAGACTCCTCTGTGACCACCCGCTGCCAATTGGAGGTGTGTGGTTCTACCAAGCAGTTCTGGGTCTGACCAGATCCCTGCAGTGGCGATCTCCTCTGTTGCTTGTGTGGTTCATGGCTCTAGCAAGAAGTTCTGGGCCCTCCCAGAGTGAGTGACTCCTCTGCTGCCACCCGCAGGGGTGCGCAAGTCTCTAGTAAGTAGTTTTGTGCCTGCTAGGAGCAGGGGACTCCTCTGCAGCCACCCACCACCCACGGGAGGTGTGCAGCTCTAGCAAGCAGTTCTGGACCTGCCCAGAGCCCTGGAGCACGGGTCTCCTCTGCCGCCCGTGGGGTGTGCAGCTCTAGCAAGCAGTTCTGGGCCCACCCAAAGTTAGGGACTCCTCCATCACAATGTGTGGGGTGTGCAAGGCTCTAGCAAGTAGTTCTGTGCCTGCCCGGAGCAGGGGATTCTTCTGCGGCCGCCCGCCACCCTCGGGAGGCGTGCGGCTCTAGGAAGCAGTTCTGGAGTCCACTTTGTACCTGTACTTTGTGTTCTGAAATGCTCTTCCTTGGATTTATAGCTTGCTGAACTTCTTTCTGGGCTCAGCTCCCCATCTTTGGCTTCATAGATTCTGATTCCAACCAGTTTTTCTTTCTTTGCTCAGGAGCCTCTGACCAGGGATGCTATCAGTTGGCCATCTTCCCAGAACCCCCCCCCTTGCATCTTACTTTAAAAGATAAATATAGACTCAGGGTGAAGTGATGGTCATCTATATTACAGGCAAATGGAAAGCAGAAAAAAGCAGGTGTTGAAATTTTATTCTCAGATACAATAGGTTTTAAACCAACAAAAGTAAGCAAAGATAAAGATAGCCACTTTATATTTGTTAAGGGCAATACTCAATATGATGAGATCTCAATTATCAATATCTATGCACCCTATCAGAATGCACCTCAATTTATAAAAGAGACTCTAACTGGCATGAGCACCTTGCTCTCTCCCAGCTCCATCATAGTCAGAGATTTTAACACTCCTTTGGCTGTGTTGGATAGATTCTCCAATAAGAAGCTTAGCAAGGAAATCTTAGACTTAAATTTAACTATTCAACTTTTAGATCTAACAGACATCTACAGAACTTTTTATCCCAAGAAAACTGAGTACACATTTTTCTCATCAGTCCATGGAACATACTCCAAAATCAATCACATCTTAGGTCACAAGTCTAACCTTAGTAAATTTAAAAGAATAGAAATAATTCCATGAATCTTTTTGGACCATCATGGAATAAAAGTTGAACTCAGTAACAGCAGGAATCTGTAGACTCATACAAAAATATGGAAGCTATATAAGCTTATGCTGAATGATAGATGGGTTAGTGATGTGATCAAGAAGGAAATTACCAAATTTTTAGAACAAAATGATAATGAAGACATGAGTTATGAGAACCTCTGGGATACCACAAAGACTGTCCTCAAAGGGAAATTTATAGCATTACAAGCTTTCCTCAAGAAAACAGAAAGAGAGAAAGTGAACAACTTAGTGGGATGTCTCAAGCAGCTGGAAAAGGAAGAACATTCCAATCCCAAATCCAGTAGAAGAAAAGAAATAACCAAAATTAGAGCATAATTAAATGAGATCAAAAACAAAAGAATTACAAAACAGATCAATAAATCAAAAAGTTCGCTGTTTGAAAAATTGATAAACCTTTGGCCAACCTAACCAAGAAAAAAAGACTAAAATCTCTAATCTTGTCAATCAGAAATGGTAAAGATGAAATAACAACAGACTCTTTAGAAATTCAAAAATCCTTAATGAAAATTACAAGAAACTATATTTCCAGAATTATGACAATTTGAAGGAAATCGACCAATACTAAGCTAGAATGAAGTGAACAAGCCTGTATCAAGTTCGGAAATAGCATCAACTATACAAAATCTCCCTAAAAGGAAAAGTCCAGGATCAGATGTATTCATGTCAGAATTCTACCAAACCTTTCAAGAGGAACTGGTACCTATATTGCTCAACCTTTTCTGAAATATAGAAAAAGACAGAATACTGCCCAACACATTCTATGAAGCAAACATCACCTTGATACCCAAACCAGGAAAAGACCCAACAAGAAAAGAAAATTATAGACCAATATCACTAATGAATATTAATGTGAAAATATTCACCAAAATACTAACAAACAGAATAAAAAAAATTATACACCATGACCAAGTGGGTTTTATCCCAGGATCTCAAGGATGGTTCAACATACGTAAATCTATAAATATAATTCATCACATAAACAAATTAAAAAACAAAGACCACATGATTCTCTCAATTGATGCAGAAAAAGTATTTGATAATATCCATTATCCCTTTATGATCAGAACACTAAAGAAAATTGGTACAGAAGGGACATTCCTTAAACTAATAGAGGCCATCTACAGGAAACTCACAGCCAATATTGTATTGAATGGAATTAAGCTGAAATCATTTCCACTCATATCAGGAACAAGGCAAGGTTGCCCATTGTCTCCATTGCTCTTTAACATTGTAATGGAAATTTTAGCCATCACAATCAGGGAAGAAAAAGCGATCAAGGGTATCCATATATGGTCAAAAGAGATTAAACTTTCACTCCTTGCAGATGATATGATTGTATATCTGGAAGACACAAGGGATTCTCCTACTAAACTCTTAAAAGTGATCAAGGAATACAGCAGCGTCTCAGGTTACAAAATCAAAGCTCATAAATCAGTAGCCTTTATCTATACCAATAGCAGACAAGCCGAAAAAACAGTCAAGGACTCTATTCCATTGACAGTAGTGCCAAAAAGATGAAATATTTGGGAGTTTACCTAACAAAGGATGTGAATTATCTTTATAAAGACAACTATGAAACTCTAAGAAAAAAAATAGCTGAAAATGTTAACAAATGGAAAAACGTACCATACCATGGTTGGGAAGAATCAACATTGTTAAAATGTCCATGCTACCCAAAGCAATATATAATTTTAATACAATCCCCATTAAAGCTCCACTGTCATACTTTAAGGATTTAGAAAAAAATAATACTTCATTTTATATGGAAACAGAAAAAACCTCCAATAGCCAAAATATTACTCAAGAATCAAGACAAGTCAGGAGGAATCACACTTCCAGACTTCAGACTATACTATAAATCGATAGTGTTCAAAACAGCAGGGTACTGCACAAAAATAGAGAGCTAGATGCGTGGAACAGAATTGAAGATCAGGAGGGAACCCAGACACTTATCATCATTTGATTTTTGATAAACCTATTAAAAATATAAATTGGGAGGAAGATTCCTTATTCATCAAATGGTGCTGTGTGAATTGGGTGGCTACCTGTAGAAAACTGAAACTGGAGCCAAACTTTTATCCTCTAACAAAAATTGACTCTCACTGGTTAAAGGACTTAAGACATGAAACAATAAATTTCTTAATGAGAGTGCAGGGGAAATGCTTGAAAATGTTGGCCTGGAAGAATACTTTATGAGGAGGACACCCCAGGCAATTGAAGCAACTTCAAAAATACATTACTGGGATCTGATCAAATTAAAAATCTTCTGCACTGCCAAGAACACATGAAGTAAAGCAAATAGACAGTCTTCAGAATGGCAGAGGACTTTTGCAAGTTATATTTCTAACAAAGGTCTAATAACCAGAATCCTTAGAGAACTCAAATTTATTACTAAAAAACCCCAAAAAACAAGTCATCCTACTTCACTGTGGTCAATAGACATGAACAGAAGCTTCTCTGAAGAAGATAGGTGCATAGTCTATAGAGACATGAAAAAATGCTCATCATCATTAATCATCAGAGAAATGCAAACGAAAACTACTCTGAGATACCATCTAACTCCAGTAAGAGTGGTTCACAGCACAAAATCACAAAACTACAGATGTTAGCGTGAATATGGATAAAAGGGAACACTTCTGCACTGCTGGTGGAAATGCAAGCTAGTATTTTCCTTTTGGACAGAAGTTTAGAAAACACTCAAAGATCTAAATGTAGACCTGTCATTTGATCCTA
The DNA here is from genome assembly GCF_000181295.1 of Otolemur garnettii. Lineage (NCBI taxonomy): Eukaryota > Metazoa > Chordata > Mammalia > Primates > Galagidae > Otolemur > Otolemur garnettii. The sequence continues at coordinate 3,182 of NW_003852651.1, read as the reverse complement.
CAATTCCTCTTCTAGGTGTATATCCAAAAGACCAAAAATCATTTGGCAATAAAAATGTTTGCACCAGATTGTTCACTGCAACTCAATTCATAATTGCAAAGTCATGGATGGAGCCCAAGTGTCCATTGACCCATAAATGGATTAACAAATTATGGTATAGGTATACCATGGAATGCTATGTAGCATTAAAAAAAATGAAGACTTTATCTCTTTTATGTTTACATGGATGGAGATAGAATATATTCTTCTTAGTAAAGTATCTCAGAAATGGAAAAAAATATCCAATGCACTACTGTGAAACCAATTTACATTCACTCACACTTGCATATGAAAAATGAAACACAACTATAGCCTAGGATGAAGGATGGAAGGGGAGGGAGCGGAAAGGGAAGGTGTTGGGTCGATAGATGGAGGGTTAGTAGGGGATCACACCTATGGAGCATATTGCAAGTACAAGTTGGATCTATCAGCTGTAGAACACAAATGTCTTAATCCTGTAATTGGGTGAATGAGGTAAAGGCTGGGTTGATTAGTAGGATGTAAGCACTACAACTTGTACAAATAATCAACAAACCGAATCCCATAATGGCATAAGTGTGTGTATGATCTATGTACAAATGATTTAATTAAAAAAAAGAAAAAAGAAAAAAATTGAAATCACAGGTGTAGGCTCAGTGCCCGTAGCACAGTGGTTACAGCACCAGCCACATACATCATAGCAGTTGGGTTTGAAGAAAAAAAAGTAAAATAAAATAACAACATCATACTTTGACTAACTGGAAATAATAGTACTTCAGTTTGTTTACAACCAGAAAAAAAAAAAACCATAAAAACAAGGCTATTCTTACTAATAAAAACAAAGTAGAGACATAATCCTATCAGACTTTAGGCTACATAACAAGTCCACAGTGATCAAAACAGCATGTTATTGGCACAGAAATAGAAATATAGACATATGAAAGAGAAAATCTAGAGATGAAACAAGTCTCTACTTTCTATCTGATTGTTGATAAACAAAACAAAACCACACACTGAAGAATAGAATTCCTATTCAACAAGTGGTGCTGGGAAAACTGGGTAACCACATATAGAAGACTGAAACTGAACTCACATTGTTGTTGCAAATATTGACTCAAGATGAGTAAATAACTTAAATCTAAGACACTGAACAATAAAAATCTAGGAAGAAGGTGTGGGGAAACTCTTGATGATGTTGGGCTGGGGAAAGATTTTATGAGAAAGGCATCAGCGCCCATCGTAACAACAATAAAATTTAACAAATGGGACTTAATTAAGCTGAAAAGCTTCTGAACAGCTAAGGAAAGAATAAAGAAAGTAGGATTCTGGGAAGATGGCCGACTGGTAGCAACTCTGGTCAGAGGCTCCTGA
>NW_003852651.1:0-1368 GCF_000181295.1 Otolemur garnettii | reverse complement strand
CGCGGGTGGTGGGTCGCCAGAGTAGAATTCCCCTGCTCCGGGCAGCCACAGAAGTACTAGCTAGAGCTTAGTGCACCCCCACCGGTACCGGCAGACGAGTTCCCCACTCCAGGAGGGCCTAGAACTGCTTCTTAGAGCCATGCACCCCACGGGCGGCAGAGAAGAACCCCGCCCCAGGGCTGTGGGTAGGTCCAGAACTGATTGCTAGAGCTGCAAGCTTCCCGCGGGCGGCGGGCAGCGGTTCGCCGGAGTGGAGTTCGCCTGCTCCAGGCAGCCACAGAAATACTTGCTAGAGCCTAGCGCACCCCGCAGGTGGCTGCAGACGAGTCCCCGACTCTGGGAGGGCCCAGAACTGCTTGCTAGAGCCGTGTGCTCCACAGGTGTCCTACGGGCAGTGGTGGAGGAGTCCTCTGTTCCAGGCAGACCCCAAACAGCCTTCTAGAGACATGCACACGCCACGGGGGCCAGTGGAGGAGTTCCTTGCTCCAGGCACCTGTGCTGGGTGGGCCCAGAATTGCTTGCTAGAGCCACGCACATCCTGCAGGAGGCGGTCGAGGAGTCTAGTGCTCTGGGCAGGCCGAGAACTGTCTATTAGAGCCACGTGTATCCCAAAGACGGAGGTGGAGGAGTTCCCCACTCTGGCTCCCAGGCTGGGAGGGAATAGATGGGCTTGCTAGTGCCGCGCACGTCCAAAAGGCCACGGTGAAGGAGTCCTCCACTCCCCCCAGCTACTCTGGTGGGGCCGAAATAAGACTGATCTGATCGCTTGCATACCCTACACTACCGCTGCCATTCCCCCACCCCTCGACTGCTCCAGGGTGCTGAACTAGGACTGATCTGGCTACTGCCAGTCTCCTGACCACTGGTTTCCCCAGTAGGCTGAACGAGGTCTAATCCGGCCACGCACACTCCTGTGCAGCTGCTGCCATTCCACTGCACCCCAGATGACCCAGCACCCGAGTGCTGGACAGTGCACAACAGACATGCTCCGCCTCTCTCTCGCTGGACAACTAGAAGAGGCCACCAACTGAATAGATCTGATAAGGCCTCCAAACAAGGTAAACTCAGAATGGGGTGGAATCAGCGGAAAAACTCTGGCAACTCGAATAACAAGAATAGATCAACTCCCCCAAGGAAAAATGGGGCAGACGTAATTGAAGACCCTATCCACAAGCTAATGGCTGAAATGTCAGAAATCGAGTTCAGAACATGGATAGCAAATAAGATTAACAGAATGGAAGAAAGGAAGGATGAAGAAGTTCAAGAAATGATTCAAAAGATCTCTCAAGAAGTTATTCAAAACATCTCTCAAGAAATTACCCAAAAGATATCTCAAGAAGTCATTCAAAAGATGTATCAAGAACTCAA
>NW_003852650.1:1435415-1437748 GCF_000181295.1 Otolemur garnettii | reverse complement strand
CAATACAATAATTAATGGAGACCTCAACACTCCACTTTCACCATTAAAGAGTCCATCCAGACAGAAAGTCAACAATGAAACATTGGACTTAATCTGCACTCTAAATCAAATGGACCTAATAGAATTTGCAGTATGTAAACAACTGAGAAATTAATCTGTATACTATAGTGAACATGTCTTCCACAAAGTTGGCTAGAACATAAATTGAGGAAAGGACAGTGTCTTCAATAAATGATTCCAGGAAAACTGGATATCAATATGTAGAAGATTGAAACTAGACCCTTATGTCTCACCATATGCAAAAATCAAACAAAATGAATCAAAGACGTAAATCTAAGAGATGAAACTATGAAACTGTTCAAAGGAAACATTAGAGAAATGCTTTAGGACATTTGTCTGGGCAAGGACTTTTTGAGCAATACCCTCAAAGCCTAGGCAACCAAAGCAAAATTGGACAAATGGGATCACATCAAGGTAAAAAGCTTCTATACAGCAAAATAAGTGATCAGGGTAAAAAGAAAACCTACAGAGAGAAAATACTTGTAGATTACTCATCTGACAATGGATTAATAACTAGAATATCTATAAGGAGCTCAGACAACTCCATAGGAAAAATCAAACAATCCAATTAAGAATGGGCAAAGGTTGGAAGTAGATATTTCTTAAAAGAAAACCTACAAATTGCCAAAAGATATGAAAAATGCTCAACATCATTAGTCATCAGAGAAATAAAGACTACAATGACATATCATCTCATCTCAGTTAAAATGGCTTTAAATGAATGCTGGAAAGGCTGTAGAGAAATGGGAACCCTCATACACTGTTGGTAGGAATGTGACTTAGTGAAACCTCTGTGGAGAACAGTATCAAGGTTCATCAAAAAACTAAAAATAGAACTACCATATGACCCAGCAACCCCACTGTTTCCATCAAAAGGATGGAAATTCAGTTTATCAAAAAGATACCTGAATGCCTGTTTATTGCAGCTTTATTCACAAGGTTGAAGATACAGAATCAACCTAAGTGTCCATCAACAGACGAATGGATAAAGAAATTGTGGTAACATAAACATAGTGAACTATTACATAACACCCCTCCCCAAAGAATGGAATATTGGTATTTGCGACAACATGGATGGAAGTGGAGAAGATAATGTTACACGAAGCAAGCCATGTACAAAAAGGTAAGCCTCGCATGTTCTCACTCACGTGAGGGAGCTGAATAGAAGAAGTAACTGAGCTCACGGAGGCAGACGGTGGACTGAATGTCACCAGCAGCTGGGAAGGGTAGGTGAGGAAGTGGGCAAAGTGGGAATTGTTAATAAGTACAAAAATATAGTTAGGTAGAATAAATAATATATGATAACACAACAAAATGGCTCTAATCAAATACAAGTTAGCCTACACTTTAAAATAACTACAAAAGTAGAACTAGAATGTTCCCAGCCCAAAGAAATGTCAAATGCCTGAGGTGATGGGTAAATACCCCAATTATCTTGATTTGATTAACTCACTTTTTATAACCATATCAGAATATCACAGGTACCATGTAAAGATATAAAACTGTTATGTGACCATAATAATTAAAAATTCTAAAAATTAAAAAGTAAACATAAATAAGACATACCTCCTTGCAAAGTTAGCCAAAGTTTGCAAAAGTTACGTCCCAGTAACCTATCATTGATCATTGATTGCACTGTCATTTCTTTCTTGGTCCTTCTCTAAGAAATATTGTTGTCAATCGCTCAGTTCTTCCAAGCCTCCACCCTCACTACAAGATGCTATTTTCCACTCTGACTCACAATATAATCACCCTTCTCCTACAGAATTACAGACCTGTTGTCATCTGCTTTGTTCACTATTAATCGCTCAAAGGTGAGAGTGATATGTGATAATTCTCCTTAGCTGACTGACTTCTCTGTTTATAATACTTCTCCAGACAAAACACAGTATAGAAGCTGGAAGATCTTTCAACCTGAAAGAATTGGTTAGACATGAAGTTTTGTAACCTGCATCAGGCCTGTTGTGTCCGGTGAGAAGTGTTATCTATTAGGCATAGTTACATTTTGCTTTCCGGTTCTTTCTGAAACAAGTGGTAGGTTATTCTCATACCGAAAAGCCTGCCAGATTCGACTTCTCAGCTGTGAACTAGACCTTTTAACTTTCATCTTTGGCTCTATTATTTTACTCTTCCTAAGAAGCCTAGAGTTTAGAAAATAAACCTGTAAGGTTTCTGCATCTTTTCTGTATTATTATAAAGCAAAAAATACAATTTAAGGGTCCTGGCCATCTTCTTCCTAGTTAGTGCCAGGTAGTGGAGAGAGGCAGCAGATA
>NW_003852650.1:1432608-1435050 GCF_000181295.1 Otolemur garnettii | reverse complement strand
GTCTTTCCTGGTAGTTTATGTCTCTGGGAGAAACTCACCTGATCATGTTGACCAAATGAGTTTAATCAAGGATGTCAAAGGAAAAAGCCACCAACTGAACTCTAAGACAGAAAGATAAATTTTTTTTTTTACTAAGCAAGGGAAAAAAATGTGATGCAATCTCTTTGAAAAAAGTAAACTGCTGGTCTTACATAGGGTCTGGAGAAGCACAGGGTTCTAGACTGCTGGGCATACACCCCTGTTAGGGGTGAGTTTGCTCTTTAACTGTGGATAGTTGATTACCGACATGTAGCTGCTGCAGATTATGTGGCTTCTATAGTGAAGGTCTGTTCTGAGAGGCATGGCATCCAGAAGTGAGGTGGTTGTAAGGTTGTCATCTATCAATTAGAATTATTTCATTCCAGATCTGGGAATCCCGTTTACTGCATTACTCACTATCCATCATCCAAAGGTAGCTCATTTTGGAAATTAAAATGTTTTTGTACTCCTTGAATATTTAACATACTGTTTTATACTGGAGTTATATTTGCCCATGTTTCATCTATCTGACCATATATCAGTACTTCGAGGTCTTATGCAGTTTCATTCCCATTCACCATAGCACCCTGCAAAGTGCCTTACAATAACAAGCCAGCAGTGGGGAATGAGATGATACATGACCCACCTCTTTGGGGATTTAGCAATACTGTGATCAGAGGAAAGAAGCAGAACATCTTTTTAACGAGTTCAAAAAAACAGGAACGGGGAAATAAACAAAATGCAGACAAAGACAGCTGTAGTTCCTCTGGGCACTGAGGACCCTAGTACACGGTAAAGAAAAGGAACGCTCAGGCCTCACTTTGTTTGTGAGCTCCCCTGCATGTGCAGGGCCTGCCCAGCTCCTCAGCCCATGCTGACCCTCCTCAGGTTTCTTCACCCCATCAACCTTTCCCCAGCTTAGCAGCACTTTGACATAATTCACATATAAAACCTAACTGAAAATTTCAGTGTATCCCACAAGTCACTGAACAAATGTCTTATCATCTCTAGAGATGGCCCAGTTAATTCAGATCGAAAGGGTTAAAATAATATCACCACCCCAAATAAGAAAAAAGATGAATACAGGGAAGCATTAACTGACTAAAGGACTTCATAACAAATGATTTAAGGATGGGAGGCGGAGGAGAGGAGCTTTCATGCACCCTTTGATTTAGACCAAGTTCTGTAGCAGGTATCTTGCACACATTATAGAATGCTTATTTTATGGGTAACAGGCAAAGGTGGTCTTAACTGAGCCAGAACTGAGACTCAGAAGGTCAGTATGTACAGATGGGCAGCGGGTCCCCTGGCAGTTATCTTTAGACTTGGCATAGCTAAAGGCTACCTTAAGCCGATGACCAATTAACACTCCCTACCTTGCACAAGAGACGAAAATGAGTCTACTTACCTTAGGAGTTCAGATATGTGTAGACAATCGTGTGGAATTCAGATATGTGCAGACAATAGCCTGGAAAGAGGGTGTTGGAAATTGTTCAGGGACGTTCTTGACATGGAGGTCCTAAATTGATTTGTTCTTCATATATGCAAAGGCCATTCAAGAGCCAAAATTGGGTATTAATTTTGTTATGAATTAAAAAAATACTGTGTCATTCATACTGTTAATGGCAAAGAAATTATGTAGAAAATCATGGAATAGAAAACTAAGAATCACAAAATTACTTACTCTGCTGTAAGTACCCAAAAACCTGTCCAACAATGACTTAAATAAAAATGTTCATTGTGTTCTTAAAAAGAAGTCTTGGAGCTGATTTGGAAAATCAATGTCATCAATGACCCAAATCTTTCTATTTTTCTCTCTGTCATGCTCAGGGTGGTGGCTTTTCATTTTCATATTCATTGCCTTGTAAAATGGCTGTAGCTTCTTCAGGTATCACATCTATATTCAGGATAGCATGAAGAAAAAAATAGGCATTTTCATAACTGCTGCTTGAAAGAACTTGTCTTTCCTAAGTAACTGGAAGAGATTTTCATACATCTCCTTGGAGAAAATAGTTTGATTTGGCCAAGCACAGCTGCAAAAGACTCTAAGAAAGTGAGCATTGAGGAAAGAGTTCCCAGTTAGTAAAATCTAGTAAAATCTTCTTTTTAAAATAATTTTTATATTATTGAGTAGTTTGAATATGGCTGAAACTGGGAAAAGTGGGAAGGCAGGTAGATGAGATTGATGAATCTTTGGCTGAATTGGGTGATAACAAGATGCGATCAATCTATTAGAAGAGAAGTATTGGATGAAATGAGAGGGCAGAAGTGAAGGCAAGTGGGGCACCGGCTCTGAGGTTTAATCAGCAACATCCATCATGAGGTCATGGACAAATTCTATCCAACTCAGTGGTTAGTATTCTATACTAACAGGGACTTTAAGGGAACATCAGGCGGTAAAATCTTCCTGCATTTGCAGACATC
>NW_003852650.1:1430142-1431585 GCF_000181295.1 Otolemur garnettii | reverse complement strand
GGTAGACATAAAGGGTTTTGATTACATATTTTGGCTTTGTAACAGTTGAGTGTTTAGTTGCTTATAGTTGTGCCTGTCACCCAAATAGTGTTCATTATACCCATTAGATGGGTTTTCACCCCTCATCTCCTCTCCCTTCCCCCTGCTTGATTTACGTTGAGTTTTACTTCCCTTTGTGCACATGTGTGCCCATCAGTTCCAATTTAATAATGAGTACATGTTTTTAGTGCTTGTTTTCCAATCTTGAGATACTTCAGTTAAGCAATCTTGAGATACTTCCAGTCCTATCCAAATTGTTTAAATGGCATTAATTCATTGTTTTTATGGCTGAGTTATGCCCCAGGGCCTGCATATACCCCATTTTATAAATCCATTCATGAACCTGGGGACACTTGGGTTGATTCCATATCTTTGCTATTCTGCATTGTACTGCAATGAGTGTGTGATTGCAGGTGTCCCTTTAATAAAATGACTTTTTTTCCTTCAAGTAGATACACAGAAGTGGTATTGTTGGAGATAATGGTTGGACTACTTTTGGTTTTTTGAAGAATCTCTATACTGTTTTCCCTAGAGGTTGTACTAATTTGCAGTCCCATCCACAGTGTCTAAGCTGTCCCTTTCTCTCTGCATCCAGGCCAGCATCTATTGTTTTCAGAATTTTTAATAGTAGCCATTCTAATAGGAGTCAAGTGATATCTCATTGTTATTTAAATTTGCATTTTCCTGATGACTAGTGACATTGATCCTTTTTTCATGTTTCTTGGCCATTTGTCATACTTTTGTTGATTATGATAGAATTTGGACAGGCTTGGCTTGGAGGTTTTCTCTATTCGACATTGTCTGGGGTCACCCACAGATAATTCAGCTTAATTGTTGTGGAAAGTCTGCACAGCTTCACTCCCATACATAGTACTAGAAGGGGGTTTCTGTAGACTGACTTTTCCTTGGACCCCTTGCCTCACCCATGTAGTCTGAGGTCTTTGCCACCTGATAATCAGATTTTTAAATGGAAACTCAGAGCTTAAAGAGTTCAAGACAGGAGCTTGCAGTCCTCTTAAAGTCTAGGCCTGGAACTGACATTGTGACATCCCATCTCACCATGCCATCTGCTCGGAGGAATCTCAGTCCAGTGTGAATTCAATGGGAAGAGAAATAGACCCAACCTCTCAGTGGGAGAAATATCAGAGAAATTGCAAACATTGTTACCCTGCTACCATCTGTCCTACTGCCACGAATTGTTCACATTTCCCCTTCACGCAATGTGACACGCCCTCTGTAAGACATCCAAAGGCTCATCCCAATATGGCCTCATCTCAAAATCCACAGTCTTATTATCTAAACAAGGACAATGTTTAGATCAGTCTCCCCAAGAGTGGTTCCTGAAGTTTGATTCCTCTTGCTCTGAAAACCTGTGAACTAAAGCAGTCATCTGTACCTCACATA
>NW_003852650.1:1427506-1429499 GCF_000181295.1 Otolemur garnettii | reverse complement strand
CCTAAGGAAATGTCTCGTTTTAAGAATCTTTTGGTGACTAGAAAGACTTTCCTGAACCTTGTATATATCCTCAAATTTCTGGTCAAAAACTGACTGATCCTCACTTCTTTTAACACTTTATCATAGACTATTTTACCATGGCCAAAATAGTGAACATTTAGGCATTTTGCTTAAAAATTCTCTCAGCTAGATCACTAAATTTATAGTTACACACATTTTTCCCCTCCCCCATTACTATAAGTCATAAATGTTGTCAAACTTGCTAGTACTACATAACTAGGTTCCCCTTTTTTCAGTCCAGTTATGTTCATTTCATTATCTTTCAAGTATTCATGAACAATCTCCCCAAATCTCTCCCAGCTCTTGCTAACAGTCTCCCTGAGGACATTCTATCTTCTTTCTGCCTGGTCCCAATGCCAATACTATCCATCATATATTTTGGTCTTGGAGAACCTTACTCCTGGTCACAACTACCTTTCCATTTATCTTCTACTCTGTAACAAAGTGCCCAAGCTTAGTAGCTTGAAATAACAATTGTTTACATAAACCATCATCTCGTAGGTCCGGGATTAGGACAGTCCTCAGCTGGATTATTCTTCTGCTCTATGCAGCATCAGGGGGATCACATAATGGTATATGCCTAATGGGGCAGCTTATCTGGTGGGGTCCAAGTCAGCTTCACCTACATGCCTTGAGCCCATTTTATTCTTCATATAGTTTCAGAGCTCTCCTTCCCCCATGTAGATTTTCTTGAAGAGTAGTCATATTTTTTACATGGTGGTGACATAAACTGACAGTTTTCAAGAAGGCTTGGCATAGATTGGCATAGATTCGCTTCCACTGTACTCAGTCGATCAGTAACAGGTCAGGCAAGATTCAAAAGAAGAGAAAACAGAACCCACTCTTGATGGAAGGAGTATTAAAGAGTTGATAACCCTTGTCTTAATCTTCCTCATTGCATATTTGCACAATCTGAGGTCTTGTTATTAGTCAGACAAATAAATGAGCAAAAGGCCTGCATCTAAGGTCTTAGCAGCATTTAATTCTGGAGTTTGCACATTTAACATAAAAGCCATTTTAAAAAATGTAGTCATAGCTGCATAAAAACATCATCAACAATCACCTGCACACATGCATTCATTGTACATTACAGGGTAGTTCTGTAAGATTATAATGGAGTTGAAAAATTCCTCCTAAAACCTAGTGGCGTTATAGCTGTCATAACATCTTAGCATTACATGTTTGTGATGATGCTGATGTAAACAAAATCCATTATGCTGCCAGTCATAGAAGCATATATATGAGTATAGCACATATATTTACAGATGTACATAATTTTTGATAATGAATAACTATGTTACCAGTTTATGTATTATTCTAGATAGTTTCATTATTGTGCTAGAGTGCACTTCTACTCATTAAAAAAAGGTTAACAGTAAAATAACTTTAGGCAAGTCTGGTGATATTTTATTATTATTAGCAATGACAGCTCCAAGTGTGTTATTGCCAATGTGACAAGATGTGGAGAAGGATGAAAGTGATATTGATGACCCTGACCCTGTGTAGCCTAGGCCAATGTAAGTGTTTGTGTCTTAGTTTTCTTAGTTGTTGACAAAGAGTTTAAAAAGTAAAAACAAAATTAAATACTACAAATAGAATCATTTTTTAAAAGAAAATATTTATATATAGCTGTACAGTGTGTTTATATTTTTAGATGTGTTAGTACAAAAAAGGCAAAAAGTTGAAAATTTTAAAAATTTATAAAGCAAAAATTACAGCAAGTTAAAGTTAATTTAATATTGGAGACAAATATTTTTGTGTAAAATATTTTTGACTAAATTTATGTGTTTATAAAGTCTGCAGTAGTGTACAGTGAAGTCCAAGGCCTTCACATCACTCACCACTCAACCCTGTCCCACCCTCTAGCAACCTCTAGTCCTTCTGGCTCCATTCTTAGTGGGTACTCTAAATAGGTTTCCCTTTTGTTTTCTTT
>NW_003852650.1:1426098-1427235 GCF_000181295.1 Otolemur garnettii | reverse complement strand
CCATCACCTAACAACACATTTTTCAGAACATGTCCCTGCCTTTCATTAAGCCACACATTTTTACTCCACTCCAAATTCAGTTCATGTCTTTCTCATCCACAGCCTCATTTCTTTTCTTCTTCTCACTTTACCCTAGTCAACTCAGGAAAATCTATTTCTTCTTATATTCCTTCTTTTTCTTCTTTCCCTGTTTATCTATATCCGAAAACTAACGTCTCTACTTCACTCTCATCAGCGGGTCCTTGCTGTTTCTGGAGCCTGCACTCCAACCCCATCCTTGGCAACTTGCCTCTTTGCTCCCTGAATTCCTGTTACATCATTTGCACTTTGCCAGCCCTTCCTGCCCCCAAACATGTGTGACTGTTTGCAACAATCTGCTGTTGGGATTCACTGGCCAATATATCTGTTCTACTGAATGGTTAAGTTCCAGGAAGACAAGGAACATAACCATGTGTTTGATCATAATTATAAGCCAGCAAAGTCATAGACATATAATTGGTGCTCAGAAATTATTTGGTTAATAAGTAATTAGAAATAGGAATACTGTCAAATTCAAGTGAAAAATTAGCAATAGAGTTTACCTGTACACAGGTTAAAAACAGTCAAAAGTGTTAAAAGTGAAATTGAAAATTGTACCTAGTGTTTACACCCCCAAAGTCTGTGACAATGCCCAGAAATCCTTTGAGCCACAAAAATGTCTTTCTACTTTTGTACAGTTCTGACACACAAGATGAAGACATGCAACACATAGCAATTTTTAATTAATTCTTTTTTTTTCTTTAAGGTTAAAGCAGCATTTATTTCCTCTACTGGGTTAAGTAAACTTTTTCAGGATAAACAGGAAAAGAAACCAATATTGCACATCAATAACACACATTCTTGTTTTTCAAAGCGCCCAGTTTGGGATCACAGCCGCACTATAGAAACAGAAATAGGTTATAGCAATTTTAAAACAGTGTGGTAGTAGAATCCCTGGTATTTTCCAGGTATACAATCATGTCATCTGCGAAGAGTGAAAGTTTAATCTTTTCTGATCCTATATGGATACGCTTGATTGCCTTTTCTTCCCTAATTGTGATGGCTAAAACTTCCATTGCAATGTTAAAGAGCAATGGAGACAATGGGCAACCTTGTCTC
>NW_003852650.1:1400879-1401729 GCF_000181295.1 Otolemur garnettii | reverse complement strand
TATGCTGCTTTAAAAGTAGTTTAAACAGACTTTTGGTTTCTGGTGCAGCATGAACAAAGCTCAAAATTTACCACTCCATTTTAATAACAGCTAAAATCTTAATTAAATAAAAAATTCAACAACTCTTCCTACATCTGGCAGGGGAGTAAGGCAACAGGACAAAGTAGTATATCAAAAATTTGAGAGAGAGACAGGTAGACATAGAGAATCAAAATTCATTCGGACAGAAAAAAAGTCTCCATGGGGAACCAGAATTAGGATAGGAAAATCTGAATTGTAATAGAGAAATTGATGGAAATGCAGAATAACTAAGTGTGAGAGATCTCCAGGCTCCAGGGTGATCCAGTTATGGGGTGGGAGGTGGGGAACATGGTCAGGGGGGCTACATGTTTGTGAGTTTCACCATCAACAGTTCTATACTGAGTTCTCACAGTGAATACTAGAGAAATATTCCCATCGGACTCCTAAGAGGAAGGGAGGAAAAGTAACCACTTTGAAATGTTCCAGATAATTGTATTTCCATTCTACTTAATAAGATGTTTTTCCAGAGCTTAACCTATTAGAGTTTTTATCAGAGTTTAACCAACCTGAGGGAAGGGAAATGCCCAACTCTAGCCCATGTGCCATTCTGTAGAACCTAAGGTAGTGGGGAAAAATCCCCAAAAGCACTTGTGACATTCACAACCCAGGGGCACGGGCTTACTAAAAGACTGAGACATAAGACAGGGCTTTGGGGTGCCCATTCTCAGAACAGTGTTCATTACACCCAGTAAGTTAGTTTTTATCCCTCACCCTCCCACCCTTCCCCTTGTTGGTTTCTGATTTCTTTTATATCTCATTGTGCCCATGT
>NW_003852650.1:1395956-1397988 GCF_000181295.1 Otolemur garnettii | reverse complement strand
TTTTACTGGATGAAAGTTAAGTGGTCATAAGGGTTAGTTCTTTCTGAAGGATCTAGGGGAGAATGTGTTCTTGCTTCTTCTATCTTACAGAGGCTGCAACAACCACCTTTGGGCCCCGGCTACATCACTTCAGTCTGTGCTTCCATCATCGCATTGCCTTATAATTGCTAAGTCAGTCGTAAGTCGGCATAAATGTTTTTGTATTGATCTCTTCTTGCTGGGAAACCTGAACAAAGGAAATTAGTATTACTTGAAAAAACATGAAAAAATCAGAAATCAGAAACCCAAACTTCAATCATTCTTCCTTGCAGGCTTCATAGTTACTCTATCTCAAAGTCTGGGCAGTTAAAGACATAGAATTATAAAGGCCAAAGTTCCTAAAATAAATTAAAGTTACCAAGAGTCATAACTTTAATATTGAGCTTGTGTGCTATTCTAAAATTCAGTTTATCTATCTAAGGTTCTGTATTAAAATGTAGGTAAGAGGAAAAAATGTCCATAAACTTAATTCTTTTTAACATATGAAAAAATACAGCATCAGAATGTTTACTCCATGAACTGTGATGGCTCTTGCTTGCCATTTAAATATTGTCACCTTGACAATATTTCTTTGTAATAGCATATTAGGAACGGGAATTGGAAAACAGAAGGGAAAAGTGAAATCTGTTTGTTGGAAAGCTGTGACATAGAGGAACAAACATGACTGAGCTTGTGAGTGGAGGAAGGGTACTGACACTGATTTTTTCTCAAGTATGTCTTTAGAGTTGTAATGAAGATAATAATAAAATGTGTAATATTGCAATGCTTTATATGTGAAGAGATAAGAAAGAAATATCCAGAAAGGAGATAAGGTCAAAATCTGGAGAAACTATGACTTAATAGAATGGAGAGAATTTTTCTTTGTGAAATGTCCTAGATCAGCATTATTGGGGCGAGTGGAAGGATATAAGCATGGGAGCTCATTGCTGACAGAGGGAAGCATAATGACAGGTTTTGTGTTAACTTATATATGCAGATAAGGTAATTTCTAGGAACAATGAGGATGAAGAGGAGGAATAAGAACAGAAGCAGAGGAGGAAGGACAAAGGAAAAAAAGAGAAGCATGAGAAAGAAAAGAAAGTTAGTAGTAGCAGCAGCTGCAGCTGCAGCATTGACCTCAAAAACAAGAACAAAAATAAGACCAAGAAGAGTAACAAGAAGGCCCTGCTAACAAGCTGAGTTGCTTTGATTATGTGGTTCTAGAGAAGCTGAATAAATAGCAGTCCTGGAGGCAAGAGACTGGCTGGCACAGTCAACACCTGAGCAGAGCTGAGAAGTAGCAGCTGTGACAAGGGCTCCCCTTAGTGGGGGGCTTCTACAGACAGCGTAATGTTAGCTAAGAATAGGGCTAGGTGCTGTACATTTACTAAGTCGTTTGGTGGTTATCAACAACCCCATGAGATAGGTAAAATTATTATCTTTATTCAACCAATGTGGAAATTTGATAATTGAGACATTAAGCATTTTATTAAAGCTAGTAAGTGCCAGAGCTGGGCTTTAAACTAAGGCAGTCAGAGAGGAATGATGTCAGCAACATGGCAGAGTAGGAGATCCCAGCCTTTGTCTCTCCCCAAAAAGCAATAAGAAAACACCTTCCCATGAACAAAAATAACAAAAATAGCTTCAGGAGAGTGCAAGAGTCTAAATACAAAGTTTCAGCAACACAGTCGGGGAAGGAAGGAAGGAAGGAAGGAAGGAAGGAAGGAAGGAAGGCAGGCAGGCAGGCAGGCAGAAAGGACAGACTTTGCCTGCATCATCCCTTCCCCCTCAACTCAGTGCCCAAGGGAATTTCTTCAGCACACAAGTTGACTTTATAGGGGGAAATAAAATCTTTTGGGGCATTTCCCAGGTCATTACCACACATATGCACACAGCCAGCCTTAACTGCCATCAATGTCCAGACACAGCCACTGAGAATGTGCACACCAGTGATCTGAGTCCTAGGTACAAATAGCCTCAACCTCTAAGACAAAATCAATGGTTAACCCAAAAG
>NW_003852650.1:1394693-1395722 GCF_000181295.1 Otolemur garnettii | reverse complement strand
CCAGAAAATTATTAGTAGGAGTTATAGAATATTAATATATAGAAATAATAGACAGACAAAGAGATAGTTTTAAGAGCAGTGGGACTTGGGGGATGGCACACCCTTCTTTGTGAGGCTTCCAGTAGGCCACCCCTAGTGTCAGGCTAGCTCCGTATTTATTTCATATATCAGTGTTAGGGTCATAAATCTCATGAAAGTAAAGCAAACAATCCCATCAAGGTTCTTGCTACACTTGCATTCCTACTAGCTAGACTAACCCTACCGCTGATTACATTAATTGTATGGATTTACTTGTTACTTTTTTGCCACTTCAAAGTATCATGGTCTTAATGTAAACAAAGTCAATAAGGAAGACAATCAGAGGCCAACTCAAGGACCAAATCCTAGCTGACCCATAGTCACACACCACAGATGTGATGTTTTAATACTCTGACAGCCTTGTGTCCAAGCAGATAGACTCTCTGGCTCAATTAAGGTGACAGAAGAAAGGAGATCATTCTTATGTGGTCCAGAGGAAGTCTTCTTGAGTTGGACAAGGTTTAAAGAATTTACATTCTTAACTTCCAAAAACCACTCCCTCAGCCACACAGCCTGGCCCTGGCAGAAAGCAGCTTCAAGGCCTCCAGCCAGCTGTTGTGCAGCAGCTGTGAGGGGGGAGGAGGGATATACAACATGCTAGGCTGCAGAAATATTAAAGGGTTATAGGATCTTGCACTTTGTGCTCAGAGCCCGGAAAATGGGTCCGAATCAATTCCTTGTGACTGTCTCCCTTTGTCTAGACTTTGTTCCCTATTCCTAATAATATTTCTAATTTACTAACAATTAATAGTTCAGTATTAGTTTTGAACTTATAAAATCATTATTACTAGCAATGCAAGCACATCAAGATACAACTCCTCCCTTAAGTCTTCCCACATGCACCCTTCATACACTCTTGAATGTGCTCCCTCTATCAGCACCCCGAGGGACTCTACCCTAACCTTTAACACTGCAGATATAGGTCTTTCCTTACTGAAGTCAGTCCATAAA
>NW_003852650.1:1391303-1392242 GCF_000181295.1 Otolemur garnettii | reverse complement strand
ACCCTACATGGATGCCCTTGATTGCCTTTTCTTCCCTAATTGGGATGGCTAAAACTTTCATTACAATGTTAAAGAGCAGTGGATCAAATAATTTTTCTAAAGAGGCTCAGTGAGCTGTAAATGAACACATAAGCAGTTTTTAAAAATCAGGAAATTAATACAAGAAGAAAATAAGAAGATACAAAAGTCCAATTGTGTAGAATAATTCTGCACTTTTACCTGCCTCACACATGTGTTCTGTGTTCTGGAAGTCAGAGTTTACTTCTCTTTATCTTGTGAATTTAGTATCAAATGTCTGTCAGTATCATTAATTTTAATAATCTTATCTTTTAACATTTATATGCTTCACAGGTAATTTGTGTGCCAACTTTATAGTGTTACATTGTTCTGTACTTAGTTATGTATTTACTTTGCCTGCTTTGTTATTCTGCATTCAGTTATATACTAGCTTTTCTCTTGCTGATTTTAAAATTCTCCTTTTCTTTGATTTTTGACAGTTTAATTAGACTATGTCTCAAAATGTACCTCTGTATATTCGAACTCTTTGGGTTACTGTGAGCTTTTTTAGTCTGGATGTATATTTCTATCCTCGGATTTGGTAAGTTTTTAGTTACTTTCTTAAAAAACAAGCCTTTTTTGTTCCTTTCTCTTTTATTTCTTCTCCTGGATGGCCATAATATATACTTTGGTTCTCTTAATGCTGTTTACTCTCTATATATATTATCTCTTTCCATATCTATATACATATATATTTTTAAGGGATTCTTTACTTCTTTTTATTCTTTCCTTTTGTCCTCTCAGTCAGGCTGGGTAATTTCAAATAACTTGTCTTTGAGTTTGTGATTATTTCTTCTACTTGAGTCTGCTATTTTAGTTTCTTAATGCATTCTTATTTTTATCATTGTATTTTTCAGCTCCAGAATTTCTTTTTTTTTTTTT
>NW_003852650.1:1388221-1391180 GCF_000181295.1 Otolemur garnettii | reverse complement strand
GAGCCACAGCAAAAACAAACAAAACAATACAGAATAACTAATAAAAGAAAACAGCAAAAGGGAAAGAGAGAAACAAAAGTGCTCAAAACTGAAAATAATTTAAAGCAATTTTTAAAATGGCAATTGATAAGCTCATGGCAACTTATCAATAATTACTTTAAATATATATTGACTCAACTCTCCAATCAAAAAGCACAGAGTACCTGACTGTATTTTAAAAAACAAAATACATTAATACATTTTCTAAAAGAGACTCACTTCTGATATAAGGACATACGTAAGGTAAAAGTGAAGGGATGGAAAAAAAGTCTTCCATGCAACTAGTAACCAAAAGAAAGCAAGGGTAGTTATACTCACACCACATGAAATAGATTTTAAATCAAAAAGAGACAAATCATATTATAATGATAAAAGTTTCAAAAAGCACCTCAATATATAAACTGAAAGTGGACAGGATCTGAAGGGAGAAGTTGACAATATAATAATAGTAGGAAACTTTAATACCACACTTTCCACCGGGGGTATGACATCCCAGCAGAAAATCACTGAGGAATCAGTAGACTCAAGCTCTAAAGTGTTAGTGTTTAAAGACCAAATGTGCCTAACAGACAAATACCGATCATTATCCTCAACAGCAGCAGGATGCTTATTCTTCTCAAGCTTCCATGAAACCTTCTTCAGAATAGATCACACGTTAGGTAATAAAACAGTCTTCATAAATTTCCAAATATTGAAATCTTACCAAGTATTGTCCCAGAGCAAAATGGAAAAGAATTAGAAATCAAAAATAGAAAGCAGACAGGAAACTTCCCATATACATGGAAACTAGGCATAACATTCTCTTGAGCAATCACTGGAAAAGGAAAAAAAAAATCAAGAGAATATTTTTAAAATATCTTGGAAACAATACAAATTTAAAAAACAATAAAGAAAACTTCCCAAAACATATGGGATGCAGCAAAACTATCACTAAGAGTTTATGTCATTAACTACTACTTACTATTAGAAAGAAAAAAAATCTTTGCAAATGATATAACTTTACAAATCAAAGAACTATAAACAAGAATAAACTAACCAAAATTGCAGCAAAGGAAGGAAATAATAAAGATTAGAGCAAAAACAAACAAACTAAGGCACAGAAGAACAATGGAGAAAACAACAAAACCAAAAGTGGGGTTTTTATAAAGTTAAGTAAAATTGACAGCCTTTAGCAAAAAATAAAGAAAGAAATAAAAATAAAGAAAGAGAGAACACCAAAAATAAGAAATGAAAGAGGAGACATTACAATGAATGAAACAAAAATAAAAAGATCATGAGGATCATAAGGGACAATTACAAATAATTATATGCCAACAAATTGGATGATCTGAAATAAATGAGTAAGTTCCTATAAACGTACAATCTGCCAAGACCACAGCAGAAAGAAATGAGAAGCCTGAATAAACCAATAATAAATAAGAAGATTAAATCTGTTATCAAAAACTTTCCAACAAAGAAAAGCCCAAGACCAGATGGTTTCATAAGTGAATTCTGCCAAACATTTGAAGAAGAAATAAAAAGCCTGGACAAACTTAGCTAAGAAATAAGGAGAGAAGACTCAAAATCAAAAATGAAAGAGGAGACATTACCATGAATGACACAAAAACAAATGGGATCATAAGGGACAATTACAAACAATTATATGCCAACAAATTGGATGATCTGAAGTAAATAAAGAAATTTCTAGAAACATACGTTCTGCCAAGCCTGCATCAGGAAGAAATAAAGCCCCTGAACAAACCAATAACAAACAAGGAGATTAAATCTGTTAGCAACAACTTTCTAACAAAGAAAAGCCCAAGTGCAGATGGCTTCACAAGTGAATTCTACCAAACATTTGAAGAAGAACAAACACCAATCGTTTTGAAATTCTTTTGATAAACAGAAGAAAGGAGAACTCTGCTAAATTTATTGTAAGTGGCTTCATTCCAAAGCCAGGCAAAGAAAATGCAAGAAGACAAGACTTTAAGCTAATAAGATGTGGTGAGGGGGTATCCACATGAAAAAGAGTGAAACTGAGGTGGCGCCTGTGGCTTAAAGGAGTAGGGTGCTGGCCCCATATGCCAGAGGTGGCAGGTTCAAACCCAGCCCTGGCCAAAAACTGCAAAAAAAAAAAGAGTGAAATTCAGCCCATATTTTACTGCACACACAAAAATAAACTCAAAGTGCATTAAAAGTTTTAATGTAAAACTTGAAACTATGAAACTTCTAGAAGAAAACATGGAGAAAAACAATCTTGACCTCTTCTCTAGGCAATATTTTTCCAGTTATCACACCAGAAGCACAGGCAGCAAAAGCAAAAATGGACAAGTGGGATTACATTAAACAGCAAATCTCTGCATCTACATAGTGAAGGAGACAAACAACAAAATGTAAAGGCAACTTATGGAATGAGAAAAACATTGCCTATCCATATATTTGATAAGCAGTCAGCATGCAAAATCAAGAAATTACACAACTCAGTAGCATAAAAACAAACACTTCAATTAAAAATAAACAAAGGACCTAAACAGACACTTGTCAAGAGGAAATTCAGATGGTCAACAGGCACATGAGAGAAACTACTCAACATCTCTAATTATTAGGGAAATGCAAATTAAAAAACAAGTAGAGATATTATCTCACACTAGGATACTTCTTATCAAAAAGACAAAAGACATCAAGTATAGGAGAGAATGTGGAAAAAAGAGAACATTTGTACATTTGTGGGAAAGTAATTGGTGGAGCCATCATGGAAAACAATATATAGGTTCCTCAAAAAGTCAGAAATAGAACTACCATATGATCTAGCAATCCAACTGTAAAGCATATTACCAAGGAAAGTCAAATGAAGATCTTGAAGAGATATCTGCTCTCCTCGTTTTGTTGTAGCATTATACTTAATAGCCAATATATGAAACAACCTAAATGTTATTTGATG
>NW_003852650.1:1379073-1388018 GCF_000181295.1 Otolemur garnettii | reverse complement strand
TGAGTAGGGCACTCGCCCCATATACCAAGGGCAGCAGGTTCAAACCTGGCTCCACCGAACTGCAACCAAAAAATAGCCGGGTGTTGTGGCGGGTGCCTGTAGTCCCAGCTACTCGGGAGGCTTGAGGCAAGACAATCACCTAAACCTAGGACTTGGAGGTTGTTGTGAGCTGTGTGATGCCATGGCACTCTACTGAGGGTGATAAAGTGAAAACTTGTCTCTACAAAAAAAACAAAATTCAAAAAAATAAAAGAAAATAGGATGGTGACTGCCAAGGGCTCATGGAGAGGAAGGTACAGAGTAATGTTTGATAAAGTTTCCGTTATGCCAGATGAAGTTCTGAAGATCTATTATACAGCATGATGGTAGTTTAAAAAAAAAAAAAATGGTGACCTAGTTTCTTTTCTTTTTTCTTTCTTTCTTTGTTTTTTTTTTTTTTGTTTGTTTGTTTTGTTTGTTTGTTTGAGACAGAGTGCTAATTATAGCTCATGACAACCTCAAACTCTTGGGCTCAAGAGATCCTCATGCCTCAGCTTCTCAAGTAGCTGGGACTATAAGTGCCTGCCACAATGCCCAGCTAGATTTTTTTATTTATTTTATTTTATTTTTAGT
The DNA here is from genome assembly GCF_000181295.1 of Otolemur garnettii. Classification (NCBI taxonomy): domain Eukaryota; kingdom Metazoa; phylum Chordata; class Mammalia; order Primates; family Galagidae; genus Otolemur; species Otolemur garnettii. Next base: position 1,387,406 of record NW_003852650.1, on the reverse strand, counting down.
AGAGACAGAGTCTCACACTTGCACAGGCCAGTCTCCATCTCCTGAGCTCGCTCAAGCAATCCACCAGTCTCAGCCTCCCAGAGTGCTAGGATTACAGGCATAGGTCACCATGACCAGCTGACCTAGTTTCTTTGTAACAGCCTGGATAAAACTGGAGACCTTTCTCCTAAGTGTAGTATTGCAAGAATAGAAAAAGAAGCACCACATGTCCTCAACACTAAATGGGAATTAGTTGATCAACACTACATGCACATATAAAGGCAGAACTCAATGGAATTCAAGTAGGTGGGAGAGGAGAAGAGGGAACAAGTAAACACCTCATGGGTATATCACACACTTTCTTGGTGAAGGACACACAACACTGACTTAAAATATACAAAAGCAAATCATGTAACCAAAATGTGTGTACCCCCATAATATTCTGAAAATTTTAACAATATGCTGTATTGTATACGGGAATTTTCCTAAAGGGTTAGATGATAAATTAAATCTTCTCACAATACACAGATAGTAACTATGTAGAGGTGACAGATATTCTAATTAGCTGTAATATGGTGATCATTTCCCAATTTATATGTATGTACATCAAAACATCAAGTTATACATCTTAAATGCACAAAATTTTATGTCAATGGTATGTCAATAAAGTTGCTAAAAATATTCTAAACTTGATTGTGCTGATTGTTATGTAACTCTATGGATACACTAAAAACTACTGAATTATAAATTTTAAGTGGGTGAATTGTTTAACATATGAACTTTATCTCAATAAAGCTTTTTACAAAAAATAAACAAAGGCAGTCATGTTCCAGAACCCATGTTTTTAACAACTATTCTGTACTGGTTCTCATGCTAATTTAGAATAGGGAGAATTTTTCAGCAAAAATCCTAATTAGTACATATGTTGATTCGTGTATTTAGCCATTCCAAATACATATGTATTACAAAACATCATATTGTACATGAGAAATATGGGGTGGCCACAAAGTTCGTGTGTAATTTAAAATAGGGTGCAATTTAAATTGCACACGATCAAACTTTACAGACACCTGTATATATAATTTTTACTTGTCAATTTAAATTATCCATTTAAAATAAAATATGATTTTACACTTTTTCCTATATTTTTATTGAGGGTACAAAAAATTAAGTTACACTGATTGCGTTTGTTAGGTAAAATCCATCTTATAATTGTGTCCCCATCCCAAAAGACGTGCAATACACCTTGACCCCCATCTTCCTCCCTCCCCACTCCCTGTCCCTCATTTCCCTGACCCCCACTTTGAATTGATTTGAGTTTTTCTCTTATGAGGGTATGCATTAGAATCTACTGTCTTCATATTAGAACTGAGTACATTGGATTCTTGTTTCTCCGTTCTTGAGATACTTTACTAAAAAGAATGTATTCCAACTCTATCCAGGTTAATGGTTTCACATTTTTAATACATGGTCAGTAGTGCATACTCAGGCCACTGACCTCACCTTTGGTTTACCAGGCAGGGTGGGGACAAGTAGGCTCATCCTATTTATAGCCATCAGTGCTGATCAAATTCAGTGGAAAAAAATACAACAGAAATGTTAGAGTCTTTTACAATAAACAATTTATAATCCATTACATTGGCTTAGCAATGTATAATCTCATTTAATTTTCAAATCCTGTCATCAAATATGATTTTTTGAGTTGTTGGGCTTTTAATATTTGATATGAGCAATATCACATAAGGAGAAAATGCTAAGCTGCATCTAGCAAATCACCCCTAATAAAAGAGAATAAAAAAATGCCTAAGTAAAACTTTTACAAGAAAAACATGCTTGCTATGGACATTATGAAAACAGTAGTTTCTCAATATATTACTGCATTTTGACCTATTGTTATGGCTTTAGGACATGAATGAAATTTCTGCATTGTCAAGTACATACTTGAGACAACATCTGTGCAATCAATCATGAGGCCTGCAGCGAGCACTGCCAGCATGGTTTCTGAGTGGCAGTGTGGTGTGGATTTCTCAGGGGGGGTCCTTGCTAGGGTGGTTATGCTGAGTATTCAGTGTTCTGGGCTCCTTGATTAAGTACTGGTGGATTAGACCTATGTGTTGTTGTTGTTTTTTTTTTTAACTTAGGCAATATTTCAATATCACAGCCCTTTGTTTTCTTTATCTACTAAAAGAACAAGCTACTTCTCTTCAGAGTCTTTCATATACATTTTTCACCTTTTGCCTGTGTATCAGCTTTTCCTGCCTAACGAACCGTTCCAAAACTTAGTGTTTTAAAACATCTACCACTTACTTAGCTCACAGTTCTATGGGCTGGGCTCAGCTGCATGGTTCTTCAGCTGCCCCCAGCTATGCTCACTCATGGGCCTACATTTCCTTCTAGAGCAGCTCCAGGCTGGTTGGTAAAGGGAACTTCAGCTGGAACAAGCTCCTATCAGCTCTCTGTATCTCTCATCACTCTGGCTAGACCAAGGTTGTTCAAATACTCTCAGAAGGTCTCCAGGAGTTGTCTGAATAATGAAGTCTACCAGTTACTCCAGCTTGTCGCCATCTCCTTTTTTTACTGGGGGATTAGAAAAGGGCAACAAGTTCTGCAAAAGATCAAACCTGAAGCAAAAACCACCATTTCCAGTCCCTGCCACTGGGATCCCCTTTCTCGAGGTGTCTGTATGCTGTGGTTTTAGGTTCATCCACTCCCCTCCCCCCTGAAGCTCTCAAATATGAATTATTAAGCTCATTTTACAAAATAAAAATAAAAACTAATTTTCCATTGGGGTTGTAACTGGGTCAAGACAATCATTTCTAAAATGGAGAGAAGTCTTTCACAGTAGCTCTTTTACCAAGTCATAATCTCTCTCCATTATGCCATGTTGAAAATTAATATCTATTAAAAAACTTTTCAAGGAGGACTATGGAATTTCTATATCAAAGCTAAACATAATAAATATATCCATGAAATCCATGGTTTACCATGTCTAGAAGATGAAAGAAGAGGCCCCTACCCAGGACCTTTCTTCCCTACCTACATTTTTGGAGATTGGTTGTCTCAGAGCAGCAAAGAAGGCGACAAATAAATTCATGGGTGACAAATAAATTCATTTGCTATCTGCTTACTGGCACCTCTGGTATGTCAAAGGTAAAAATAAAAAGAAGTGAGACTCCTTAGTTCTCTCTTCATCTTGTCAAAAATCTTCTGGCTCTCATGGGGGGAAAAAAATTACTATCCTGTGATTTCAGAAGGAATATGTACTTTTTGTTTCCTTGCAATTTTTGGCCAAGGCCAGTTTTGAAACCACTACCTCCAGTATATGGGGCCAGTGCCCTATTCCGTGAGCCACAGGCATTGCCCAGAAATATGTACCTTTTAAATGAGTGGTATGGCCAGCACCATCACCACAGAGGCTGGCTGTGGAGCCAGGTATTCTTTCTTCAGTTGTTGGATCCTGGCACAGGGAAGGCCCCAGAACTTCAAGGAACAAATGTGTAGGAGGGGAGAGATGTTGATAGGCATCAGACAATGTTTGCTTAGTCACCTGATAAAAATGTCAATATTTTAACATCAGTATGGCTCTACCAGCATGAATTAGTTAAGTATTAACATTTTGTGAGTTCTCTGGCAGCTGAGACTATGTTTTATTTTTCATTGAACATCACAAATCCACAAGCCATTGATTACAATCCTGAAATCTAAAACGTCAGAAAAAAAACAAAAATTATCTTTGTCACTCCTTTGGCTACAAAACCTGACGTATCTTGACATAAGATTATTTATAGACTTTGTTATTCCTAAATGAATGGTCATGATTTTCACTGCTGACACTTTAATGTATTTGATTATAGGATACTGCCCAGGATCTCCCTGGGGGGTATTTTGTAAAAGAAGATGCATGCACTGTTTTACTTTCCTCAAATCTGAAAAATCTTGCATTCTTAAGCACATCTGATCTCAAGGGTTTAGATAAAGGGCTGTGTACAAATAGTACCTAGCTAGGTGAAATTCTACATTGTTGAGTGAATGTGCACATGTGGCTTTCAAATTTTGCTTTGACCAAATGAAATGGCAAAAGAAATGGAAAAACCAGTTTCTGCTCAATCTCTGTACACCTTTTAAATTTAAAATAAGAGCCAATAGTATTGATAGATTTATACTATCCCATTCTTTTTCTCACACAGACTAATATGTTTTCTCATTATTCATACATGGACTGTTTCCAAACATAGCTTCTAAAAAATATACTCATATAACTAATTCCTCACTTAATCTTTCAATGTCATATGTAGACCCCTACTCAGGGATGATATTCACAATTGTTCATGTCAGTAATCATGTTTAATGTTAATTTAGGAATGATGCACTTCATTTTTCCAGGAAATGCTTCCAGTGTTCAAAAACACTTGGACAATACTTTGTCAATAGTAAATTGGCTTTTTGATCACGTAAAGTGATCAAAAGTACATAAAATGGTAGCCCCTAAAAGTGCCAAAAATTATCTCATTGGAATAATACCAAAGAAATATCACTAAAATTTAAAGAACAAGGGGTGAGAAATCCCAGTATTTTGAAATACAGATTTCTGTGTATGTTCTGCAAAATGAGTTAAGTTGAACCCACTGGAAACTCATCAAGTTTTATCAGTAAAAGGTCTTTATCAAATCAATCATAATCATACAATGTGAGTAGGAACTGTGATAAAACCCAGAAAAAAAATGCAATGTTTGGAAAGGCAAAGGAGGCCAGACCCAGATGGCCTTGGAGTCTAGGAACACTGAGAGTAGAACCAGGGTACGGGGATGTTTCCTCTGGAGGGATAAGGGTGGAAGTGGGGTAGAGAATACCAAGAACTCAAAAGTCTTGGATGCTCTGTCAGTGAGAGAACTGAGTGCAGACCTGAAGGGCCATGTGAAGGATGCATTCCAGGGGCAAGACATAGGAAGCAGGTAAATCAACTAAAGGACCATTGCAATAAATTGGGTCCGAAATGATGAGACACTGAACCAGAGCAGTGATTGTGAAGATAGAAAAGGATAGCAAGGAGAGGCTGAACGTATTAGAGTTTTTATTTGCCCTTTCTACTTAAATCTTAAAATCAGAGTTGTGTGATCAGTTAATAATTCGAGGTTGACAGGCTAGAAGTTGATAGACCTTGCCTCTTTTTGCATATTACGACATTTTTCTAGAGAAGGAAAACTGAGGATTAATGGCAGTATGTGTGGCCGTGCTTAGCGATGCTATGTGAATGTTTCCTGAGGTTCTGAGGACACATAGCAGCTCTTGCACCATTGTCATAATCTGGTGTATGTTACCATTGCTTTCTGACACATTCATGAGGAAAAGAGAAAAGAAAGGTGGGCAGACCTGCCCTTGGTGGAGCGGCCCTGCAGCAACTGCCATGCTCCTTTTTTAACCAAAGCATCATTCTTCTTCATGATAAACTCAGAGTAATGGAAACTACACTGGGAGGGGAGGGGAGACTACAATTGTATGGGATTGGCTTTTTTGTGCTGAAAGCAAATAAAAAATAACATTTCGTGGAAATTGCTTGCACCTCACCATCATGCTATTAAACATTTCTTTGAGGATAAAATTCTAGGATTATTAATCTGTACAAAACCAAGTTGTTCAGCCTTGAGGATAGCAAAGAAAATTTTCCCAAGGGAATTTTTACTTTTTTCTAACCCAACTGAAAAGAACCCATTCTTATTTTTACCAATGAATCTTTAAATAAGATAATGCATATTGTTTTTCTTAAATGAAATACCCCTTTTATTAGATTTTTAAATGTATTGTGCATTTACTGGGAATCAGCTGTTAGAGTTTTTCTGATCTGAACAATTTCCTGAAGTATCAAGAGCTGAACAGAGTAACCGCCTACCCATTAATTTTAGATATCCATAGTGTGTTATATGTTGCTATTGAGACATGTTGCTCAGTTACCTTTTATAGGGAGTCTTATAAATACTTTATTATAGCTAAGCTGTTTACCATTATTGATGATGTAAAATTAAAATCTATTATTTCTTGATGTATACTGGGTTAGTGCCGATTCAATGCAATTTAGTGAGCATCCCCTCCAGATATTTGATCGCCGAGTTGAGTGTATGCCTTCAGGAGTATGGAAACTAGTTTGTTCTGTGACTTTGGGCTTTCTTCATCTAGGCTTCAATTGTCTCATCAGTAAAATTAAGAACAAATAAGAATGGCCTCTGCATTGTAGATATATAATATACATTCTGAAAAAAATTAATTTTCCCATCACTATTAAAATATTAATAATATTTGAGATGAAGTTTATTAAGAATTACTCATACATCTGTTTGTGCCTCATTGTGATATATTATAGGCAATTGTTACTATATTTTGGTAAGGAAATTAATCTTCAATGAATTTTTATGGAGCTTTCATCCAATAAAATGCCTATGGACTATGACTGAAATCCACCTGACAGGGACAAACTTGGCAAGGAAGAAAAGTCAAGGTGAGGGAATGAAGACAGTGATATCCTTTACAACTGAAGAACCCAGCATCACAGATACACACAGATACATATATTATCTGATGACCTAAAAAGTGATTCTGAAACCACAGGAAGATTTTTCTGTTAGGCCTCTTTAAGAACAATTGTTTCTAAGCCTTCTGATTCAATGATAAAAAAGGAAACTGGCTGTCCCTGCCAATATTGAATCATGAAGTACTGACCACTGGGAAACACTGCTGGAAGAGCTTAGGAAGACGGAGCTGAGAAGTGGATTTTGTAAGATGGTCTTTATGTGTGTACTCCAGTTACAACACCTTTACTCATTTGGAGGTGATGGAATTTTAATATGTCTCCTTAATACCTCCTGTTTGATGAGAAAGAACTTATGAGGTGTGTTTTGTAAATGTATTTACGGCACCGTACTTGTTCCAGTTTCAAATGAGAAGTGGAGCTGAGAGGTCTTCCCTGCTATATCTTTTCTTAACTCTGGGATTTTTTTCAAGAATAAAGAATGGTAACTCCAGTGTGCCTCTCCACTCTCATTCCTTCAGTAGCTATGGAGCTCTGTGTCATCTTGACATAATAACACCTATCCTTTAAAAAGACAGATTTGAGGGTCCCACTTCATGCTTCCTGGAGCAGTAGAATTTTTTCTGAACTTAAATATCTTTGTGAAGGCCCCTGAATCTTGCAGTTTGAGGATTTTTCAAGAAAAAATAGTCCACATTAGGTGTTGGATTCCCTTTATTCTGAGTTAGTGCCATTCAATTCAATTTATTAAGCATCTCCTTCAAACCTAGCATTGTGTTTGCCTTTAGAGGAGACTGAAATGTAAAACAAAACACACAGACCTCCCCAGGACATGCATCTCGGGCATACTCCCCCTGCAGATTCCCTTCTCTCTCTGAGTTCACAGATGTTCTCCTCGTTCAGTTCTCTTTTCTCCCCACTTATCAAGCCATTTCATGTTTTCATGATACCAATAATTTAGCAAGAAATCTGAATGCCCTATTGAACTGTACTTCTCGAATACAGATTCAGTTGCCTGATTATAGTGGAATGGCTGGGATTCTGTGTACATCACCAAATATACATCACTACTACTCGAAGGCAAAAACTAAGTAACACTAAGTAAACTCAATCTGCCTGGTAAACTACTAGTAAAAACATTGTCTGTTACAATGATCCCCTTTGCCTCCTCCCTTGATTTTGTTCTACAGCTCTGCCAGATAAGCTTTCATTACCAATCTTCCTTTCACTTTGGATTATGTTTTCATTTTTCAGACCTACTGTGACATTCCCCTGATTCTAGCCACCAATTTGCTTAACCAATTTTATTGAAGTTAGTCACAGAAATCATTATTTTATCTTATTCCTGGGACTGGAGTGTCTTTTCCCAGTGATTCCCATACTCACACTTTGAGTACTATACTGGAAGATAGCTGATGGTTTTCAATGTGGATTAATACCCTTCAATTTTTATTTAACATAAGGAGAACTAAAAAAAAAAAAATTGAGACAGAATCTCACTCTCACCTGGATAGAGTGCTGTGGTATCATAGCTTACAGCAACTTCAAACTCTTAGGCTCAAACAATCCTCTTGCCTCAGCTTCCCAAGTAGCTGTGACTACAGGCAACCCACCATGATGCTTACCTGAGTTTTCTATTTTTAGTAGAGATGGGGTTTCACTCTTGCTCAGGCTGGTCTTGAACTCCTGCGCTCAGGTGATCTATCTGCCTTGGCCTCTTGGAGTGCTAAGATTACAGGCATGAGCCACCACATCTGACCAACAAAAATTGTTTAAGCAAAGCTGAAATCAAATCCCACCAATCATAGCTAATTCCTGAGCCAGTGGAGTGAGT
>NW_003852650.1:1376695-1377960 GCF_000181295.1 Otolemur garnettii | reverse complement strand
GTTTCTTTGCAGTCAGCTCTTCTCCTGATCTCCTAGCCTGGAATCCAATAATATATTCTCACTGCCGAGGAGTTTATCTCTTCCAGAATATCACATAAATGAAATCACTCAGTATTTAGCCTTTTAAGGCTCATCCCTTTCACTTATCAAAGAATATCTGAGACTCATCCACATTGTTTTGTGTATCAACAGTTCACTGGCTTTTAATTGCTAAGAAATGTTTTATTGAATGAACACACAGTATTTTTAAAAAATCCATTCTAACATAAAACCCATATGTAATAGTTTATAGCTGCTGTATCCATAATGACCCCAAACTGGAAATATCCCTATGCCCTTCAACTGGTAAAAGAATTTTTTAAAATATGTTCAGCTAAAGGATATATGGGTATTTCCAGTTTGGGGTGATTATAGATAAAGCTACTGTAAACTGTTACATACAGATTTCACGTGAATCTCACCTAGGAGTGAAAGTTCTGGGTCATACGGCAAATGACGCTTTACTTTGAAAAGCGACTGTAATATTTTGCATTCCCACGAGCAATATATGAGAGTTCCATTTGTTCCACATCCTCACCATTGTTTTTATTGCCATTTGTTTTGTTTTGCTTTGGCCATTCTAGTATCTAGACAGTGATAGTTCATTAGGTTGAAACGTACAATTCTTAATGGCTAACGAGGTGCTTTCCATGTGCTTATTTTTCCATCCATTTATCTTCTTTGTGGACCTGTCTGTTCAAAATTTTTGTCTTCATTTTTAATTGAATTGTTTTATTTTTTATTAACATGACAGTTCTTTACATATTTGAAGAAAAGTTCCCTCGTTCCATATATTATTTATAAATACTTTCTCCTGCTCTGAAACTTGCCTTTTTATTCTTTTAATAGTGACTTATAAAGAGTAAATGTTTATACAAAGAAATTAAGTATAAAGATAAAAGAAATTTAAATAAACTACAAGATACAATGTTTCATAACATTATACATGTTTGAAGCACTAGATTAAATACATAATTTTCTAGGAAAAGAGGCAATTCACCAAAATTTATCAGGTTAGAACAAGTACCATTGGAAAAATAGAAGTAGCTGTAGAGTTTCCAGTCAGAAAGCCCCAGTCCATGTGTTTTTGAGGGGGAATTCTGACAAACTTTTAAAGATTAGGTGATTCCAATGCTACTTAAATTATTTGAAAGTACAGAAAAAGAGGACCGTTTTAAAATTCCAACATATAATTTGCTTCAAAATAATTCAGGAAAGCAAGTGCA
>NW_003852650.1:1361870-1375521 GCF_000181295.1 Otolemur garnettii | reverse complement strand
TGAAATTACAAGAATTTTTTCAACTCTAAGAGAAGACCTTATATACTTCTTTATAAATAAATTTGAAAACTTAAAGAAAAAAGATAAATTTCTAGGAAAATAAAATTTGTGAAAATAAATTCCAGGAAGAAGAGAATGTCTGCATCATGGGGCAGTTGGAAGAAATGGAGAACCATATCAAAAGCCAAACCCTCAGAAAGGACCCCACTTAGACAGATGTTTTACTTCAAAGAACAAATAATGCTATTGGTATTTAAACTGTTGTAGGATTTATTAAATAGGGAAGACTTCCAAATTAATTTTATGAAGGGAATATAAGATAAAGCTAATCTCACAGATATTGATGAAAAGTTATAAACAAATTATTAGCAAATGGAATCCAACAGTACATTTTAAAAAATGTATTATGACTGTCAGATTTATCCCAGGAAATAAAGACAAAGCAACATCGCCGTCTTACTTAACAAGGAGACATCTTTCCCATTATCACCAAAACCATGAACAAGGCAAGATAATATCCACTATTATTTAATAGTATAGTGGAGCAATTAGCCAATACTTCAGACAAAATCAATACATTGAGGCTTAAAAGTGAAAATGAAAATAGAAAAATTATTTCTATTTGTTGGCTATGTAGTATCATACCTTGAAAATCAAAGAATATAAGCAAAAAAGTTAATTCAAACAACAAAAACCAGTAGTTTAGCAGGTGACAAAAGTTAAAATACAAAAATCAATAGCATTTTTGTATTACAAAATAACCACATTTAGAATATAGAAAGGTAAGAATTCCACTTATTATAGCAACAGCCAAAACAAAATATTCAGGAATATTTTTTAACAAGATACATGCCAAATCTAAATATGGAGAAATCTAAAATACCAGTAAAAGGCAGAGAAATTAGTCCCAATCAAATGGAGAAACCTTATACGGTATTGTAGAGAAAAATTCTATCAAAATATGTCACTAATTCCTAAGTTAATGTATAACTAAGTTAATTCCTAAGTTAATGATGGATGTTTTCTACATGTTTTATTTTATTTGTTTAGTCTGTAGCCACACAAGGTGATTTTAATATGTTATCTATATCTTAAAGCCAGGCTGATATACCAATAACACAGAGTAGAATATGAAAAAAAGCAAAATATATGTGAAAAACTTTTATATGATAAAGGTGAAATCACAAATACCCAAGGAAAAGATGAAATTTTAATTGTTAGTGTTGTGATACCTAAATGGTAATTTAGTACAAGGTAGTTTGGAGAACACATTTCACACAATTCCCTTTAATAAATTAAGCATAGAGACTTAAGTATAAAAATTAAAACATTCAAGTAATAAGAAGAAATGAGTGAATTATTTTATAACATGGGAGTAGAGAATGCTTTTCTAACTAAGCTTCAAAATCGAAATTAATAAGAGAAATATGATTAATTAAACTACATACAATTTTATTGGTAAATTATATGGCAAATAACAGTCTATAAATGATGCAAAAAGACAAATGCCTAAATGAGAAAAACTACCTCCAACCAACATGCAGACAGAGGTGTCAATTCTCTGTTGTGTTCAAAGGTCTTCAAAACCAGGAATAAAGATGGCTTCCAGAATAGTGCTGTGAGAAGCTTCATAGACCGGCTCCTCAGCGAGACAACACAGCAGTGAACATTAATGGAAACAATTACAGTCTCTATAAATTATGGTAAGGGTATACAGAAAATGAAGAAATTTCCTTTTTTCTTTTTCAGAAAAATCAACTCAATTTTATGTTAGCGCACAGTCTGTAATTACTTGAGAACTGACCTCTTTTTTTCCCCCCTTGCTTAAATTCCTTTCTAATTGGGCTGCTGAGTCCTGCCTTACAAACCTGACAAACCTTGAAATCTCATCAAACAGGTTTTAGGTTGACGCAGGACCACGTGGCTTACATTGCAACCTGATTTGGTGTAGCATCACCTGGCAGATTAATGAAAGAAAAAAGCCATTACCCTAACTCAAGCATCCTGGCAGACCTCCATCGCTAAAGCATTCCTTTCTACTGACTGTCTTAGGCAAACCTGCATACTCTCAAACAATTGCCAGCTAAAGAATCCCTGTACCTATCTCTGACCTGTAAGTCCCCCAATTCCAGGTGTCCTTGTTTCTCAGACTGAACCAATGTTCACCTTCCATGTATGAATTCATGATTTCACCTGTAATATCCACCTCCATAAATAAATAAAACCAAATGTAACCTGGCTGCCTTAGGCCCACTTTCTCAGGAACTCTTGGGGTTATGAAGTTCTGGGTCAACATTACCCATAATAGCTCAAAATAACTCTCTTTAAATATTTTGTAAGAATTTTATTTATCAGTGGATAACTACTGTTATCTCAGGTGACAATACTTAACTACAGTAAGCCTGCACCCTCTGAGAAGTGACATCAGTGGCTTTCACTGATCTAAGTGGTATTTCCTGGAATGAGGTAACCAGTGCGAGGAAGAGGTTAAAAGGCTGTAACACTTGACTGGGTCCTGCTCCCTCCCTCCCCACTCAATTCTGCATGATAAAAGCTTTAGTTCTGGTGATGTGGATATGGCCAAGAAAATGAGATTTCCTCATTTCATAGGCTCACAATCAAGGACAATCATATTTCCTCAGGAGGGACAGGGTGTCAGGATTTCTTGTTTCCCAGCTCTCTGTTGCAGAGCCTCAATCTCGGGGGTGGGGGGGGTGAGTGAGCCTAAGGTGTTGGGGATCTCTGCCTCACGAGCCCCTCCCCATAGGGCCGAGTCCTGTCTGGTCTTGATAGCCAAGAGTACTGGGTCCTAATCACCCAGCCGAGAAGACCCAAATCTTCTGCCCTCCCCAGCATCCTCCTCATCAATCAGGAGGGTCACCTTAAAAGAAAGGGGCCATGCCACCCCCAGTTCAAGACAGCAACAAAGAGTTTTGCTTAGAAAGAGAAACAGGTCAGAAGGACAGAGCTCTCAAGTTTTCCCTAAAGAAACTGATTTCATTTGGAAGTGAGGGTGGAGACGTTCAAGCCTAAGGTTGCTGACAGAAAATAACAGAGACTTTTGTGGAAAGCTATTAAAAGAGGCTGGTAATTCCTGAGAATGGCAAGCTAAATTGAAGGCCAACTATTTTATCCAAGACAATGACCAAAAGAAAAAGATGTTTCAACATCCTCAAGAGACCAGAACAAAAAACTCAAATATTTACCTCAAAAAAAATCCCCACAAAGGCTATCAGACCTACAATTAGTCAGCTATTAGGGCAGCCTAACAGCTATAGTTAATATCATCAGAGGTGGACAGCTTAATAGGTCAGAGAACAAGACCAAGAAAACCATGCTAACACCTCTGTAAACCCTGGGTGACTTGTTTGTCCAAGGCTGTACCCCTGAGGAGTGACACAATATTTCTGGCAACAACATTTCCTGGCATACGGTAACAGTCACAAGGAAGAGATCAAGAAGTTCTGCAGAGACCCCGGTCCTTCCTCACAGCACTGCTGATGCAAAGCCAGCAGTGACCTATATGCAGACTTCTTAATATGTAATCAAAAGCTCCCAACCTGAGAATGCTTTATAAATCAGAGATCATAGAACTTGCTTGCTATATCACCACCAGGACCAAGAATACAATGCACAGTGCAGAGACAGCCACATAATGGAAGAAAATATTTACAAACTACCCCTCTGACAAGGGATTAATAACTAGGATTGACCTGGGATGAAAGGAAATTAAAGGGGCTATGAAGATGGGAGAGAGTTATGGTCTTCTGGATAAGGGGGTTGCAAAGGGTCCTGAAGAGAAATATGGAATGGAATTTTGGGTAGGTGTGACCTAGTTACCCAAGGGGGTGCTATTCTTGCAAAATACGACTTCTAGCCTGTGACGCATGACCTCCAGCCCCTGAATGATCCCCCTGTAAGAAAGGTAAGGACACAGACAGTGCACACCGTACTTGCAAACAGGATCTATCTGACACTGAGGCAATCCCTAGCTGTGAGGCCAGGACACCACGCTTGCAGACCTAAGGAGAACTGATGGAAATTCTTATAGATAAATGTAGGAGGAATTGAGATTAAAGTGCTTATATTGGTGTATTGCCTTCGTAAGGCCTCTTCTCTCACGTACAAGGTGGACCCTTTTCCAGTCTCCTGGAAAAGTCTATGCTTATCTCTGCTTTAAATAAGAACTGCACTTCTTTTTCTAGGGCTAAAGTCCTAGCTGCCTCATTTTCCTCTCCTCCTGTTCCTTGCTTTCCCTTTGACGCAACTGAACTTAGTAGTTCTGCTGAGTGAACTAAATCAGGTCTGCAAAACAGCTCAGAACTGAATTCCCCCCTCTAACAAAGATATATAAGGAGCTCAACCAAAGCAATAGGGGGGAAAATCAAATAATCTTATTTTAAATGGGCAAGGGATCTAAGTAGACACCTCTCAAAAGAATACAAATTGCCAACAGGTATAGGAAGAAAAATGCTCAACATTTATTAGTCATCAGAGAAATGCAAATCCAAACCACAATGTGATATCATTTCATCCAAGGTAAAATGGTTTTTTTATCAAAAAGGCAATAACTAATGCTGTTGAAGATGTGGAGAAAGGAGAAGCCTCATACACGGCTGGTGGAAATGCCAAATGGTGCGACCACCATGGAGAGCAGTATGGAGGTTTCACAGAAAACTGAAAACAGAGCTGCCATATGCCCAGCAATCCCATGGCTGGGTGTACATCCAAAGGGGGAGAATTTAGTGTCTCAAAGTGATATCTGCTCCCCCATGCTTATTACAACACTATTCACAAAAGCTAAGATCTGGAATCAACCTAAATGTCCATCACAGATGAATGGATAAAGAAATTGTGGTGAATATATGAAATGGAAGATTATAGATCCACAGAAAAGAACGGAATCTTGTCATTTGCAACAACATGGGTGGAACTGGAGACCATTATGTTAAGTGAAGCAAGTCAAGCACAGAAAGACAAATCTCAAGTTTTCTCACTTATACATGGGAACTAAATTAAAAAACAACAACAGCAATGATCTCACAGAGAAAGAGGCTGAGAAGGGTAACAGGGATGGGGATAAAGTAGGGAAGGTACAAAAACATAGTCAGGCGTTGGAGAGAATGAACAATATTTGATAGCACAACACAGTAACTATAATCAGTGAGAAGTTAGTGTCTCCTTAGTTTAGAATAACTGAAAGAGTAGAATTGGAATGATCCCAATGTAAAAAATTGCTAAGTGCCTGAAGTGATCAATACCTCAATTACCCTGATTTGATTAATTCACATCATATGCCTGTGTCAAAATATCACATGTACCCTATAAATACACACAACTATTATGTACCCATAACAATTTTTTAAAATAAATTTAAAAAGGAACACAACATGCAGGATTTTGTTTTTCCACCTTCCCTGGGACTCAGTTCCTAAGTCACCTGGCCGGGGGGGGGGGTGGTAAAAATGGAGTTTGCTTAAAAATACTGATCCCTGGACTCTAAGGCATTCTGGTTTGGTGGTCCAAGGTGATGTCCAGAAATATGTATTTTTAATAAGAAACCCAAGGATTTGGGGGGCGGAAATGGTACTTAGCTGTCAGTATTTTCAAAGATTATGAGAAGTTACATGTCTTAGTGTAATTCTTTTCTTTTATACTCCTTAGTTTTCATTAGATTTGTCTGGGTTGAGAAACTTTATCATAGGTATGCCCAGAATTTTGAGAATTATGTCTATGTGAACAGATCATTAAAAGTAATTTAATTAATGGATTTATTTGAATCATATTTTGGAGGACATTTTGTAATATAAATAAAGAATTGCTTATAAGTATATACTGTAATGAATACTCTAAATAAAAAGATATTCAACTCAATAGCACAATAAAGAAATGACGTCTTAATTTTGAATTACTGTGGATGCTGTGAGAGTTGTCAATGCTCCTCCTTGCTCTCATCTTTCAATCTACTCCTTCCAGTATGCACCTCCTCTTTTATCGATCCAAAATAAGTAAGAATTGGCAAATATTTGACTTCAGTTCTCCATAATCTCAACGACATATTAAGGGCAACAAAACATCCTTGAACTTGAAGCTAAACTTTCCTGTTCAAAGAACTTGCTGACTTCATTTGCTTCTGGGACACAGCAAGAAATAATGTAGAGAAAAATAAATAAATTTCTGTATGACACACCCATCCAATTCAAATTTTCAAACTAAAATAGCCAAAGCAAATGTTTCTAAACTCAAGTCCAAATGGTAGATATTTGACTACTACATTATAAAATAAACCATCACTGTTAGTCTATTTAAGTCTATTTGAACAATGAGGATAACATCACAATTATATACTTCAAAGGCATGGCTACAGAATATACAGTAATTTGTGACTGGAAACTCCTAAGTGCTAAGTGTTATTTTCACTGCTGTGTCTCAGAGAGACTTCATCAGCACTGCCCGTGCTGTGCTCGGGGTCTGGGAGCTCTGTGAAGGCAATCATTCCATTTAGCTTCTTCGTGATTCATTGATCTAAGCTTTTAGACACTGCTTGAACTTCACGTTTCTTAGAAGGGGTTAGAGCTAGTAGCAGACTGCTCACTGGGGACAGCTTGGAATGCTTCTGAAGCAATATTAATGATGGCTTGAGCTGGATATGTAAGAGAATCTGAAAGGTGAAAAAATATAGGTCTATAAGGTATATTCCCTCCAATGCTTCCAATTTTGCTCTGGGGTAGATTTTCTCTAAAAATATGTTATCTGAGTTCCTGTTAAAAACTCCAATAGCAATAATTCGTCTGGGTTTTCAGCATCTCTGCCAAGTTTTATGGTGAAGATTCTGCAAAGCAGTTGAAATCTGAAATCTGGCACATTCTCAGACTCACACGGCTCATGGGCTCTAAATAATAAATATTCTTATCCACCATTCAATCCAGCTATCCTTCCAGCAGGAGTGAACATGGTTGTCATAAAGCAGAAAAGAGTGAAGGGTCTGGAGACATGTTGTGTATTTTAGTTCAGTTTCCTTTGGAAGTTGAGCCTGAGAAGGGGGTTCAGGACATGTAGTTTGAGGGATGATCTCAAAAAGCAGAAGTCTGGGAGAGAGAGAGACATCCTCAAAGGTGCAATAAGAAGAAAGACCAATGTAAGTGTGTATTGTTCCACTACTGATGGTGCGTGAGCTCAGTTCATCCAGAACCTCTGGGAAATGAACAGAATCCTTCCAAGAAATGTCTTCATGAAAGTTAAGAGACAGAAGTCTTTATCCACTGACACTTACCTCCTGCTGGTGGAAGGTCACTGCCAAGGGCATTAGCTTCAGGCTCTTCCTACAGATAGATCAAGCAGGTATTGTTGGCATCTCTGAAAGCCCTGGGGCACAACGCAATGATTCAGGCTATGGTCGCAGGGGTGCAGCCAGCTGACTTTGTATGACACTGTGCACTCAGGTGAGGCTGAAACTGAGATGAGCGAAGTGGCATCTGCTACAGTCCAGCCTGGTGCGCTGTTCACATGGCCTCTTGCGCCTCAGTAAGTGCATTCTGTGCCTGCGTCTTCAGGGGAGGCCTAGTTGAAATTTCTACCAGAAAGCATTATACAGGCAAATTCAGCAGAACAAGTAACGGCCTTCTCTGCTGCAACTGATATCAAGAACATAATTGGATTCTTTGTCTCCTTCTTCAGCCACCCCTTCTAAAGTTTCGTCACTTATCTGGTGGAGTGGCCTAGGCCTTCACACCTGAGGAGTCTGGCTTCTGGGTTATGGTGCCCCTGTTGAATCCTGGTTCCCACAGTTGTCTATTCACAGTTGTCAGAGGCACAGGAACACGGACCACCTCCTGAGCAGATCCTTAAGTTGCAAACATGCTCTTCCTTCAGCTCCCAGTGGGGATCAGAGTAACACTCAAAAAGGAAACTCATTCTTGCTCCGAACTAAGGAGCCCAGAGTAAATAATCAGAGTTCCAGGTTTTGTAAAAACTATCCCTTAGGGGAATATTACCCCCTTATCACCCTCACTCCCACCCTGAACTCTAGTTCTAGGATTTGTGTTACACATATTCTGCAGGTGTGTTACTGACAGGGAGAGAAGTTATTGTAGTTCTATCTTTGCTGGATCCAGACATCTATGAGTATCCCAGGTCCTTTAAGAATCTGTGTTTTAGCAAAGGGTACTCTCAAGATTATAGTAATATATGCCATCTCCATTGGGTCCTCATCCTTATAATTCAGTTCTGGGCTAGATTTGAAATGTCTCCTCCCTGTAGCTGCAGGAATTTAAGTGTTGTCATGGAGTCCTTCTCCCTAACAGGGCATACCCTGCCTTGATAGTGGAGAGAAATGAGGAGGCAGAGAAACTGAGACAAGGCAGGATGGAGAGGCAATACAGCATGTGTTACCTAAGAAATTACCGTGAGCAGTAGTATCTCAGTTCTTCCAGGGCTGCTGAGAGGCATAGAGAATGCTCACAGGATTACCCAGGGGCTCCCTTCCCCCAGGAGAGGTGCTACATTTTGTTTTCCAGGATGTTCATGACAACAGGCTGAAAAGAGATCCCACTGAGTTAGGTAAGTTGTTGCCCAAGAAGGACAGAAGTCACAAGGTGCGTGATTGGGTGGGAGGCTGGCAGCAGGGAGCAGGCTGAGCGGCGAGGGAGCTGTCCACCACAGTGGAAACCCAAGTGTAGACAGTCCACATTACCGTGTCTGCTGCACCGGGTTTCAGGGAAGGAGCAGTCTCTTCACCTGACTTATCTCCAGCCCTCCTGGTGTTGAACACCGTCCTGCCAGCCATCCTGCCCAAATCGGTCCTGTCAGTGAGGTGTCTGTGTAAGTGCTCAGAGGACACCAAGACCCACAACACATTCTCCTGCATTCTCATGTACTGCCCCAGGGCTGAGGCTGATTGCCTGGGAAAAGGAGGGCAGATGGGCTGGGGGCCCGTAGTTCAGTGGTTAAGGGTGCCGGCCACATACACCTGGGTGGCAGGTTTAAACCCAGCCTGGGCCTGCTAAAAAACAATGACAACTGCAACAAAAAAGAAAAAATATAGCCAGGCATTGTAGGGAATGCCTGTAGTCCCACCTACTTGGGATGCTGAGACAAGAGAATCACTTAAGCCTTAGAGGTTGCTGTGAGCTGTAATGCACGGCTCTCTACCAAGGGCAGCATAGTGGTATTCTGTCTCAGGAAAATAAAATAAAATAAAATAAAATAAAAAATAAAGGATGGCAGATGTTTTTTGCAAACTTTGGCCTCACATTGTACAGAGGGGACCCTTGTCTTACGTCACTCCATTCAAGGCATATTAACATGTGCCCACACTGAGCTTAATATCTTTCTCAAAAAATAGGAGGCAAGGATTGTGGCAAGCACAGGCTTGGGGGTCCGATAGACAGGGCTTAGACCCTGCCTGTAACCTACTGTGCGCCCCTCACCCGGGTAAGCACACCACCTGCGCTTTGACTGCCTCATCCTTAACACAGGGAGATCACCTCTCTTCCCAGGCTTGCAGAGGGTTATGTTTTGTTTTGCAAGTTTATATATAGTACATATAATATGTACGTGCTTTTTACACTGCCTGATGCGAAGGCTCTGCCATTATCCCAGTGGATGGAAGCTTTTACCCGCTGAGCCTTTGCCATCTTCTCCACTTTCCTAGAAGGCACCTCTCCCACGCATCCTTCACAGCCTCCCCGATGTGCTTAGTCAGAATTAGTCATCATTCAGTGCCTGATAATACCCATGGGCCAGATCTAGTCTTATGTAAGACATTACCAGATGCCTTTAGAAAATACATATTCTGCATTACTTCTTGTGTCTGGCAACCCTGTTGAAAATGAAATCATTTAAATCTTATGTGGCTCATAGTTAGAAAACCCTTTATAACCATCTAATTCTTCCCAGACATTTTGATAAATCACTCTCCACTCCTCCGCTGATAGCGTATGTAGTTGGTAGACTCAAAGACTGCTGTCCATCTGCATTCACAGATAAAACCTCCTGCTAGTTCAGGTCATCTTCAAAGAAGTGGTTTTGAAGACAAAGCTAGACATGCAACAGGTGTGGGGGAAATGCCATACAGGATAAAGAGGGTGGGGGCATGAGTGGGGGAATAGAGCCTTTAGCCTGGTGTGGCCCTAGAAGAAGAGGAGGGAGAAGAAGGATGGGGCAGGAAGGCCTCAGAGAAGGTGCCGTCCTGAGTTAGTCTCACAAGCTGCTGTCGGGACTCCCAGGTCAGGTGAATGTGGCCTGTTCCAGGAGCCCTGCTGTGCTCAGGCACTGATGCTGGCAGATGGGGGTAGCAGGGCCTCAGCACCTTGCTGTGCATGAAGGGGGCTCAGAAGCACAACCTCACAGGAAGTTCTCCTGAGGGACACAGGGCATTGCTATGGCCACAAATATACCTCTGTCTCAAAGCAGCGCTATCCCATTTTGGTTTTTTGTGCCTATATGATTTCTGGTCCAAATTCTTTAAATAGTTTGGGGTAAAATTTTTCAAGAGCAGAAGATTTGGGCTTATTTAGAGCTCAGCATGTAAATCCATGCCTGTAGATCTCACATCAAGTCCCAGATGCTCTGAGTAAGGCACAATCACCAAGATGATTTTGAGTTCGGCAGGAAGAGAGATGGTGGTTCTGATACTCAGCACTCATTATCTCTCCTGTGCCTGACATTTGGCTCAGCCCATTCAAGTCCTATCCTGCCCCAGATGTGTGGAATTTTAATGAACAGTTAGCTAAGTTTCAGTTGTGCTGAATGTTGATCTTTTCTGAGTAGCTGATGGCAGAATTTTTGCTGCATCGTGACATTCAGGCATGTACCCAACTCCAGGTATTCCAGGCAATGCCTTTGACTGATCCAGAGCTTTCTGTCTCATTCAGCGACTCACTCCTTCATTTTTCCACCCTTGCATGTGTCTTGTTAAGGGATGTCCATGTTGGCTGCAGCTGGCAGGTGGAGCAGGTGCAGCAGGTGAAGAGCTTTCTGCTCTTCCAACAGAAAGCTTTGTCTCTGTTCTGTGGTTTTATCAAACAGCTTCACAGCCACTGTAACGAGTTTGCCAAGCTCATCTTTTGTCTCTATTGATGAGTGTTCAGCAGCATTTTTTCTTCCAGGAGGGAGTCTCTCTGTGTCTACAGATCAATTTGGACTTGACGTTTAAAGCTAAGACTTCCTTCCTACTCCATTTCTGAGTAGTTTTGTTGATAACAGTTTCTAGACTCTGTCAGGTCCAATGCTATTTAGTTATCTTTTCTAATTTAGCATTAAGAACCTTGCAGAAAATATAAACCACCTGGCACTTCTGGGAGTTCTGACACTCGGGTGTTAGTCAGCTGTAATTTGTCTGTTTGTTGATAAATGGAGAAGCCAGGCCAGTTTAGACTTTTCAGCATCCTCCACCATGGGAAATTGAATGCCTTGAGCTTTCTTTTGCAGGTGGAGTGACCCAGTTCACTAAGACAATTTTTGGTGTGGGGATACACACATGTCACTTGACTTTATCTCCCCAAAGAGAGCTGAAAGTGGCAGGTTTGATCTGATAGGGAGAGGGAAGACTCAGTGTTTGAGGTTGGCTGTGAATAACTCTTACTGCTTCCCAAAAGATGAGGTCCAAGTAGAGAATATCTTCCTAATGCAGGCAGCCAGGTCCTCATACATGATGGCCAGATGAAAACTGGTTCAGCTCTGAAAAGAATACTTTTTCCTTTAACCATTTTCTGCCTTCCTGGGACAATCATCATTTAAGACTGCTTCACAAACAGCAGTTCATTATTTATGAAATCATCTTTGGGAAGTACAATGAAAAAAAGAAGTGTACAGTTCTAATCTGAATAAGATCTGAGGTGGGGATTTAAAGCAATCGTTGACATCTCTCTGCTTCCACATTCTGACCATTTTATCTAATATTGGCTGTCATCTTTCTTTTATAAACTGTCATCTTTTATATACTCTTATTTTAAATTAGGCACCAATGATTTGACATACAGACAAAATATATGGTTAATAAGACATGTTATCAAGGACCTCCATTATATTTATATATGCTTTCTTTCTGCTGGCTATTTTATTCTACTTAATTATGGCATGGGAAAAAAGGGCTTTTTTCCTTTTCCTTTGGATACATTTTATTTTGTTCTATTTCATGTTCTGTCTTCTTTTCCTGGGGACAATGTCTGCGGTTATAGACCTTTGTTTCTTGCCTGCATGCATTTGGCCACTTAGCACAGTGCCAGATGTCAGAATAGGAGGAAACACCAAGGTAGTCGGCCTTGTTCTCCTCCGTTTGACCTTGAGGTCTGGTGTTTAAGGGGGCTTCTTACACTG
This sequence comes from Otolemur garnettii, assembly GCF_000181295.1. Classification (NCBI taxonomy): domain Eukaryota; kingdom Metazoa; phylum Chordata; class Mammalia; order Primates; family Galagidae; genus Otolemur; species Otolemur garnettii. The sequence goes on along the minus strand of NW_003852650.1, from coordinate 1,363,203 downwards.
TGTCCCCACATGACAGAGAGAATGCTATGAATGCCTCGGAACCACTTTCAGTTCAATTCCATTAAGTGACAATTTATGGAAAGTACTTCCATAGAGTTATAGGGACATACTTTTTATGATTATTATTATTGATTGCAATTGGTTTCAGTCCCACTCTATACCTGGTATCCAGAGTCCGAGGTAGGGATGAGAAGGTTCTTGCGACCTTGGATTCTGCGATTTGTTTCCCTGTCATTTGTCCTTGAAGAATGAAATGCAGGAAGTCTGTTCTATTTTATATACACTGAAGTGAATTTTAATTTTTCATGGTGGTTTTATTTTCTGAACACTTTAATTTTTTAGGATTAATCTTCTCTAGATGATAGTCTCAACGCACTAGAGTTTAAACTGGGAACAGTTTGTAATGGCATATACCAAATTCTGACGTCACAGATGCCGGCTATGAGAAAGAGCTGTGGGGAAAGTATTCTCAGACTTGGAGCTTTCATAAAACCATTCAGAAAGGAAAAGAAAATTAAAGATAATCAGAATTTATGTGTGGATGTTTATTCTTCACTCTCTTTTCTAGTTTCATATGGAATAAATGTTTGAGAGCAAAAACAAAGATTGCAATAATACTTATGAAAAGGCTAACAGCATTCCAGAATCCCTTGCAATAGATTAAGTACCAAATTGTAAAAATCATGAAATATTATCCAGTTCCTATAATATTTCCAGAGAGGAAAGTTAGTGTAACTGGGTTCTCCTAATGGACATAGGACACTAGGGGAATTTCTGTGTTGCAGAACTTCTCTGGTCTGCCCACCGTGGTCAGAGTCAGAGTGGAAGGAAGAACAGTGGCAGCAGCAGTAGGAGATGGGTGTGGAGGAGTGTGCCGGGCCACCCCAGACCTGTCCAGACTTGCACAGTTGTCTCCCTTTGGGGGAGGTCTACAGAGTTAATGCATGGAGGAGTTGGCCCGTGTCTCGGTGTCGAACATCCTGAGTGTGGAAAAGAACTTCATGGCTTGGCTGGTGAGTGTCACAACAAAAGTTAAAATGAAGATGTCACCTGCTGCTTCCACAGTCCACACTGTTGGTAAACTGGAACCTGAGACCCTCTTGTGATTCCAGGGTAAAGTCAACTCAGTTCACAGGATTTCATATGTTACTTCTTTGCAGTTGGTACTGGAAAAAAGCAGGGTGCTGTGCGTTACATCAACAGGGCGAAGAGAGAGTTTTAAACTCAAAATCTCCCGTTTTCTCCCACATAATGCATCTATGCCTAGTCTCTGAAGGCCTCATCAGTCACCCTCCCAGTACTGATGACCGCACACAACTCTGCCCCTGCTGTT
>NW_003852650.1:1360949-1361850 GCF_000181295.1 Otolemur garnettii | reverse complement strand
GGCTGTGACTCTAAAATTTAAGGACAGACCATTCTTTCCCCCTGGTGTCCTGCCCTTGAATGAGCCTTTTCATGATGTTATGAGAATTTTAAAATATGCTCTGGAGAATGTTAGATCTAACATGTTACAGTATTCTCCAGAAGTATCCGGAAAGTCCATGAAGGGGATACAAAAGTGAATTTTCTTTTAATGTGAGGATTCCTCAATTATCCTTTTAATTTTATTTGCCCCAGGGGATATAGGGATGTGAAAGTTACAGCTCCATCCCTCATGGAGTGCACAAGTAATTGGAAAAGAGATACAGAAACAAAGAAACACTTTTTGGCTATTTTGTGCCAAAAGAGGTGGGGAATTTGAGGAAAGGTCAAGAGGGAAGAGGTCACATCCCTTGAATGTCACAGAAGGGTGCCTGGAAGAAGAGTTCCTTGTTTAGTCACCAAACACTTTACTTTTTACCCTGTTATATTGATGTGGTAGTGACGTCTATCCAACATAAATAGCTTTGTGCTTTTAGCAATGATAAATTTCCAGGCAAAGACTCACATTTTGGAGAAGTTTCTTGAAGAAGCAATTTCACAAGCTAAAACACTGCAGACCTGATGGAGGATGGATAGTAATGGTAGGTGGTGGATAGAAAGCTGAAAACCCTTTTATTCTCGTTGGACAGAAAGCTTAAGAAATTTCAGATATTTAAATATAGATCATTTCCTTAGATTTTACTCCTATAGAAAACATTCAGCTTAAGGGAGAAAAAAATAATTCTTATCCTCATTTCTACTCCACACTTCACGCATATCATGTTACAAGTTCTGAGTAACGTTTGTATGATTAAGAAAAGAGAAAGTTTTAAGAAAAAATCAGAAAAAGTCAATTATGTTCTAAAACTTTAGTAAATACTCTC
>NW_003852650.1:1357528-1360402 GCF_000181295.1 Otolemur garnettii | reverse complement strand
CAAATGAGAAGCTATTTAATCACATTCATTTTTTTTCCTGTGTATATAACTCAGTGTATCATGGGCCAAGTAACTGACATTTATTTTATTCAGAAGAGGAAAAGACATTCAGTTTTATTTGAGTCTTTCTCCTGTGTTAATGGAACATTCTATTTTCCTTGAAGAATTTATATTTAGAAAAATATGCAAAAAATGTATTTAGTAAGTGGAAAGCATCACCTGATAACCTTTTTGAAAACATTACTATCTCAGATTTTCCCCTTATTTGTTCTCAGTTTATTTTAGTTCCTAGAAATCCTGGGTGTGAACGCTAACATTTCAAATTCCCAGAACATTTCAAATTCTACTGAAAAGAGCTTAGGAAGGCTGTTCCTTCCAATCCAGAAACAGATTATCTTATTGCATTAGTTTTATTTAGGAATAAGGTGGATGCTCCTAAAATAGAAAAAACGGTGATCCAAATTATTTTCATCATCCAATTTCCTTCCTGAGATATGTTCATGCCCTGGAAGAACTGGCTCACTTCATATATTGAAGTTCATTTGATTAATTACTCATGCAGTCATGAAGACATTTGGTCTAAATGGATTATGGTATTGGCAGTGAATAAATTGAATTAGTGTTTACAGCACTGGACACACAAAACAGAAGATGAATCTGAAGAAAAATTTGAGAATAAATGTTCTCAGATATGAAATTTACCTCCCTTTTAAAGTATTTGTGACTTACAATTGAAGTCGCAAGTGAATTCATTTACTTACTTAAGTGTTTATACAATAAACTACTCAGTGCTTAAGTCTCCTTAAAGTACATTATGGTCATTCATGAAAGACAGAGATGTCCTGGTACTGAAGCATTTCCTAGAATTGTGTATAATTGTCACTTCTCTGACTATCTACCTAATAGCTTTATTTGAAAAGAGGCTCAGTGACAGGGCTAGACCTGAGCCATAATATTAGTTAGAATAACTAATTTATTAGTTATTCTAATTTTTCTTTATCAAAATATTCAAGGTAAATATTTACCATTTTTGTTTCAAAATCTTTTTTCTTAATAAGAAATAAACCTTACAAATATAATCTAAGCCCCAACTACCATTTAATTCCCCCAATAGCCCAAAGTTTGTGTGAGTGTCCACATTTGCGTGCAGCCTTAGCCTGTGTGTGATACGTGCTCTGATGGTTCACATCAATTATGTGACATTTAACATACTTTTGCATTTGCTGTTTGCACACAACATAGTTTTGCAGATTGATTATGTTGACCCATGTTCATTCAGCTTATTCACTGTACCTGATACAGGTTTTCACTCTATGCCTATACCACCATCTGCTTTTCCATTTCCCTAATAATGAGCTTTTAGACCAGTGGTTCTCAACCTTCCTAATGCTGCGACCCTAATGTCGTGACCCACAGGTTGAGAACCGCTGTTTAGTTTATTTTTATTTATTTATTTTTGAGACAGAGTCTCAAGCTGTCGCCCTGGGTAAAGTGCTGTGACATCACGGCTCACAGCAACCTCAAACTCTTGGGCTTAAGTAATTATTCTCTTGCCTCAGCCTCTCAAGTAGCTGGGACTGTAGGCGCCTGCCACATGCCTGGCTATTTTTGGGGTTGTAGTTGTCATTGTTGTTTGGCAGGCCCAGGCTGGGTTCAAACCTGCCAGCTCTGGTGTATGTGGCTGGTGCCTTAGCCACTTGAGCCACAGGCAGTGAGCCAGAGAACCACTGTTTTAGATGATTTCCAATTTTCAGCTATTACCAGTAATGATCCAGCGACATCTTTAGACTGTCTTTTTGCATGTGTATATGGCTTTCTCTTGGAAAAAGATTTATGTAGTGGAATTTCTGCTGCACATACTATATACGTATATTTTATGTATATTATCTACGTATGTTTTATTTATTTCAGCTGTACCATACCTTTCAGAATCACTCTTGAAAATGGCAGACTAAACCCCTTTTAGCATATGAGTTCTTGGTTCCCAAAGACCTTGCCATAGTTTTGTGCTTTCATGCTTGCAAAGATCATAAAGTTTTATGCCTTTTAAATTGTACATTTTGTTCTCTATTGTATTCCCATAATAATTCACTATTCATTTTTATCAACCTTTGTGAATCTTGTCACAGTCTTTAATCCTTTTTTTCTATTAAATTATTGGTTTTCTATCATTGATTTGTAGAGATTCCCTTTATATAATGGGTATTACGTTTTCACTTCTGTATTTTGTAAATATCTTATCCATTTTTCTGGTTTGTATTTAACCGTTAATTAGGATTTCTCAAATTTTTATTTTAATATAGTCTAATGCAATGGTTCTCAACCTGTGGGTTGGGACCCCTTTTTAACGATAAAAATACATTGTGGCATTAGGTTGAGAACCACTGGTCTAATGTACCAACTTTCCTTTTATTCACCAAATTTTTTGATATTTGTTTAAGGAATCACTCCTTATACCAAGTTATTAGTTTCCCAAATTTACTTTTACATGTTTTGAAGACTCCATTGTTGTAAGTCATTTCATAAGATTCAGGTCTTTATCCTGTATAGATACAGGATCTTGTAATAGGGTGTAAGATACAGATTTTATTTATATATGTGGACAGACAATTATTCTAACATTATTTATTGAACAGTGTGATTTTAAAAGTCTTTTAAGATCAAATTAGAAAAATACTGGTGGGGCTGGGGAAGGTGGCTCCCAGCACTCTAGGAGGCCAAGACAGGTGGAGAGCTTAGGAGTTTGAGACCAGCCTGAGTAAATCCAGATCTCATCTCTACAAATAGAAAAACTACCCAGGGGTTGTGGCAGGCGCCTGTAGTTCCCATCTACTGAGGAGGCTGAGACAAGAGGATCGCTTGAGCCCAAGAATT
>NW_003852650.1:1333685-1357180 GCF_000181295.1 Otolemur garnettii | reverse complement strand
TACAGTGTGGGGTTTTCACATGCAATCCAAACTACTTCCATCAAACTGGTCAACACAGCCTTCATGTCATTTTCTCAGTTATTGTTTTAAAACGTTCACATTCTACTCTTAGAAAGATTCACTTGTACCCCTATATTTCTTGGATTTTCTATGTGTAACTTTTAAATTGCAAAGAATGACAATTCATGTCTTCTTGTTTCTAATTGTATACATTTCTTTGTTCTATTTTAACTTCACTAGCTGGGAACTCCACGCAAAGATGAACACTGTCAGCAAACATCTCAGTCCTTTTCCTGGCTTTTATAGAAAACATTGTGCTTCAACATTAGATATTTTGGTGTTGTTGTTTTTCTTATAGATTAATTTATTTCTAATCTATAGAAATTTGTCTTCTATTCCTAGTTTGGTATAGTTTAATATACATGGATATTGTATTTTAGCATAAGTTCCCCCCTCTCCTGGCATCTTGAGATAATCCTAGCTCAAGGAAGGTTTCCTTCCTTCAATCTGTTAATGTGATGAATGACATTGGAAGACTTTTTTTATTGTTTAAGCATTCCTCTAATATTGGATTAAACCCATATCATTGTTCTGTATTACTAATGGATTTTTTATGTACCAGTAGACTTATTTTTCTAAGGAGAAGAATATTTATAATTATACTAGTGCCAGGAGTGGGAGTGGCTCTCCCACTATCAGACTTATCATGGACCTGCAGAACTTTTCTTCCTATTCACACAACTTTGTGCTATCCTGGTTTAAGGATAGTAGTTCCCAAGGGAGGAATGCTTCTTAAATGACAGATTTCAACAAAGTGAAAGTTGAAATGCCACCTGGGTGTATTTGGCTCTTCTTGAAACAAAAGGTATAGAAAGCAATAAGTATATTGACAGAGGTAATCGATCTGGAGATAGTCCAGGGGAAATTGGGTTTCTCCATACAGTGAGGACAGTGAGTGCTCTGAATGGAAGACAGGATTTCCTCAGTAATTGGTGTGTAATAGAATAGGCCAGCTGCTATAGAGCTGTATACTGAGAAAAGATATTCCTCTTCCTAAGCCAGGGGATGGCTTTATGCAATGTGGCTTTCTCTGCTGCTTCCCTTTGGCTCCCCTCTTCTGTTCTTGGAATGAAACTCACTCCAGGGTAGATCCCACTACAAGCTGACTCTCCTGATCAGCCCTGCTACAAACAAGAGATTTTGTATTAGCCCCTCAGGGGATTTGCTCGACCTTGGAAAAGTTATGTAGTTTTAATTTACCATTTTACTTTTTTCTGAGAGCTGGCTACGAGCATCCTTTCTCTCCCTTGCTTACTCACAACTGCTTTGGAAAAACTCCTTTCTCTTGTGGTTCAGTGTTATGGTTGTCCTCTGGTTTTATCCAATAGCAGTTATGTTACTCTGCTTTTTTGTTTGTTGCTCCTATCTTCAAATTAGAAATCTCAGAGTTCATTATCTTTAAATTGATGTTAGCGTTAATACATGTATCCTCCCTTTTAGTTTCCATTGGTTTTATAGGGTCTAAAAGAGTGATATACTGTTTGGATTGCCTGTAGAATGAAATATAAAAGTTTTTTTTTTTTTTACTTAGAGACAGCATGCTGAAATAAAAATGGTATAGGCTCTGCTATCAACAGAACTTGGTTTGAATTATTTTTATCCCACCTATTAGATGTTTCATATTGAGTAAGTTATTTATTCATCACCGGAATGTTTCCTTATCTGGAAACCTCAGAGGGTTTTGTCATTAAATGATGTAAGAGAAATGTCTGGAACATATGAGTCACTTAGTAAATGTTAGTTCCCATCCTTTAAATGACTGGGGGTTAAATCTTATTTAAAAGAGGAAAAAAGGATGGAGAGGTGGAGGGGGAGAAATGTCTTTATGCAGACCAGCTTGGTAAACCTAGATATTAGTATTACTAAGGGAAGTTTATGAACCATATTGTATCAACATCCTAGAGGCTGGCCAACAGAACAAAAGTAAACTATTAACTACAAACAGTCCAAGATCATTCTCTAGAATGCTAACTATGGAACAAACTATTAAATGGCAGTGGCTGAATGTCTACTCCTAAGATAAAAATGCTCATTTGTTTGATGTCCTACACAGTGGTATACATTTTTGAATATATTACAGTTGTTTGAATTGGCTGAGATCACATGAAAATCCAGTTTTCAGTCTTCTCTTGACAGTCTTCTGAGTTTCAGCTCCATGCAGGGCAACAATAGGCGAAAGCTGAGTACTGCCTGCCCCCTTTAGACAAGCCTGTCCTCCCCGTCCACCAAGTCCCCTCCTTGCCTGCTACCAGGACTGCACCTCCTGCCTGGCTCTGTATGCATTTCTGTTTGCCATGCCTATTGTAAATGGTCAGTGGAAATAGCAAAATTTCTAGAATATTATTTTTTTATTTGCCAAAGAAAAATTATTTTATAAATTGCATAAAAATAATAGATTTAAATTTGACTAGCAATATTTCTAGCTACCTCTAGCTATTAAATGACAAATGAATAGGTTGATCAAATAAATACAGTATTAAAATTAACTGTCTGGAGACTTCTGCTGTTGCAGGAAGATGAGGCCCAATGGAGAGAAAGAGCACCCAAACACCATGTTTATAAGTGAAAGGGGCTTTATTCACTAGCCGAGAGCTTACGGCATGGAAGAATTCCAAATGGCCTCATTCCCAGACTGGCTTGGTCTTTCCCTTTTTATCAACAGTCAAAAAGTTCCAACCACAGGTACTCTTTTCATTGGCCAGTTTGAATAAAGCAGGAGATGATATTCCAGCCCCCACAGAACTATAAGATTTCACGGAACTTGGAAATTTCCAAGTTCCAGAAAGTTAAGTCCACAAAAGCTCTTGGTGACCCAAGAGCTGAGTCACCATGGAGAGGACCCCATAGTGCATCCTTGTGGTCTCCTTGAGAAGACCTGTTCTCCTAGATCTCACCTTTCTCAGGTATCCTTCCTCACTGCAATAGCAGATTTTTATCTTTAAGGCTGTACGTAGTAATCCTAGAATTCTGGGAGGCTAAAGCAGGAGGATTGCTTGAGCTCAGGAATTCAAGATCAGCCTGAGCAAGAATGAGACCTGATCTGTACCAAAAATAGGAAAACTAGCCAGGCACTGAGGCAGGCACCTGTAGTCACAACTACCTGGCAGGCTGGGGCAAGAGGATCATGTAAGCCCAGGAGTTTGAGGTTGCTGTAAGCTAGGCTGATGCCATGGCCCTCTAGTTGGGAAAAAGAGTGAGACTCTGTCTCAAAAGTTTAAAACAAATTAATAAAATAAAAAAGCTTTAAGTAAAAGATGACATTATTTGTGCCAGATTCTCAACTCTTCATACCTTTGGATTTTTTTTGTCTTCCATGCACTTGAATCCTTTGAAGTCAACCAGGGCTGATTGCAGAGAACTCTTTGTACAATCCAATCAGGCTAATTTCAATTTTAAGTGCAGGAGACAGGCATGTTTTTTTCATTGCCTCCTTTGTGAAGCTGAGATGGATTGGCTAGTGTTGTGTTAGTAAGATTTCCAACTGCTTAGAAATTTGGAAATGCTTAGGACAAAGGCTATCTTAAGTAGATGATTAACTAATAAACAGACCTCGAGTCTTAAAATCTTCCACTTGCAAGTTTATTTTAAGAGCAAACCTCCACTAAAGCACAGGACACATTTTACTTTCCAATTTTATCTGAAAAGCTACCAGTATTTATATTCCCACATGACTCAAATAAGAAGTGGAAGTAAGGAGTACTTGTTTGTAATAATATACAGACTTCTAAGAGCAAAAATAGGTAAGAAATAATACAGTTTCACGTAAATTCACATTTACTGCCTAAATTCCTATTTTGCCTTATCCATTTAAAATACTTTATAGAAATGTTTTTTTCAAAGATTGGGTAGAATACAAGGAGGTAAGCTCTTAAATAACTAAAATTGTTAATATCTTAGTTAAATAATAACCCAATAAATAACTTAAATTATTTTAAAGTTATATGTATATTTGTATGCACGTATGTGTTTTTAAGTGTGAAAAGTATCAAATCTTAATTTGAAAGGCAGCATGAGCTATATCATATTTAGGAAAAATTAAAAGGTTTTCTAATAATTTTCTATTCCTAGTTTTTATTATTTGAATTCTCTCAAGAGAAAGAGAAAACCGAAATGTGCAAAATAATGAACAAAACCAAAAAGAAAGTATACAAATTTAATAACAAATTTCAATTAGAATCAAGAGAATTTTAAAAATTGCTCTAATCAAAATAGCCCCTACCTTTCACAGGCATTCACTGTGAGTCTCAGGCAGGTCCAACTGCTTTACATGATTTACTCACTTAGTTCTCATAATATTTGTGTGTGTTTAATGTCCTTATTATCTGCCTTTCACAGAGAAGGACATGAAAGTAATGTAAATTTCTCAAAACCACAGAGTAAATCATGGCTCTCGCTTTTCAGATATGTATGTTTGGCTCTCTCTATCAGAATGGACATTAGACACATCCCTAGGGATCTCTGGACAATCAGTTCTGTCTAATTCAGAGACTCCATGGCATCTTCAGTTTGTCTAAAGCACACTGGTAACATTCTAATCTACAGGGGGAGTTTGTTGAAGCTTGGGGAGGGGAGTGGTAATTGGAGAAGGCTTCACCATGTGGTTGTTTCAACCGAGTCTTGAATTGGATTAAGAAATTCTCAGTAGGGTGGTGCCTGTGGCTCAAAGGAGAAGGGAACTGGCCCCATATGCCAGAGGTGGCAGGTTCAAACCCAGCCCTGACCAAAAACTGAAAAAAAAAAAAAAAAAAGAACTTCTAAGTAAAGTTGGACAGGAAACATAAGTGGTACTCATCTGGAACTTGCTTGTGGGAGGAGGAGGGCTGTTGGAAATTTACTTGTGCCAGAAAGAAATAGTATGAGATAAAGATGGATGATGATGGGCTTTGTAAACCATGCTTAGGACACCACGCTGTGTCTGGATCACAGCTCAGCAAGCTGGAAGATAGGGCTCCAAAATCTTTTTGCATGCGCATGCTATGGGACGTTAGTTATGCAACAAGGAGGAAAGGCCCGGACAGACCAGGGTCTGATAACACCCAAGACTCTCAGCCAACTTTATGATTAAAATAATGTTTATATTAAATTTAGGAAAATTTACCTAGACTAATAAATTGCTTCCATTCTTCCTGTATTGGAATTGTTTGTGTCCAAGCCCGAAGTCAGTCAGGCCTCTTTGTTTACTTCTCTGGCTCTGCTCCTTCCCCGCTGCACTCGCACTCGTCCTTGTCTGCAGCTTGCTCTTTCTCCTTACCCCTTAGACTGCGTCTCTGCACACTAATGGAGCACTGTCATACACAAGTTCTGCATCTCCATCAGTCTGCCATATTCAAGCACTCCCAGGAAGATAATAGATGTCCTGGAAAGTGAGAGCTGCTTCCCCATCCCCCATGATATTGCCTGTTTTTCAACCCAGAGCAATCTACCCTGAGTATTTTCAAACCCTTACTGTTCCATTCTTAAATAAAAATGTACAGAAACCCAAGCACCAGGCCACCATACCACCATGCCCCTTTCTACATGATCTTCAGTCTCTGGGCCACTGTTCTACAATTAGAAAGAATTTGGGGGCTCAGTTCGTGCTTTTTTTTCCATCCAAATTTCTATAATTTTTAGAGAAACGGTGTTCCTTGACCACTTGATTTCTAACTATTTTCACTTCAGTCAATTTCAGCCAGTCCCTCCACGATGGGGACCTTGGCCTGTACATTTGCCAGAACCATTCATCTCTGAAACCTCAAACTCCGGTAGGCCACTGTCCACTGGCTAGAAATAGACCACGTTAAGGATGCTGTCCTGTCCTCCTCAAAACTGCATCAGTGGTCTTTCCATATCATTTTTGTGCTGCTGTAGCCCTCCTTTCAAAGTGTCAGTCTGAGGTCTTCCTGACTATTGATTTAGTATAGCCAAGCTTTATTTTCCACGTAGATGTCACCAGACAGTGATAGGATTTCATAACTCAATTGCTAAAAGAATTTGCACACTAGAGAATAAATACCTAATATATTTACTATTGGGAAAATGGCTTATTATGGAAACTTCATTAAGGTTTTATATGGGAATAAAAATTCGTGAAATCCCAGTGTCCTGCTCTTGTTAGACTATATTTAAATTTTTATTCAAAGATGGGCTTATTTGGCATAGTAGTCAACTGGACATGAAGAAATAATTGAATTGTTTACATGAACCCCTTATAATCTGTCTTCCTGCGCACACATGAAAAAAATTAACCCTGACAAGATGTTTCTGTGTCTAGAATAATTTTCTTGGCATGTGATATGAATTACACAGTATATTGTTATCATGTATATGCAAACATATCCATACAGTCTAGTTCTTTAGTCATGGTATTTATGTTCTGTCAAGTTGATGGTTATTTCAAGGCATGCACAACATATAACTATTTAAAGTTGATAACGTCAATCTCATACAAAAAGGTCTACATTTTGATTCTCCTCCCTCACTTTGTGTTCTGGTAGTGTGCACTTAGATCTTTTTACATGGAGCATTAACAAACTTTTGTGGCTATTGTTATCCTTAATATATTAGTCTTTTAGCTTTTATATTAATATAGTACAAGGGAAGGGTGCTCACTCTTGCTACTTCCCTTCAACAAAGTACTGGAAATCCTAGTAAGAGCATTAGGCAAACTAATGATAATAACAATTATTATTTTTAAAAGGCATCCAGATGGCAAGCAAGAAGTAAAGTTATCTCTGTTTGCAGAGGACATGATCGTACACACAGAAAACTCTAAGGCAGCGGTTCTTAACCTGTGAGTTGAGACCCACAGGAACTGTATTAAAGGGGTACAGCATTAGGAAGGTTGAGAACCACTGCTCTAAGGTCTTAACAACACAAAAATTTTTGAAACTAATAAACAAATTCAGTAAAGTTGCAGATACAAAATCAAGACACAAAGATTATTGATGTTTCTATACAAAACAACAACACACCTAACGCAAAATTTAAAAAATCCTATTTATGACAGCAACAAACAAATGAAAAAACACTCTAAGGAATAAATTTAACCAAAAATGAAAGACTTATATGTTGAAATTATAAAACATCGATGAAAGAAATTAAAGAAGGCATGGGGGAGGGGAAAAAAGGAAGACTTTAAAGAAGATACAGATACAGAGATCTACACCCACGCTCCTGAATTGGAAGAATTAGTATTATATTTAAAAGAGTTCATAGTACTAAAGTGATCTATGAATTTAATTCAATCTTTATTAAAATTCTAATGGCATTCTTTATAGAAATAGAAAAAAAATCATAAAATTCATGTAGAACCATAAAAGACCCCTAATAAACAAAGCAATCATAAGCAAAAAGAGCAAAGCTATAGACATCACATACCTTGATTCCAAAGTATGTCACAAAGGTATTGCAATCAAAACAGCATGATATCAGCCAAAAAAAAAAAAAAAAAGATATGTGGAACAATGGAACAGAAGAAAGAGCCCAGAAATATATACTGTTAACTGATCTTCAAAAAAGGTGTCTAGAATACATGATACGGCAGTATGTGCTATGGAAAAAACTGGATACCCACATGAAGAAAAATAAAACTGTATCCTTATATAAAAACCAACTCAAATGAATTAAAGACTTAAGTGTAACCAATAAATACTGAACCAAGTAAATAATGGAAAAAGTCACAGGTAAAGAGCTTCACGATGTGGATCTGGGCAATGTTTGGAAATGACCCCAAAAGCACAGGCAACAAAAGCAAAAATAGACAAGTTGGATTTCATCAAAATTTAACACTTCTGCATAGCAAAGGAAATAATTAATGGAGTGAGAAGACCCATTCCACCTATGGAATAGGAGAAAATATATGTGTGTGTAAACTGGAATATCTGATAAAAGGCTGATATCAAAATTCATGAGGAACTCATACAACTTGAAAGCAAAAAAATTAACTGCCTATTTAAATATTGGGAAAAAGAACTGAGGAAACACTTCTCAAAAGAAGACATGTAAACAGGGAACAGGTAATGTAAAAGTGCTCAACATCACTCTCATCAGAGAAATGCAAATCAAAACCACAATGGTTTATCACAGGACACCTGTTAGAATAACTACTATCCAAAGACAAAAGATAACAAGCATTGATGAGGATGTGGAAGAAAGGAAACCCAGTCAGTGTTGGTGGGAATGTAAATTGGAACAACTATTATAGAAAACAATATAGAGGTTCTGCAAAAAATTAAAAATAAAACTACCATACAATTCAGCAATCCCACTCTGGGTATATACCAAAGGAAATGAAAACAGTATCTTCATCTGCATCCCCATGTTTATTCACAAAAAACAAATAAATGTCCATAAATATATGAATGGAATGGGTGCAGATACACACACACCCAAGGTCTGACAATTAAGTTCATAAACTTGTCCTAGAAAAAGTGCAATATACCTCCTTGGTGACTATCACTACGGTCACCTTCGAAGTGCTCCCCTTGGGAAGCTATGCACTGATGCCAGTGCCTAGTCCAACCTTCAAAGCAATTTTGGAACTCTTTCTAGAATGGCCATCAGAACTGCTGTCATATTACCCTTTATGTCCTGAATGTCATCAGAGTGTCTTCTTTTCAATATTTTCTTTATATTCATGTAAAGAAAAATCACTGGGGGCCAAATCAACTGAATGGACACTTACAGGTTTTCCTACTCAGCATGTGCCTAAAAATGGATGTAAAATACTGAGGGTATTGATTGGGAGGTTACGAATAAATTTTAATTAGTGAGTGAATTTGCTAATATGGATTCTGAGAATAGTATTGACTGTATATTTTGTGTATGTGTGTGCATGTGCTTGTGTGTTCACTGGTGCATGCAATGTTGCATAATTCAAAAGTTTAGTTAAAACAGACTACAGAGTAAAGCTTAAGCTATTCATGCCAGTATTCAAGAGCATCAGTGGTCTAGGGCTACTCTACTACCATTACTACTAATATATTATGGGGTTTGCACTTATTTCTTTATAATTGCTGAGGATCAGGAATCCTGGTTCCCCAAACCCAGTTGACCAAGCTTTATTGACTCAGCTGAGCTAGGAAGTTCAACCGAGGTACCGCAGTAATGAAAAGCAAAAGTGAGTGGAATCTGACAATAAAACTGGCGCAGCCCAGGCAGTGTGGATAGAAAAAAAAGTAACTTATGCAAGTGTCAGGGTAACAGCGAGAGATTTTATTTAGGAATAGCAAAGATAAAGTTTAGTACACGTCCAAAGAGAATTGGAAGTGGGTCCCTCTCATGAAGGAGACAGGTAAGAAAAGGTGAGAGAAGGTGAGAGATGAGACACAAAGGTCTACAGAGGTATAAATATTCTCTGTTTGAAATTGGTTGCAAGTCTTTCATTGGCTTCTCTGCACCTGTGCTCAGTATTGCCCATTTCTATTGGTCACTGATTGTCTCTTTTAGTGGTCATTGGTTACCTAGTTTACTTCATACCTTATTCTTGTGGGCCCTCTGCACTTCCTGGTTCAGCTGGCCAGGTTTTCCTCCCACACCCCTTGAAGCCCCTTTCTCCATGTCCCTTCTCAATAATCTTGTCTCTCCTTCAGCTCTTGAAGGGCAGGGTCATAGTTTTATTTAGTGTATCTCTGACTCCTGCTACAGTGCTTAGTTCATTGCAGAATATCAATTAATATTTGAGCTATTCTTCTTGTTATTATATTCTTTTTAGGAAAGAATGCTCAGATAGGAAGAAACCAACCTAGAGGGCCATGGTCCATAGTGTCCTATGCCACAGAAAGGTTCAGAAGGGACAGGGACTAAGGAAAAGTTGTAGGATCTGTGATGACCACAGCTGTCACTCAGGTGGCCACCCTCACTGCCGGTGTACAGAAGAGGGGAGTCTAAATTAGGCATGTCTTTTTCCAAAGGCCATGCTTTTCCTCCTGGTCATATCATCTCCTTTTCAGAAAGGGGCAGGGGAAGGAAAGGAAGCTACATGTACAGTAGCTTTGGGGGTTTGCTAATTTGCAAAGCGTGGTGGGTATGTTTGGATAAGCATCCTGGAGCTGGACTGTGAACCACCTTGAATTCCGAAGGAGATCTCCAAGAGGAGGCCAATTTCGAATTTCCTGTAGGGAAGGCAAAATTCAACCAGGCCTTTTCTTGTGCAACTTGCATCCCTGGGCAGCCAGCAGGTTCCAAGGATTGACAGCAATCTGACAACTTCTGACAACAGAGAAAATCCCAGACACTCTTTAAGTAAAAATTTTAGAGCTAAAATTCTTCTGGGTAGAACTCCGGTCATGATGAGGCAGGATTTTACTCCTAGTATTAGAAGATAAAGACATTAAAAAAAAATCATACTTGTATCTAGAATCTGACTTGGAGTGTCCAGAGATTTTCTTTGTCATTCAAGATCAGAGTTAGTATCTTATGGTTTCTAGCATGAGGACTAAGCCATTTGCCTTCCCATTTTTTGATTGTTAAATGAAGCTTATGCTTAAAATGATGATGATGTACAGAATATTTGTTATAGCACCTTTATCTTTATCTTAGGACTGAGACAAAATAGTAATGAAAGAAAAACTTGCCTGAATTTGTGTGATAAGTTAGGCCCAGAGGATCTACTCCTATTTTCTGCAGAGTAAGTTAAATTTATCCAAGTAGTAGCATGTTTCTATGTTTCATCTTTATACACACATACATATATATATATATACATATATATATATGTATGTATATATTTGGTGCTATGACTCAAATTTGAACTTCGAGTTCATATGCTACTTATGATATGAACACTGCTTTCTTCTGTGCTATGCTTTTGCAAAGCATTTAGAAAAGGCTCCTCCACTCAGTTTGCTCAGAAATATTGAGGAAGTTAGTCATTTTACATAACTGAGTCAATTTCAGTGATGAATGTGATTTTCTAACATGAGCTATAAGTATATGAATTTAAAATTAGATCATATTTATGTCTGTCATTTAAAGAATATATTGAAAATAGGATTTGCTAAAAACATTTATGATACTATAGAAAATTCAATAGTGTCCGTATAAAAGTTAACAGCAGACAGAAATCTTCTGGAGCACTTGTGTCAGAGATAGGGTCAGCCAGAGTGTGAGGAGGTGACAGGCTGACCCGGAAGACTTACCTGTGTGTGCACCCCAAGAAGCCTCAGTCAATGAGTGTGAGCATGAGATTATCCTTGGACAGGAACAAAGAGCAAGTTTCTGGAAATAAATGTCTATATAACCACATGCAGAGCTCTTTGAATTAACATCTTCATTGATACCTCTTTTGCCTAGTAGAAATCTTCCCGTCTCATCACTGGCATCAACAAACCTTTATTAAGTCTCCTAAAGGTGTCCAAGACTGTGTCCGACTAGCAGTGGCAGGCAGACAGGGCGAGCCAGGATTGGAGCCCATGATGAACTCTAAAAGAGTTCTGGTGATCTCTGACATAATATGCCTGTTCTTTGGGATTATAACGCTGTATTTGAAATGAATGGTACTGTCAGCCCTTTTTAAGAAGGGAATTCTAATCTCACTATCTAAGGTGATTCATGGATGTGACAAATTCCTTAGGGTTCTTATAACTATCTCTTCTTCCTTTTCTACTATAATAAAAGGAGATAAGCCACAGTATTTATAGAGTGAAATATACTTCTGTTCTCCACACCTTTCCTACTTCACCAAAGAAACAGCAAAAGTCAAATTCCTTTGTCATTTACACCATAGTGGGTAGGAATGGCTGTCATGGAGCCAAGGTACTTTTGTGCCCAGGGCAAACTCTCAATTGCTATTTATGAACAGAGAACACATACCATTGGAGAAACAGAATGCAATGTTATTAGTCAGGCTAAAAATGAGAGATAAAAAGATTATTTGAGCATCTTGGAAAAAAATACCAATCATAGCATGCCAGAAAAAACAAACAATTGTATAGGACATATGAAATAGTAATTTTGCTATTATAGTTCTTCTTATTATGGACTACATGCAGAACATAATTATTTTACCTTTAAATAATGTTACCTAATAATTAGAAAGACTTAACTTACCTTATAAGATTTGGTAATCTGGCCCGTTATAATACTGTGATAAAACAATGAATTCAAATTGAAAAAAATATATACCAACGTACATTCGCATAGTCTCGTACACTGTTATTGCCAACTGAGGTTGAGTGGACAGCTCAACGTCTTCTGCCTCTTCAGTCTTCCACTGGTACTGGGCTAACGTTCAACTTCCACCTGAGAGATGCTGGGATTCTCATGTGTCTAGAAATGACTGATAAAGTCTCTGTAGATGGCTTGCCCTATGAGCTCAAACACCAGGTTTTCTCCTAATAAGGAGGAAAATAATGCAGCCGATAGTTTGTAAACATGGCTGACTTAGCATCCATGTAAATAACGGTCAAAGCACATACAGATTTCTGGGTCACCCTACAGGTATGCTGTGGAGCAAACACTGCTAAAATGCTCGGTACTTACAGGTATTTATTTCTTACCCACAGATGTGAATTGTGGCTTAGTTGAAATGGTGCTATGCTCCAAATGTCTGTGTCCCCTCCTTCAGTTAATATGTTAAAACCTAATCACCAAGATGATGGTGTTGGAAGGAGAGGTTTTTTGGAAATAATTAGGTCATAAGGGTGGAAGACTTTTGGATGGGATTAGTGTTCTTATAAAGCAGACTGTGGAGAAAGAGCTAATCCCTATACCACGTGTAGACACAGGGGGAGGCGCTGTCTGTGGAAGGGGCCCACACCAGATTCTGAGGCTTTGCTGCTTTAATCTATGATTTATGAACGTCCAGCACTGTGGGAAACACACTTCTGTTGTTTACAAGCTACCTAGTCTATGGTATTTTATTATAGTGGCTGGAATGGATTGAGACACCTGGTCTGGGCTACACTTGGGTTCAAGTCTGTCCCAAGCACCTGCCTTTCTAGAACACAGACAGAAGGAATAGTAGCCACCTGGGGCCTGTACTTTTCATGGCAATGGCATGAGAATAATAAGGAAAATAAAATATGTGATGATCCTTAAAGTCTCTTTTTGAAACTGACTCACACTAACTTAGTCCCACATTTTACTGGTCAAAGCATATCACATGAGCAAATTTAAGGCCAAAGAGGTCAGGAAGTACAGTCTTCCCCACAGAGCAAGGCAAGAGGAGTGACCACTAGGGGGTGGTGCTGGGGATTAGGTATAACAAACACCACAGATAATTCTTGGCTGTCCACCCTGTTGGAGGACTGCCATGTTGGTGCCACCAGAGAGCATGTCATAGTGAGAGAAATGAGGGGCTCACTTCTTTCTTTGAGTTCCCCAACAAATATGGATCGAGTCACTAATGCACTGCCCGAA
The DNA here is from genome assembly GCF_000181295.1 of Otolemur garnettii. Taxonomy (NCBI): domain Eukaryota; kingdom Metazoa; phylum Chordata; class Mammalia; order Primates; family Galagidae; genus Otolemur; species Otolemur garnettii. The sequence continues at coordinate 1,343,779 of NW_003852650.1, read as the reverse complement.
ATCAGACAGACATGTTAATGCATCTCATGTAATTTAAGAATAGAGGACAATCGAGAGTGGAAAGGGAATGAGCAACTCCTACTACAAACTGAGGATTGGGATGAGCCAGTCAGGGAAGCTTCCCAGAGGAGGCACCATCTGAGCTCAGTGACTGTGATGGGTGAATATTTTCTAGAAACAGGAAATGCATGCAGGGGTGGGGGTAGTCTAGGCTGAGGAGGTCACAGATGGAATGAGGAGTTTAAAAGCAGCATCATACATTTGACAGTGTGTGTCCGGTGTTCAAATCCTGCTTCTTTCCCCAGTCTCAGAGCTTGATCATGTTTCCCAGCCTCCCTTGCAGTGGGTGTGGCCACGTGGCTGGTTATGGTTTAAGAATATGCCCAGCAGTACTGTGTTCTCTTCCAGGCCTGATCCTTAAAAATCTCCCACATTTAAACCTTTGTTATTTCCTGCTTCACCTTTGATCAGCTGAATGCAAGATGGTGCAGCCACAAGAAGAAAGGCCCTGAGGCTCTGGATGAACCTGTGGAACACCTTCCCTGTCAATCTTTGGTAGAAATGCTAGCATGAGAGACAGGCAAAGTTGTATTGTGTTAAAGCACTAAGATTTAGGATGTCCTTTATCGTAGTTAATATTATCCACCTTAACTAATGTAGCGTGCTTGTGTTTTGCTGATGGTAAGAGATGGCAGTCACTGACTACCTGCATTAGTCACTTATCCTCAATGCCTCAGGGGTTATTCTGGGCACCAAGGGGATTAAAAGGCATAATTGCACCTCAGAAGTGTAATTCTGGCCAATGCACTAGTATGAGCAAGCAATCATGACCAGTTTGAGAGCTGGATCTTGCTGCAGAGACTGTGTGTGAAGCATAATCATTTATACTTTGCATTTATGGCAGAAGAACCATGAGGATGTTCTTTCAGCAGCATTTTTTACCTCTAATGTAAAATACATGTCACCTTTTTAGAAGTGGGCCCCCCAACCCACCAGAAAAGGTTCATGTTTAACTGAAGGCATGCTCCCCCTATCCTTCAACCTTGGAAGTGTCTATTATCCAATGAGAGTAAAAGAAAAAAAAAAAAGCTCATAATCAAGGTCATCACATGACCGGAAATAAATAGTAAAGCAGTAAAACCTCCGACTTAAAGCCAGGGCAAGTATGACAAGGTGTATGTTTCTGTTTCCAAAATGAGGAATCACAGAAAAGCTGAGCTCCACAAATAATCCCTTACTGGAGATATAAGGAACTGGTAAGAGGCAGTCAGGAGACAGCCCCGTCAGAGGCAACTTTCTTAAATCCCAGATGAGAAATTTGTGTTGAAAATGGATTTAGAGCTACACACAAGCAGAGACTGGGAATATTTAGCACATAATTACAATAAGGGTCGTGACACATGGTAAGATAACTACACTGGAGATGTTCATTAAAAAAATATTGACAGAAAAGACCCAGGACAGGAATGGTAGAGCCCAACAATACCAGAAGGGAAATACAGATTTGGACAAAACAGAAGTAGTTCTTGTCAGCTCTCGGCTAAGAGTGTTCCTAATATCCAGCCAGTAGGGAATGACAACTTATGGCAGTGTTCCCACTGAGTCTAATCTCTGGCAGGCAGTGTATGTGGTGCTTGACCCTGTGTTGTGGCTTCAGGTCTTTCCTCTAATCTTTTTCTTATGCTCGTAAAATATGGATTTGAAGACCCCTTCAAGTTGTTTTCATATATGTAGAATGGGGTTGAATCCTACTGATGATTCAAGATCTTACTGCCAAGAATAGACAAACCAGGTGAGTGCAACCCTGTCTTAGTTTGGGGTTTTATGAAAGCACACCCTAAGACAAGAATTCAAGTGCAAGCAACTTATTTGAAAGATAATCTCCTTGGAAACCACAGCAGAGACACAGGAAAGTAAAACTGGAGGGGGAAGAGCCAATAAAAGGTGGACTGTAGAACAAATTACCACTGTAGGCCACCAAAGATGGGGAGCTCTGGAAATGGTACAGAATATGCATGCAAGGTCCTTTTCTCTGTCGGTCTAGGAAGCTGAGGTATTTATATAGCAGCACCTGTCAGTCAGATGTGAGAGTTACTCCCTGGAGATGTTAATTGCAGCCTGCCCCACAGGTGAAATTCACATGTTGCAGGAGAAAGTTGAATGAGCCTGTGCTGAAATGATGAGGGGAATGAGATGTGGGCAGGAAAACCAGGAAAATCTACTACATCTACATCAGTGGATGCTTTTTCTCACTGGATGTACAAATTGGTAAAATTATATTTTACATTTCTCACTTTGCCCCAGCATCAGTGGTTTGACTACACACTCGAGTATCTACATGAAAGAACTCAGGATTGTTTTTAACCAAATTGAATTTCTGTGCTTTTACTTTTTATTTTAATACATTTATAATACTTTTTTAAAACTATATGACACAGAAAAAACTGAGTTATATGTACAACTTTTCACAACCCATCAATTTCTTACTTGTATACACACTAGAGGAAACACGCTGGGTGACCCTAAGATAAAAGGGCTGTGTCTATTAGAATGTGCTGTCCTGTGGGGAGCTGCACCTCTTTCAGGGGAGACTATAGCCTTACTCTGGGCACTTTGGGATCTAGTAAATGCAAAGCGAATCTATGTCATTTGGCCTTGAATGCCACTTCTCATTTTCAAAACTGCTTTATAACATTTCAGTATGTTTTTATAAACTCTCTCTTGCTATCATTTCATTGTCTCATTTAAGAATATACAGAAAAATTATGTAATTTTACTAGCTTCAATGGCAGTTTAAAAACTCTTTCAATTTATGAAATAAAAAATGAATGGGAAAAAGCAGTCATGTCCATTTTGAATTGTCATCTTAACTCAGTGGTTTTAAAAATAAATCAATTTGAATATTTATCTGTAATAGTGTAATTATTTAAAGATTTTATATACATATTAATATACCATGAACAAATCAAAAAATCCATCACTTCTATGTTACTGAAAAACAGTTCAGTCCATATTAGCCCAAGTTAATGTACTTTGTGTTAGGTTTTCTGTTTCTGATGGGCAATCTCTTTGGTTTTGCAAACAACTGATGTACACTCATCGCACTTTTATATGATTGTTTCTTATTTTTAACTATTAATTTAAAAATATTCCTAAGCCTAGAAAAAATGTTGCAAAAGTAATACATAGAAATCCTATTATTTTTCACTCTCATTCCTTAATGATAACCTCTTACATAGCATAATGCAATAATACAGGTTGATTTTTGAGCTAAACAAATGTGAGAAAATCCCCAAAAGTTGATTATCTGATAGTGATACTCTGTCTATCACATGACAATGTCTCCTAGGGAGGCAGTTGAGAGGGGCTCGGAAGAGAGTCTTCTCTTTAATTTGGAGCACATAAGGCAATATAATAAATAAATACACGCATGCATGCACACATAAAGCATTTTAATGTCATCAGGATTTGCAGAGACTTTGTACTGGTATTTTCTTTTCACTTCCAGTGATGCTACTTTCCTTGGCCATTCTTTAGCCAAGAGCACACCAAGAACTGACAAAAAGATTGCTGAACCCATTACCATGCATAACAAGTGAACCAATTTAATGACCAAAAGGGTGGTTTCCCCAGCCTGTGACAGCACAATAAGATTCCTTACCCCTTCATAGGCATGCTTCAAAACCTTCATGCATGCGTGTTCAGATTTTGTTTCAGGGTACACCTTATCTTTGCTTGGTGTGCTGTCCCACCTTAATCCTTCCCCCAGCAATTGCCCACACCTGAAGAAGGAGGGAATGTCCCAACATTCTGTATTTGCTCCAACTGCACTGGCACACGGATTTCGCAATGTCTGTCAGACAGTCATGAAGTTAAATCAGTTATAGGAGAAGATGTAGAGGATTATAATTTGCTGGATCCAAGAAGGTCCCAAGAAGAGGCAGAAGATGCCAGATTAAACACATTTAGAAACTGTTTACAATGTGGATGGTATTCACAGGCTATAAATTCTTCCATTCAAATAAAAATGCAGAACCAGAAGGCTTAAACAAACAAACAAAACCAGCTAAATAATTGAAGAACTTTAATTTAGAAGAAACTTAATTTAAGGAGGCATGGTATCCCACGCCCTAGTATTTGAAAGTCCCATGAGCCCCGGAAAGTTGGGAACCTAGAAATCAAGAAATTTTCACTTCCAGATCTGGCCTCCCGACAGACGCCTTGTCTTTTCCTCAGTTATCTTTTAGTTTGTATAACTTGCTCCTCTCTCAACTTTAAGGGAGACAGGACTGGAGTTTCTCAAAAAGAATTTTACCAAGACAAATAAATAAATAAATAATACATAGAAGCAAGACAAAAAACTCCAAAACAAAGAAAAAAATATACAAAGAAAAAAATATACAGACTCAAATGGCATTAAGGTACGTGGGTATATGCACACAAGTTTCGTACTTATTGTATATGTGTCTGCACATATATTCAACACTATGAAGTATTATGCTAAAAATGTGTGCATATTATTGTTCTCATTCAGTAAATACTGAGTTTAAGTATTGCTATAAGCACTGGTGAAATAGCTTTGTATTTGAGTGGGGGAATGGCAAATCATAAAGTAAGCAATGTGTTTTAAAGAAAAAAAAGGGAGACACTCGGGAGCTGTTGGATGGCGTGTTCAGTACAGGCTTCCCTGGGATGTGACAGGAGGCTGAGATGCCCCTTCAAGAGGTGAAGGGGCAAGTTTTACGTAGACAGGGGATGAAGGACAAATGCCAAGGCTTGGTCTTCCACGGCAAGTCATGCCACCATGTCCACTTTGTATCTGGGGGAAACAGGGCTTGCAGGGAAGTTAGGTGACTTCTCTGAGATTCTATACCAGGAAGCAGCAGAAACAGCCAAGTATCTGACGAGCTGTTCTACTTAGATTATCATCTCCTCTTCCATTGTTTTTCCCAAGTCTCTCCACACCTCACCCTTCCCACTGTTCTGTCATTTTCCAATCCCTTCTGTTCTTCTCTCCCCTGGAGATTGGTATTTCCTCTTTTAAATCTTCCTAATCCTTAAGAAAAGAAAATTCAATGGCAGCACACAGTACCAACCCCCTTCATGGTGGCACACAGTACCAAGGCCCTTCATGGCGGCACAAGTACCAACCCCTTTCATGGCGGCACACGGTACCAACCCCCTTCATGGTGGCACAAGTACCAACCCCCTTCATGGCGGCACACAGTACCAAGGCCCTTCATGGCAGCACACGGTACCAACGCCCTTCATGGCGGCACACAGTATCAAGGCCCTTCATGGCGGCACACAGTATCAAGGCCCTTCATAGAGGCACACGGTACCAACGCCCTTCATGGTGGCACAAGTACCAACCTCCTTCATGGCCGCACACAGTACCAAGCCCCTTCAGAGGGGCTCTGCCTCCTTCCTGCATTTGCTCTCCCTGCCCTAGAGCAAGCACGTAAGGGGAAGGCAGGGAGAAGTACTGTTTACCTTCTCTTGGCAAGTAGCACAGCCCTTTCCCTGGCAAACAATTAAGAAATGAAACATGTAGGAAATACTTGAGGGAAGACTGGAGGAAGACGAGAACAAAAAAGGAAGGTTTTTAGTTTAGGGTGCAATGCAATTTAGCAAATGAGAAAAAGAGACAGCAGAGAAATAAAGGAAGCTTCACATAATTTCTAAATGTTACTGGCATCATCTTATCTTTTCTTGCTTAAACACAGTTAAAGCAAAGACATTTTCAATTCTATTAAATTACACAAGAAAGAAAAAAACTCCAATCTGGGTCTAACAGTATTGAGGATGGTGTGAACTGGAGACTCGACCCTCCTGGTCTCCTAAAACCACTCCACATGAGTGGTCCTGGCTCTGAGGTTAGGTCAATGCAAATTACTATGCCTGCTTCCCAGGGAGGGAACAGTCAGCTCTATGGTTGGGAAGTGCTGTGTCCTAAGTTTCAGAGGCAGCATCAGGGAGGTGTAGACCCAGGAGCTCTAGAGAGAGACTACGTGGTTTGCATTCTTCTTCCTCCATGTAGTAGCCAGGGGAATCTTCGTTCCTTTTCAGAGGGGATACTCAGAGGGGATGCTCTTTTCAGAGGGGATGCTCAGAGCACCCACTTTGTGTGGTTGTTGTGACGATTAAATGAGTAAATAAAACCCTTAGAGTAGTGCCAGGTACCTGGCAAGAATCTGATGCAGCTAATATGGTACTTTCTAAACAAATAAAATCACGAAAAAGTATATGGATGTAAACATATAATCTGGAGAGAAGGAAGCGTCAGTATCTTTATTGCCATCCTTCGTCACAGTCCCTGGAGATGAAGAGGCTACAGTAGTTTCTGGATGATGTAGACAGAGGCTTGTTCCTGTCCTCTCACTTCTCACCTGCTTTCTACAGCTTTTACACTGGTCAGCGCCATGAGACTTTCTGCCCGGCCTTTCCTGTATGTCACATTATTTATTTATCAGCGTCCATTCTTCCCTTTGTTTTCATCCATCATGAATGATGATGAGATGTACACTGTGCTTACAGGCACTACGCCCTCATAATCCTGGATCACTGATGTCTTAAAGGTTGCGTTAAAAAAGGAGGATAATGGACAGAGACGGAAGCGAACAATAAATGTTCTGGACTCTATTGACCCCAATCCTGAAGTTATTCTCGTGTCCCTGCTAGGATTTTAAGATACCATGCAAAGACTTTTCTGGGAATAACTGTCTTAAATTATAAACATCGATCCTGAAGGGTGTTTAAGAAAGGGTCCATTACTTGTAAAATAAACGAAAACAAAAGTCCTTTTAATGTCTGAGCAGGTAACATGTAGGAACCGGACGTTCTAAAAAACTCAAAGATCTTTCACACTGTCTTACCGGCCTATCACCAAGAACCCAGGAGGGCAGCAGTGGGTTAGAAAGAGGGTTTCCGTGCCACACTCCGCAGACAACCGGCCAGTAGGCCTGCTCTCTGTTCTTCCGTTGTGCTTTTGAGCTACTTGCACAGCTCCACCAGGGACAACAAACGTGCCCACGGAATCCGGCATTGTGTCCTGATGAAATTTAACCCGCGAGAAGTCTTCAGCTCTACGCTACCAGCGGAGAGGGAGGCGCAGAGTTTCCTTGGGATTCGCGGAGAGTTTGTCCGGATCTTAACCATTCCCGACCAGGTCTTATTTTAAAACCCTTCTAAAACAATTTATAGCTCACTGTGAAGAAATCGTAGTTATGCTTATTTCGGAAACAGTCTTCATTATGAGAAAAAGAACCATACGCGTCCTCTTCCCCCTCGCCTTCTCTTCTCACTCGGCCTGGTGAGGACTTTCCAAGGGTCTCCGAGCTGAGAACCGGGAACCAGATCTCCCAGAGTCCTGTTCCCAACCAATCCAGCGCATCCCTTGCCGCAGCGCCTCTTCCCAACCAACTCACTCCAACTTTCCGTTGAAGACTCCAGCAGGGGCGCCCTCTGGGCAACCGATTGGGGCGGGCAGAAGCGGCTTGGGGCTGGAGACCCCCGAGCCGCGCAGCGCCGCCCCCATCCGCGCTGCCCGCGCTGGCCACCGGCTGGTTGCCGAGCTTGACAGGGCGCTCTGCCGCGGCGTCCACCCTGGACATCTCGCCTCCGGTCCTTCCTCCCCGGACACCAACTCCCACCCTCTCCACCTCCCGGGACAGCTCTGCTAAATCCTGTGTCTCCCTCACTTGCAAACTCGTCTAGCCGCTCTCCCAGCCCCCAACACAACCCTCGACAAGAAAACCCAAGCCCCGTCTCCCCAGTTACGGTGGTCACCGAGGGTCTCTGTCGCCGCCAGCGTAATTCACGCTCATTCATATGCATTCTCTTTCTCTCAGTCCTCTTTTCTCTCTCAGTCCTCTTTTCTCTCTCCCCAAAGACTCCTAACAAGACAAGCCGATCCTCCTCCGTGGCGCTCCCTTTCATTCATCCCCTCCCACCACACACTCACACACACACACGCACACACGCACCCCCAGCCCAGACAGCCCACTCCACTTTCCAGACGCCCACCTCCGACATACTCCCCTCCCCTAAACAGACATTCACCCACTCACCATCTGTAGCCTCCTTCCGTCCCCCGCCCGCCCGCCCGCCCGCGCTCCCCCTCCCCGAGCCGCAGACCTGCACAGTGGGAGGCAGGGACCCCCGCCAGACGCTCGGGTCGTGCGCGCCGCACTGACCTCGGCCCGCCCCGCCGCGAAAGTAACAAAGGCGGGCGCGAGCCCGGAGCCGGGAGCCGGAGCGGCGGCGGCGGGGCTGGCGAGCCTGGGCCTGGCCGGCTCTCGCCCGGCGGGGGCTGCTCGGGAGTCGGGAGGCAGCAGCGCCTGAGGACGTGGATCTCTCGCCGCCCGCGCCGCTCGGACGCCGCCGGCACCATGGGCTGCTGCACCGGGCGCTGCTCGCTCATCTGCCTCTGCGCGCTGCAGCTGGTGAGTGCCCCGCGTGCCCCGGCCCCGGGCCGGTCTCCTCCTGGGGGTCAGACCCTGCCCAGGGCCGCACTCCGCCCCGGGACCGGTCTCCCCGGCTCGCTCCCTCCGCAGTTCCGCAGCTCTGGGCAAGGGGTGAAAGGGTGAGCCGGACGCTCCCGCGGGCTGCTCCCGCCGGCTGCTGCCCTCCGCGCCACCCGGGCTGGGCTGGTACTGCCCTCTAGCCGCGGACACTCCCCGAGTCGCCCCTGCCCCGCGGGAGGGCGCGGTCTAACTCGGGGTCCCGCTGGGTTCCTTGACCCTCCACCCCTGGGAGTCGCCGCGCACTCTGGGGTTGCTGCCCTGGCGCCGGGGAGCGAGTTATTCCCTGGCTCTTTGAGGCGACAGCAGCTTTAACACCCGCCGCGTTCCTGCTGAAGTTACACACCGGCTGGTGTTGTGGGCTCTTTCTTCTCGGGTTGATTTCCAGGAATGTTGCTTAATTCGAACGTGCGTGGGAATGCCCAGGTTCTGAGCAGACTGCGGCAGCCTTAACTCTCTTAGTCAACAGTGAGGTGGTTCTTACCTTCAGCAGGTTGAAAGGTGGCGCGTGAGGAGTCTTGGCTGCGTGTTTGAGGCCCCGCTCTTGCAATTCTGCTTTAGATTTTGTTGAAATGGTCGGGAGCGGCAGACTGACAGCTGTGGTCAGGGATGGGACAGAGGGAACCGGCTCTGTTGGCGCGGTGCCTCGCAGAGAGCGTGCGTGTAATGGGAAGTTAGGAACCAGAGTGGAGAGAAAAGGCCTTTCAGCGAGGAGCAGATGCTCTCCTTAATCCCTTTGGAACCTGGACTGGCCCTGGGGTCACTTGAGGTCAAGGCCACAGACCTTTTGTGTCAGACTTTTGTGTGTTGGAGATTAATAGACATCTCCCTTTCATTACACTTAAGGAGGATTCTGTAGATGTTCTGCCAAGCTTTTTTTTCAAAGCATTGTGGGATTTTTTTTTTTTTTTTTTTTTGGTCACAAACATACAACTAGCATATTTTGACCAACAAGAGGAAAAAGCTTTCAATAAACTTTACTGAGTAATGTCAACCTTTGCAAGACTTATTACTCCAGGGACAAAATAACGTTCTTTAGCAGTTAATCCTTGTTTACTTTTCTCTTGTCTTAGCGTATCAGTCTCCCGTGAAAACCTACTTGGATATATTCCTCATTTTTTACATAATACATGCATAATTTATCTATTCCTAGATTTGAAATGAGTGGCTACTTGTCTTTAAGTCTATTGGGCAGTCTCTTATGGCCTGTAAAAACTCAAATGAAATGTTCTTTATAGAGTTTTCTTGAAAGAATAATTTTAAAAATCTGCTCCCATTTCAATGTGTTCTCTCGCTAAGGAGTGAAAGCCAGGGGATAATTTATACTTTGGTTTTTTGAAATGGGCACAGCTTATAAGTTGGAAAAACTGAATAATTATTTACTCAACCTTTGATTATGTAACATTGTAGATAGCCACACTGGATTCAATAATCCTTTTTCTTTTTTTTTGAGACAGAGTCTCATTATGTTGTCCTGGCTGAAGTGCCAGGTGTCACAGCTCACAGCAACCTCCAACACTTGGGCTTAAGTGATTCTCTTGCTGCAGCCTCCCAAGTAGCTGGGACTACAGG
>NW_003852650.1:1331078-1332796 GCF_000181295.1 Otolemur garnettii | reverse complement strand
CAATACTCTTTAAAGTGGATTCTATAAAGCCACTTAATTCTGGCAGAATCCTTTTGTTGAACTTGACAAAATCTTGGTTCTATAGTTTTGAATGCTGGTGAATATATTTACTTGCTTTAAGAATCAAGTGAAACAAAGAAGACAGTATTGTAACTTCATTCCCTGTTAATGACGCAAACAGATTCTTTGCTACATTGGATAATAGTTTTCAAATGCTCAAAAATTATTTCCTCAATTTGTTTTATGCTATTGATAATGTTATGGCTACAGACATGACACATTTTGAGGTGTAATACATATTATTAAAATTCTTTCTTCATCATTTTCTTAAGTGTAGATAATCAAAAAAAGTCACACTTTTGATAATCAAACAAAAGTCACCTTGATTTGTAGGGTTTACCAAATTCTTTAGTGTAAAAAACTCCTACCTTGGCAATGTCAATGCTGCCTTTAATTAGTATTTCCTATCATAATGTTAAGTGGGTATAAATAACCTCCTAAGCATTGATAGAGTACAACACAGTAAAATAATTAAGAATGGGTATGTTTTAACTATTTAGTACCTCTGTTTTTAGTAGGATTTATTTAATTTTAAGTCTATATAATTTAATGTTTAATAATGGCTCGCAAAATTTAACAACTGGCTCACAAAATTCTTGAAAATCTTAGCAAACCAATTCTCTGAGCCATGTAAGCCTGCTCTAGCAGACCACAGGTTAGGGACCCTTGTTTCCCAGATCTGGTGTTCCTTCATTGAAGCCAGCTGTCTTTTTTCCCCTTTCGCATTGTTCTTTGCTCCCATCAACTGTGGAAAGATGGAGGTTATAAAGCAGTCCACAAGTCTCGACGTACAAAAGGCACAGTATTTGAGAGCACCTTTGCTGAAGACAAAGTACATGGTCCCAGCTAAGATGTGACTATGAGGTCATTGAGAAGTCATGAGGTCATGGTACCTTAGGTCCTCCAAAAAGTTAAAGGAACAAATGAAAGGTTTTTATTGTCTTCTTCTCATTTCATGTGAACTCTCAGAGTGGAACAACTCCAGACTGAGAAGTCTAATTGGAGAGACATTATCGTTTTAGGCTGTTATCTGTGGATGAGCTATCATTTGCAACATCTGAATCTTCTTTTTCTTTTTTCATTCCCCTTTTATGGCCTGTCCTCTTGTCATTACTTTTTCCTCCATGCTTTTACCCCCAAGAACATTTGTGTATTTGCCCCTTAGTTTACTTTCCTTCTCCCAATTTTTCTAGACGAAATTAAAGAGAAGGTGAAAAGCATGAATACAGCCCATTGAAAACTGTGTGAAACGTTTTTTAAAAACGTGATGCATTACCATGTCACCAATCTATCAGTTATCCAAGAGCCTTGAAATACGCATTTGCGAAGATACTTTTGCTTGTTTTATTATAATGGTAGAGTTATCATTAGCTGTGTGTAATCTAGAGCTGGGACCCAATCATAAGCTTTTAGTACATTTTTTTCAGTTACCACATATAAGTGAGCCTTAATTGCATGTTTTTAACCTCTAACACTCCATGTGTCATTTTGAACCCATCTTCTGAGAGTCATTTTGGTGAAGCATTGAACTTATTTTGGCAGGCACTGTTGCTACGGAGCTTTGGATGCCTTTCAGCGTCACAGAGGTCAGACTCTAAGGCATTTCAACAAAATTTTGTGTCTGGATGTTGTTATATCCAGGGACTTTTCTTGCACCT
>NW_003852650.1:1322816-1330573 GCF_000181295.1 Otolemur garnettii | reverse complement strand
ATTATGATGTGATTTGTGTTGAAATCTTTCTGCATTAGCCCATGCTGAGGGTTGACCTACATGTCATGACTACCAGAATACATTGAGGTGCTTTGTAGAGTGAGAGGGAAGATTGGGTGGGGTGTTTGTGTATGGGCACTCGTGTGTGTATGCTGAGCAGAAATGTTTGAAGACTTAAGGGTTCTGTTTTAGATACTTTAAGACTCTGACACTGAGGACAAGTAGCTGTCTGGATTGTGGACACCAGAGTTACACAGAATATTCAGAACTGGGAATCACAAACAATAGTGGTACTTAAAAGCACTGGATGAGATCACTTCAGGGTGAGAGTATACAGATGAGACCGGTACTGTAAAAAATCAGGACTTACCCTAAGGCAAGTAGAGAACAAGGAGCTAACAAAGGATACAATAGAAAAGGCCAGAAAGAATTACTTGCTTTAAAAAACAGAGGAAATGATGATTATCAACTTGATTTTTTTTTTCTATAAGGTTAACCATTTCAGTGTTATTCAAAAATATGTGTTCTTACATTTTTGTATTCTGTCCCAGTAAGCCAGGTTCTGTAGTATCAAATTCAACATGAGAAGTGATTTCTATCACATATCATGGTGTTGCAAGCAGGACATTTATTTTATGATAATAAATTAATAATTTTAATAAAAAGTACTAAACCAGGGGTGTCCAACCTTTTTTTTCTCTGTTGCATATTGGAAAAATAAGATCTTTCTTGGACCACAAATTAAATTCACAAACATTAAGGAAAGCTGATTAGCAGGAAGAAGGTCCATGTATACTTTTGGTGATATCCAACACTACAGAAAAACAATAGAAGTCCTTACAAAATCAGCTTGAGGGTCACAGGGCCACAGGTTGGACACCCTGTAATAGTCATTTAAATTACCTTTAATCTAATACACTTAACATGTATTAGTTGCAATCAAACAACATTGACCTTTTAGTTAACAGAGCACTTTGCTTTTATAAATAATTAAGTAAATAAGAGAACACTGTTAGCAAAAGACTGAGAAGGGTGTTATGGGATGAGTTGTGTTTTATCAGAAAGTTATGTTGTAGCCCAAACTCAGGGCCTTGGACTGTGATTTTTTTTTTTTTTTCTTTTTGGAAACGGGGTTTTTACAGAAGTAATTAAGATAAAATGAAGTCATTAAGATAAGAATTAGGCCCATATGACTAGTGGCCTTAAAAAAATAAAAAGGAAATTTGGATGCAAAGACAGATAAGTGTAGAAGGAAGAGGATGTGAAGACCCAGCCAGCCCCAGGAGGATGGGACTGGGACCACGGTGGTGCAACCAGGGAATGCTAATGACTGGGGCAAACCACCTGAAGCTAGGAGGGGGTGAGAAGGAATTCCCTGCAGTTCTCAGAGGGAGCACAGCCTTGCTGACACCTTGATTTTGGACTTGTAGCTTCCAGAACTGTGAAAAAATAAGTTTTTGTTGTTTTAAATCACTTGGTTGTTGCATTTTGTTACAAAAACCCTAGGGACTTAATACTGAGGTGGGTGGAGGGAGAGAAGGAGAAATAGAGGGAGAAATGGGTAGACAGATCTGTGGAAGGTAGATACATAGAGAGAGAGGGATATTGTCCGGAATATGTCTGAAGGGAGAACAAACCTAGGCTTAAGCAAAATCGATTAAATGGTGAATGAAATGCTAATGTTTGCTGGATGTAGATTTGGGTAGATCAGGTTCAGGGCCTTTTACAGAGTTGTTTCCTCACAAGGGTCTTTGGATCAGCAAAATCAGAATAACTTGAGGAAGCCTCTCAAAGACAGTGGCACAAGCTCCCCCAGGACCTACTGAAGAGAAATATTTTGGAGAAGGGCTCAAGAAGCTTGAATTATCAAGAGCTCCTTGAATGATTCTGACTGAGGTAGATTGAGGTTTGGAGGCTCTTAGTTAAATGAAGAGAGTCGTCTGGATGAGAAGAACTTGAAAAGAAATAACTGTGGTCACCTCCTCCTGGGAGGGGGTTAGTTTCCTAGGATGACTCAGATCTCTACTCAGCTGAGTTGTCACTCTGGATCTCTGTAACTCTTTAAGATTTTGGGATGGGTTGCTTCTCTTATGGAAGCTTAATGTCTATGAAAAAAAAAAAAAACCATGTGGTCATCCTATCAGGCTTCTTGAAGGACGTGGTCTGAATTGGAGGGCAGCACCAGGTTTCCCACCCACTGAGACTCCTTGCCCTCCACACAAGTGGCATCAGCTGTATCTGAGGCAGGTTCCAAACTCTTCTATGATAAAGGCTGGGTCAGGTTCATGGACAGGAAGACCACGTAGGGGCACCAGGAGGAAGTGGGCAGGTGCCTCTTTACAACTTCTTTTGACACTGTCTCTATGTCCTTGCCCGGGACTGTAAAGAATCACTCTGCTTTTGTGAAAGGTGTCTAGGGACTCATCCTGCACAGCTGCAAGGTTTACTGAAGTGAATGGTTTCACCATTTCTTCTACAGGAGAATACACTAAAGCCTATTTCTAGACCCTATTTGTGAAGTCAAGAAATGTTCCTATTTTTGCTTTACAAACCAAAGTCCTTATTTTATTCTCAGTTTTAACTGACAAATAATAATTGTATATATCTAGGGGGTACAATATAATGCTTTGATATATGTATACAGTGTGGAAAGAGTAAAGCAAGCTAAAAGCATGTTCTTTCCCTTGCCATTTTTTTTTTTTTTTTTGGCAAGACATTTGAAATTTACTCCCTTATTGTATATTTGAAATACACATTCATTTTTCTTACTATGGTCTTTCTTCTGTGCAATAAGTCTCAGATCAAAATCCTTGTTTATAACATTGAATATATTATTTTGACTATGTCTTTCTGATAGGTATTTGTAAGACAGTTCTTTGCTGGCATGGCGGCTCATGCCTGCAATCCTAGCACTCAGGTTGCTGAGGCGGATGGATTTCTTGAGCTTAGGAGTTCAAGACTAGCCTGAGCAAGAGTGAGACCCCCATCTATACTAAAAATAGAAAAAAAAAACTAGCTGGGCATGGTGGTGGGTGCCAATAATCCCAGGCACTTGGAAGGCTGAGGCAGGAGGATTGCTTGAGCAATCCCCAAGAGTATAAGGTGGTTGTGATCTGTGACATCATGGCACTCTATTAAGGGTGACAGAGTGAGATTCTGTCTGAAAAAACAATTGTATATAGACTTTTTTGTCTATAAAAGGCAGTTCTGCAGTCCTCATGGTTTAAGCTTCTCCTATATATAACTATCAAATTTAGAACATCAGACCTTTTCTCTCCTAAGCTCCAGACACATATTTCACTTTTTCTTTTATTGAATAGTATATCACACTCTTTAGGTTGAAACCTAACTTGTGACACTTTCTTTCCCAAATTCTCCCTTTAGCTTTCTTGTCCTGCCCAGATTCACCCTCTACAGTGTTGCCTGATTAATCTCCCTTAAATGATACTTTCTCCATGCTGTTCCTCTTTTAAAAAAGTAATGTCTCTATTTAAACTGCCATTTTCCCTGAACACCCTACTGATATAGAATTATTTCCCACTTCTCCAAGTCTACATCCTCAGTTCCATGGGGACAAAACTTAGTATTCAATGAACAACCCATACTCATACCCTTGTGCCCTGGAACATACGTGGTCCACCTTCCTTGAAACAAATTTCAAGGTTGTAAACTGAGAAAATGAGAATGAACAAAGTTCACTGAAATGGAACTAGTTATATGTATTTCCCTTATTTTATTCTTCATAAAATTATCATGTGCTATTGATTTTTAAAATAATGTCCCCAATTTTTGTCAAATCATTTTCATTCTGGTCACTCCCATATGGAATTTTGTTTTGCTCAGGGTTTTTTTTTTTTTTTGTTATTGTTGTTTGTTTCTTTCCTAAAAGGACAAACTTTGTGATGAAATTTTGAGGAATTGTTTTCTATCCCTAGAACTTTAATAGTATTTGCATAAAAAACAGGAGCTGCCTTATCTATATTTTTTCTACCTTTCTCTCACAAATTTTACCTGTGATACAGCGGACAGTGTGTATTTTAGGTCTCCAGAAAAGATTTGAACAAGTATCCACATTATGTGCAGGAAGAATTTCAAATAATTTAAACATGAAAATTTGAGTTGATATTACTTAAGATTTCCAGAAGTTTTTGTGAGTAGGAAAAAGAACAAGTCTATCCATGTAAAAGTGTATTTTGACTAAACATTTGCTTTCATCAAATAAAGTATGTCTTGCTTAAAGAAACAGATTTACAAGCACTTAATGCCACTCATTATAGATAAAAATAAAAATCAGAATGAAAAACACAGAATTGGAAGGCTTTGGGAACAGGATGACAGGCAAGATGTTAGTGAGCTTGGCAGTTAGTAGCAGACCCACCCTCTTCCTAGGGTCCCAGTGTCACAGTGTAACCATAATGGCACAAGGAGTAAAATGTAGAGAATAGAAGGCCAGCAAGACTGAAGAATTTGGGAGATAAGCAGGACCCAGGTCCTTAATATAAGGCTGTGCACTGCTCAAAAGTGTTCACGTGTTATACTGAAATCCACACTTGTTTTGCTTGCAGAAGGGCACCTGGGCCCAGGACTGGAGAATTAGTCTCTGAAATTCTATATTTTGAGCTAGCTGCCTACTATCAATTTGGAGCTGATATGAAATGAGAGAATTAATATATTAATTATTTTGAAAGAAAATTTGATTAATGTGTAAGTTAGAATTTACAATCGTTTAGGCAAGAATAAGAATAAAAAGAAAAATCGCAAATCATTCTTTATTGCTTATTCTGATTTTCTTAAAATACTTTGTGTCACATTTAAGTAACTTTAACATTAATTTTGAAACATTGGAGAGATTTTTCAAACCATCTTATGGTTGTTTTGAATGTTAATTTTAGGGATACTGGCAAATACTTGGTGAGGTTAAAATATAGCTTCTTAGGTGCATCAAAAATTCATGCTTTTTATCCCCATTAACACTAATTGGTGTTAATGTGTGTGAATCTTCATGCACCTACAACAGAATAGACCATTAGGCTAAGAGGAAATGCACCGTCGGTGATTAGTATTCAAAATGCCAATTAAATGGTAGTGCAAGCGAATGACAAATAGCACCAAAGTATCTAATTTGCATTTTATTTTGACATATTTTGCGAAGATACTAAAGTAAAATGGGAGCTAAGCCTTGCCTACGCTATAATGGAACATTCTTATCTTAGGTCTAGACAGAGTATAGGAGAATACTTATTTTAAGGTGTGCATAGTAAAAAAACAATAAATAAATCAGTTGAAGGCACTGATTGACATAGGTGTGGAAGGGGAAACCTTTTCTATAAACCTAGTAGACTGAGTTCTGTTGGACACTGGTAAGAGTTTCCTCAGTACTGAACTGGAGAAGCATTCATCCGCTGGGAAAAGGCAGTGAGGGAGAAGGTCTGTGAGGATCAGGGCTTGGGTTGTGAAAGAACTCTAACTGTACAAATGAAGTGGCTCAGAGAAGATCATGGCAGTGCTAATGATTTTATTCTTTTTTTCAGTTTTTTTTCATTTTGGATGGACCAAGAGGTCCATTCTTTAGAATGAATTTCCTGACTAGTTGCATCTCTGCAACTTAATCGAAAGGTAGGATTAAGTGTTGTGTTCCTTTTCTCCATGCCCTGCACAGGGGCTTGCATTATGAATGGTTTCATGCAGATTCTTTATTCTTATATTAACAGAACGTATTCATCAGCTAGCTCTAGAAGGATAGTGATAAGTCACAAATATATTTCTGACAGTTTCTCTTTATTTCAGTAATGAAAGACATTGTTACACTTTGGTATTGATTAACACATAGTGTGATGGAGCTTTTGTGTAAGAATACAGGGCTACAGAGGCTGCCTGGTTAAATAGATTAAATAAAATACAAATGGGAATGTCCTATAATCAAGTTCTGTTTCTCTGCAATAATTAGCTGTAAATAATCAGAATTAAGGTTTTGGGAAATATAAATGCTTGTAAATGATAATCTTTATCTAAATTAGTATTTAAAATATAAATTTTATCTATAAAATTATAGTTTATGACAATAACATATCTTAGAGTTCAGGTCTCCTCAAGAAATCATATATATGAGAGCCATATTTATCTCCAAGGTAGTTCTGTGTGTGAGGCTTCAGTACTGAAGACTCTCTTGTTGATTGTTAAATATCTCTTAGAATGGAAATCTTGCTTCAATTTCTAGTGTAGCTTGCATTCATTTGCTTTTATTTGGACGGAACAAATGGAGGCAGTCGTAGGCTGAAGTACACTTGTACAATTGGGGATAGTTTACCATTAGGTTTCTAGGAGTTTTGTGAGCTGGTTATGAACCACAACTTTATTAAAAATTGATTCTATAAACATGTAATTAAATTTTATTAAAACAAAGATAATAAATATTCAAAAGTCAACATTTTCTAATTATTCTAATGTATTTACTGTTATCTTTGCCCTGGAGATCATTTTACAAGTACATTGTCTGGGTGGTGGAAATTCTGTGCAACAGTGTACTATTTCCTGAGCTTCTCTTTCCAATTCCACACCCATATTGGCAGCTGAAAATCTATTATGGAGGAAGTATTTACATTATGTAAATACACACATGCCACAGATCAGTCCATCCTTACCCTGTTTCCCCCAGGCCAGTGATTAAACATTTACTAGTACATCACCAGACAGGGGCATTTACCATATGAAGGCCAATTATTTTTCTAGCACAAATATTAACTGACTTACAAGCCTTTAAGATAACTAATTAGTGCATGTGTAGAAAGTATATTTCATAACCTAAGCAGTTTTAGTTCTTGCTTTGAGTACATATGTAAAATTATTTAAATGTAATGGGGAAATGTTTATTCACAAAAATTGCCACATTAAGTCCCATATGAAATCCTTCTGGATATCGTAGCTTTTAGATCTCTCTAAAACGTTTTTGCACATGGCACAATAACTAATTTGTTGATGACTGATTTATAACTGAATGATTCAGAATTGTTAATGGTTCACAGGTTTCACTTCTAGGTGTCTGACTAGACTCTAGAATCCTTCATTATATTAGCAAGTTATTTCTGCCTAATGGGTCTTCATTAGTTCCCATGAACAAAGGAGTACCCAGGAGTACCCTTCTCTAGTACCCAGTTCCTCCACCTGTCTGAATTATTGGTGTTAATCAGCTCTTTCCATGAGGATGTCAAGTAATCAATGGCCAAAAGATTGAAATACCTTTTTACATCCACATCTGGTTCTTCCAGGCTGGGATAAGCTGCATTTCCCATTATCCTTGCATTGAAGTACTAAATGTTTCATACTGAAGGAGGCTTCAGAAAAGTGATTTATTTGAGAGCACACTAAATGGTATTTAGTTTATACAATTCATCTTCTAAATTTTGAAAAGTAATCATTGTTATAAATGGAACAAATATATGACTTAAAGCATGAGAAATGTAGGAATGTGGGTACCAAAACTCTGTGTGTGTGTGTGTGTGTGTGTGTGTGTGTGATCTTACAAGTAGATTACAACAGAGTTGTTTTCTAGGCTTAGCTCAAACCTGTTGTAAAGAGTAATTATTTAAGCCAGCAATTTCTTTACGTGAAATGTGGTTTTAAAAATATAATCCAGGTACTTGGTCTAAGAAGGAGAGAGATTTTAACTCTTGGACAGGGTGATTTTGTTTTGATTTGTTTTGCCATTTCTACTGATAGAGGGTAGCTTTCCTCAGAGTTGATATCTATTTTTGGTGTCC
>NW_003852650.1:1297401-1322513 GCF_000181295.1 Otolemur garnettii | reverse complement strand
CTCCAACTCCTGGGCCCAAGCGAGTCTCCTGCCTCTGCCTCCCAAGTAGCTGGGACCACAGGTGCCCACCACAATGCCCGGCTATTTTCTTTGGTTGCAGCCTTCATTGTTGTTTGGTGGGCTTGGGCTAGATTCAAATCCGCCACCTTAGGTGTATGTGGTTGGCGCCGAGCTGAAGCCACTAATTCTTTTTGCTAGCTAATGGGAAACTATTCCACAAATACCTTCTCTGTCCATAAGAGTTGAAGCCACTAATTCTTTTTGCTGTCTGATGGGAAACTTTTCTTGGCTTGGTAATGTTGTGATTGTCAAAGGTCCGAATGTTGCAAACGCACCACTGGCAGAGCATCTTGGTTTCAGGGCCAATTAGAAGGAAGCATTAGATGAAGCCTCTGAACCATTATCAGGCCTGAAAAGATCCCTTAACAGTCTTTTCAGCTGAAAGAGAGCTGTGGTTGGAAATACGCAGATGGAGCTGTCCTTAGGGATATGCCTTTCACACACATGGGTTCTGTTGGAGCATTTCATACAAGAAGGACACTTAACATTTTGTAACATTTCACAGACTCTACATCATGCAGAGGAACATTGGTCATCTATTATTAATATGTTTGTTTTGCTCAACCAAAAGTATCTTTATATGTACTTTTTAACCCCATCAATACTAACGATACTTTTAGAGCAGGTTTTGGATTGTTTGGGTTAAAATTATAAGTAATATTGTGATTTAGTAGCTCAGTTTTTCTTTTAAGAAAATG
Source organism: Otolemur garnettii (assembly GCF_000181295.1). Classification (NCBI taxonomy): domain Eukaryota; kingdom Metazoa; phylum Chordata; class Mammalia; order Primates; family Galagidae; genus Otolemur; species Otolemur garnettii. The sequence continues at coordinate 1,321,755 of NW_003852650.1, read as the reverse complement.
GACTGTTAATTTTCTTTGTATGTTTTCCCTTATTGATGACAAAATGGGTTTGGTGCTTGCAAACATCTGCATGGATTCTAATTTAAGTTGCTTTATTTTTATCCTGTTTTATTTAGGAAGTAATATTGTTTTCATATTTAGAAGACCACATCATGGCTAAAGAGATGATACTATTTAAACATATTTTTAGACATCTAAACTTTGTACTTCTTATATTTTTACTTAACATAATATTTAATTTGATTCTGAAATGCTGATTAGTTTTTATTCTAGAATGAAAGGTGGATCATGCTCTGGGGAGAATGGTAGTCAAAACTCTTTTTGTACGTAGAAATACACTTCTCCTTTAGTCAATAAATGTTTTGCATCATATGTAATTCAGAGATAATCTGTGATCTTAGATTTGGATTAAGTGTCACCTGCACTTAAGAAAAACTATAGAGAACCATTATTTCATAGGTATCAAAAGTATGCTGATGGTGGTTAGCTGCTGTGTAGGCATGATTTTCTCCAAGGTTCTCAAAGGAGTACTGGCGGCTGATCTTCTGGGTGGGTGGGCGGGGGGTGGTGGTGGTGGAAATTACAACTAATTTGGTCGGACTAGTGCTAGGAGCAACAACTAATGTGATGAAACTTACAAAATATATGATAGCAGCAGAAAAACAGGTGACATTAGAAATATTTTGTCTCGTGGATTTGATTGTATTTCCTGATGATTAGAGATGTTGAGCATTTTTTCAGGTGTTTTTGACCATTAGAATCTTCATTTGAAAAGTTTTTGTTCATGTCTTTTTTCAAATTTTTAATGGGGTTGTTTGTTTTTTCTTGTTGATTTCTTGAGTTTTTTTTTGTAGATTCTGATATCATCTCTTTATTGTATGTATACCATAGAAGTATTTTCTCTCATTCTGTAGGTTGTAGGTTACTCTATTGATTGTGTCCTTAGCTGTGCAGGAAGGTTTTAATTCTATCAGGTCTCATCTGTTTATGTTTGCTTTTGCTGTGATTGCTTTCAGATTCACCTTCAAAAATTCTTTCCCTAGGCTGATATCTATAAGAGATTTTCCAATATTTTCATCTAGAATTCTAATTCAATCTATAATTCTTATAGATGAAACCTATGCCTTAAGTTTAAGTCTTTTATCCAGTGTGAATTGATTTTTGCGAGTGGTGAGAGGTGCAGATCCTGTTTTAGTCTTTTACCTAAGGCTATTCAGTTTTCCCAGCAGAGTTTATTGAATTTATTCTTTTCCCCAGTGTATGTTCTTGCCTGCTTTGTCAAAGATCAGAAGGGAATATGAGGATGGTTCCATCTCTGGGTTCTCTTTTCTGATCCATAAGTCTATATCTCTGTTTTTGTGCCAGTACCATGCTGTTTTGGTTACCATACCCGTGTAGTAGAGCTTGAACCCTGATAAAGTGATGCCTCCTGATTTATTCTTATTATATAAGGTTGCATTGCATACTTGGGGTCTTTTCTGGTTCCATACAAAGCACTGAACTCTAATATCAGTGAGAATATCTCTTATCAAATAATCCCAATCCCAAAACAACAAGTGCGGGAGTGGATGCAGGGAGAAAAGAACACTCATATTCTGTTGGTGGGGGTGAAAATTAGTACAACCTCCTTGGAAAGTAGTATGGTTACCTCAAAGAACCAAAAGTAGACCTGCTATTTGATCCAGCAATCCTACTACTAGGCATTTACCCAAAGAACATTTTATAGAAAAGACACTTGCATTCAGATGTTCACAGCAGCTCATTTCACAATTGCAAAGACATAGAAACAACCCAAGTGCCCATCAATACAGGAGTGCATTAATAAATTGTGGTGTATATATACCATGGACTGCTAGACAGCTCTTAAAAATGGTGATCCAGTACGATCCTGTAGCTGTTGTAACAACCTGGATAGAAGTGGAGATCATTCTTTTAAGTGAAATATTGCAAGAATGAAAAAACAAACACCACGTGTACTCAATACTAAATTGGAACTGAACTAGGCAATTAATACTTAAGTGTACAGGTAGAAGTAAAGCTCAATGGAAATCAAGTTGAGGAAAAGGGTTGGGTAAATTCATATTGAACTGGTACAATGCACAAAGTCAGGTGAAGGTCACAGTTATAACTTTTACTTAAAATGTAAAAAAGCAAATTATGTAACCAAAATGTGTACCCCTGGCACATTCTGAAATTAAAACAAAACAAAAAAAGAAAGAAATGGGTTGTCCCAGTTGAACTAAATGTGAGTGACCTCTGTCTCTTACCATATGCAAAAATCAACTTAAAATGGATTAAAGACTAAATATAAGAAGTGAAACTATAAAAATACTAGAATAAAACCCAGGAAAACCTCTCCTGAATGTTGGTCTAGGCATATAACTTGTGATTAAGACATCAAAAGCACAGGCAACCAGAATAAAAATAGACAAATGGGACTTCATTACACTAAAAAGCTTCTGCACAGCAAAAGAAATAATCAACAGAGTGCAGAGGCAACCTGCTGAGTGGAAAATATTTTCAAACTATTCATCCAATGGGGAACTTATACTCAGATATAGAATGAACTCCAACAACTCAACAGGAAAATAATCTCACTAAACAATGGGCAAAGGACATAAATAGACATTTTTCAAAAGGAGACATAGAAATGGCCAAAAAACATGAAAAAAAAAGTTCAACATATGAACTATCAGAGAAATGCCAAAAGAAAAAAAAAAAAACCCAGAAAAAAACACAATGAGATGCCGTTTTACCCCAGTTAGGATGACTTTGATTAAAAAAGATAAAAAATAACAGATGTTGACAAGGATGAAGAGAAAAGGAACGGTTATACCCATGTTGGGTCCGAGAAAGCCTCCCAAATTAACCCCAACCGACAAACTCGAGACTCGCTCCGATGTAAAGGGCATAAGATGAGATTTATTACAGACCCGGGAGGCCCCAGGGGGCCCGGGCCTGGACTCTCCTGGCATGCAAGCTGAGGACGAGCCCCGAACTCAGGGTGAAGGCAGTTTTTATGGGGTACAGAAAGCAAGAGGGGTAGGGTCGGATACAAGTACAATTTTTATTGGTGGTTGGTGATTTCATTAGTAAAGGAGGAAGTAAAGGAGGATTTGCATTGGTAGCTGATGATTTCACTAGTAAAGGTGAATTTGGATTGGTACAGGTGACTATTTGGTTGAGTAACTATGAAAGGAATGAGAAAGGTTGCAGGGTGGGCCCTGCGGGTATGGTTTAAGCAACTAGGAATGGAATGGGGAGGGTTACAAGGTGGGCCTTGCAGGCCAGGGCCCAGGAATAGAACTTATGTGGAAACAACAAAATGGAGCTGATCTGGTCCTCACACCCACCCTGTTTCATACTCACCATATGGAACACTATGGAAATTTCTCAAACAAGTAAATATAGACTTACCATCTATTTGAGCAACCCCACTTGGTATTTACCCGAAGGGGAAAAAAATCAATATAGCAAATGGATACCTGGACTTGCACATTCATTGCGGGACTGTTCACAGTGGTGGAGGTATGGACTCAATCTACATGTCTATCAGTGGGGAATGGATAACGGAAATGTGGTATAAATACACAATGGGCTGCTCTTCAGCTTTTAAAAAGAATGAAATCATTTCATTTGCAGTAGTGTGGATGGAACTGGAGGGCATTCATTATTTTAAGTGAAATAAACCAGGCACAAAAAGAAAAATATCTCATGTTCTCAGTTATATGTGGGAATGAAAAAAGTTGAACATGAGGAGGTGGAGAGTGGAAAAGAGGATCCCAGAGATTGAGAAGGGTAAGTAGCAGGTGTGGGAGTTTGAAGAGAAGTGAGTTGAAGGGTACATACCTACCGTAATCCAGAAGGAATGAATGCAAAGTAGGATGGTTGTATTTAATAAATTATATTGTACTCGAAGGATGGACACCCTAAATACCCCAACTTGATCACTAGGCATTATATGCATATAATAAATTTTCTCATATATTTCATAAATGTGCATAAATAAAAACGTGAGTAAAGAGATAGTATAGTAAACCATGGCAAATTTAATAAGCTTCATCTATAAACCCAAGGAACACAATCATTGAACATTTCTGGAAGTTTCTGATTTTGGACTTATTTTCTTCTATTTCTTTCAAGTGTAGGGAAAATGGTGTTTTTGGCAGGGTTATTCATGTAGTGATAATTAGCAAGAAAGTCCTGATATAAAGATTCAAACAATAATAAACTACAGATAAAAGATGAATCAGCACTGTAATATTTTCTTAAGCAGTAAATATTGGAATACATAAATATAGCATGCTATGTAGCAATCTACTCTTCTCAGCATTGACCCAACATATTTAAATAAATGAAAGCAATAGTTTCAAAGGTCTCATAGTGAAGTATTTTGCAAAATGTAGTCAAAGAGAAAGAGAAACTAATTTGGAATTAGTTCAAAAGAAAAAAATGAAGGAATGCATTATTTAGCCTAAAGGTGAATTATTTGCATCACAAGAGAGTGTCTCAGAATGTTCAAAGGAAACTATCTCTCCGCTCTTCACCTGCTTCATTCCCTGTTTTCTTCATCCCTGGGATCGAGATCCCACTTTGAAAGTTCTGAGCCACCCAATTCCTGAGCTACTATTGACAGAGTTGAGATAATACTTGTACTGTCTTCAGCTCTTCAATTGATTTCCATTGAGACATTAAATCATAAACTTAAACCTTTCATTTTTAGAAGCAGGGAGAATGAGTGGCGATATTTTAAGATGAATTACTAGAGACACGTGGGCACCTTGCAGAAGTGGTCCCTCATTACTCCTTACCCACTTGATTCCTAAGCTCTCTTATGGGTCCTAAGGTTTGGCAACTGTAACCTACTAGTGAATCTACCTTATGGCCCTGGACTGGGCCTGTAGTATAAGGTGCAATTGAAGGTAACTTGGCATCAGAGTTTCTGCTTCAGTCTCTTACTACTGAGCAAGAGGCAGCAGACACAGGGGTTTACCTTCCAATATTTTCTGTACAGCACCCTCCCCTGCAGACCCCAGCTGCAGCTGGCTGGATCTGTCCAGCTGCCCACTGGAATGATAAAATTACAACTTCGTGCTGCCTGTGCTGCTGCTTCTGTGACTGTAGTCTGCCTGAGTCGTTCCATGAATCTGTCTCCTCCGTTGCAGTTATTATTATTTTTTTGTGTGACACTCTCATGGAGACTCTCAGAGGTCACCTGGAACAGTGTTTTATGATCTGGCCTTTTCCACCCGTATAGCTGAGGAAAAAAGCCATGTAACATTTCCAACACAGTGACTTTCTTGACATAAGAGAAAAGTAAAAATATCAGAAATCTGCAACTTATGGCAGCAGATAATAGATGAAACAGGTGAGTAAGAGGTGCTGCTTCAGCAAAGGAGTTTGACATTAGTGTGTATCAGTGGATATGGGATCCATTTTTGACTGTCTGTTGCCCAAATCATCATTTGAAATTGCTCCCTGTGGCTTGAGATTAGATGCATCTACTGCTCTTTTTGCTTTTTTCTCCATAGTAAAGCCAAGCCAGTAAATATTCCAGAATAACTCTATTTTGCATTACTGATCAGATTCTGTAAACACTTTTTTTTTCTGTACAAGATGTGTTGTCAAACTCATAGGAGAAGATTTTGGAAATTATTTCTATGAAGGTCTAAAGAATAAAATAGATTTGAGATACTTTTATTCAAAAAGTTAGATACAGCCACTGTTACAGGCAGAGAAATACACTATGTAGCTTTCAGTAAACTTTTATAGACACACAGTTGGTACATGACATGTGCAGCACAAACATTTCTAATATTTACATATTTTAAATATAAATTTAAAAGAATATAATCTCAAATATATAATAGAGCATATTTTACATTTTATTCATGAATTCCAGACAGTCCCTTTTCTTTTATTCATGCTTTAATTTTTAACACTTTGAATTAGAGTCTCTTGGAAACTGTGGTGAAATCTTGCTGGCTACAATTTTTCATTATACTGTTTTTATAGTAATTGTGTGATGCTCAGCTAACACATTGTCAGGTGGCTTTACTTTTGGACACAAGGAAATTGAAAACAATCTAAAATTTTTAATATTGTATGATGCTTTCCTAGTTTGGTTTGAGATTTTTAAGTATCTAAATGTTAGTGAACTGCATTTATCATATATGACCAGAGTGGCAATAAAGAGCACCCCAGGGACCTGTGTGTCAGGATATTCCACAGCCCACAAAACTGATTTCAGTTGAGTTCTCCTTGCTTTAAGGAGAGCTCACTCTATCCCCCTTCTCCCTTCCTCCCTTCCTCCCTTCCGCCTCTGTCCCTCCATTCTCCATTCACTCTTCTCTTCCCCATCCTCGGGTTCCAGAAGTGTTTCTTGCGCTTCTCACGGGAGATTAGTAACAAGGAACATGAAGCAGGGGGCCCTGGACTCTTATCAGGATAAGGTGTGTGATCTTACTCTGGAGGAAATGAAGCCTTAGAGCATTTTAAGCAGAAAAAAAAAAAAAAAAACTCAAAGAATTAATATTCTATGTTTTATAAAACACTGGATTCTAAATAAGCCTTAATTTGATTTACATCTAACAATTGCTCAGTAGATATTTGCTGACTTCTAGATAAATGTGCTGTTATGTTTTGGTTGCAGCATGCAAAGCACACAGGTAAAAGTTTCTTACACTAGTGCTATAGGAAGTGTGAGCCACAGACTGTTGTCAGGACAGAAACTATTTCTGATACACAAGGAGCTAAGTCATTAAAGGCCATTAACATGCATTTGGAAACATTTATGATAATTTTAATTTATCAGGACATCCAAGTGCTTGGAAATTATAACAGGAATTTGTTTTTATTGTATTTTACAACAGTTTTTGTCCTCAGTTAGAAACTAAAACAAACAAACAAAGGAACCTAACCCATTCCTTTATTACAAAATATTTAAACCTGGGTTTAGACAATGGGTGTTCATTAATAAATCTTATATTATAAGAAATCAAGAGGAAAACAGTTGTTTGGTTGGGATTCAACAATGTTAGGCCTCTAGGTTGGTGTTTCTAGGATCCTCTTCGTCTTCTAGCTTGGTTACAGTATTCTATCAGCAGTTATAAGCCTCATGTTTCACATGAGAATACTCAACTTGGGAAGGAAACGAGAAGATGCAGAAGAACATCTTTTCTCTTATCACTCTCTTTTTGTCTGGAAAAAAAAATCTTCTCCAGATTTCTCCCTATAACTAATGGACCAGAATTGGGTCCCTTGCCCTTCCCTGGACCAACTCCTGCAAGACTGTCATGGTTTGTAGTCCAGCATAATTCATCCTCTGAGCAGGACACCAAGGTGTGTGACCAGAGACCATGTTCTCTCAGCAAGGACTAGAGAGTGGCTGGCCTGCACATTTCTCTAAAGAGATAAAAGTATCAGTAACTGACATCTCCATTGACACTGTGTCAATAGGTGGGGAAGTATAGCAATTTCTTAACTTTATAGAATTCCTGTTATGTTAGGTTTTTTATTTACATAGTTCCTCCTATTCATATAGCTACCCCTACAAGGTTAGTGTTATCCCTCTTTTACAGAGAAGAAAAATGAGACATTAAAAATTATGTTGCTCCAGGTCACATTGGTGGGAGGTAAACAGAGCTGGGACTCCAGCCTTGCACCATGAATGTCTACACCCAGCTTCTCTGTCCTGTGCCACTGAGGCTGTTGGTACATGGTGCTGGTTGGGTGGCTCTTGCGTGAATGATATCAGGAATCTGGGAAGGTCTGACCCAGAGAGACTGGCTTGAGAGATGCCCTCTCTAAATAAATAGATAATATGAGATCTCTTACCATTTCTATGCCTAATTATTGCATTTCTAGCATGTGAATCTTTTCAGTTCACTAGAAGGGGATCCTCTCTGTTGCTGCCTGGAATGCATCTTCCTGTGCAACATCTGTCCCTGTCATTGCTGCCCCAAGAGTCAAAGGCCTCTGCTCTTGTCATGAGGTGGAATGTAATGTACAGGTGTACTGGCTGTAATTCTAGAGTCTAGAACATTGCTTAATGAAACCCTGTGCGTGGTGGATAGGTAGAGCTTGCAACTTTACCAATATTTCGTGGTATATATATCACACTAAACATCAACAGCACTGCAGCTTACCTAGGTTTTCCTGGGTTTTCAAGAACCATTTCCAACCCCAACATGTATGAAACAACCAACTATCAAGCACTTCTTTGCAACACAGCTTTTAGGTAAACTGAAAATGGCCCCCCTTTTGGAATTCTTCCTTGATCTTATAATTTCTCATATTCCAGTTCCCTAGAAAATTGCTTTTAAGAAAGGTTAGACGATGTATCTCTGGAGTAGTCCTTTCTTATTCCATTATAATGCTGAGCTGGAGATACAATCCTATTTATCTTTGGATGTGCTTTTTTTCTGCAGGTGACACACCATTGTACCTAATGCATGCTTCATAGCAAATTTCATAGTGCTGTGAAAATAAAGTTGGGGATATTCATCTTTGATGGCCTAGTATGTAGATTATCACATTTCTGAAGTCTTTATCACTTATCAAACTGTGCGGATCCCCCTTCTGTGTGCTTTTCCTGTCATAGTCCTATTTGTCAGTTACACTCACTTCTAAGTTACTTGGGGTCAACAACTTTGACTTGTGGCATTTAGTGATCGTCATTAATGCTGCTGACACTGACACTGCCTTTAGATGGAAAACCCCGGCATGTATACAATGCATAATTAAACATTCCCATCAGACTCATTGTTTATGAGAAGTCACAAAAATAAAACTTGGGGCATAAGTCCATCTATCTTCTAAGAATTTCCAGTACTTTCCTTCAAGGAAAGAAAAAGTAATAATTCATGTTGAGGTATGAGCAATGAAAAACAATTAAATTAAGTTATTCCTTTTCAGCTTTATGTGAAGGGCTTCATGCTTTTTTCCACTATTTTGTAACTCAAATCACAGGCTTTGTATTTTGATAACATATGCAATACATTTAAAAAAGTTTATTTTTTAATTTTAAGTTGATAAATTATAGTTGTATATTTATGGGCTAAAAACATGATGTCATTTATGAATACAATGTGGAATAATTAAATCAAGTGAATTAATATATCTATCACTTCAAAAAATCCTTTTTTGAAGTGAAAAACATTTGAAATTTACTGTCTAAGTGACTTTGAAATGTGTCATAATTATTATTTAGTATATTCACTATGTTGTGCGATATACCTCAAAGTAAAGAAAGCCTATTCCACCTAATTGTGACTTCTTATCTTTTGAGCACCATCTCCACATCACCTCCACTACCTGCAGCTACTGGTAACCACCATCCTAACTCTATGATTCTTTGAGTTTGATTGTTTTAGATTCCACATATAAGTGAGAAGATGTATCTGTCTTTCTGTGCTTGGCTCATTTCACTTAGTATAATGTCTTCTGATTAAAAATATAAATAATATTGGGCAGGGCCTGTGGCTCAAAAGAATATGACACTGGCCCCGTATACCAGAGGGTTCAAACCCAGACCCAGCCAAAAACTGCGACCCCCCAAAAATAAAAAAATATATAAATAATATTGAAAGGGAATCTCCATTGAACTTTAGCATATCTTGTAAAATAATTTATTCTCACTGTTCCTTTTTTTTTGTGTGTGGAAGAATCTCACTCTATTGCCCTGGATAGAGTGCATGGCATCATAGCTCACAGCCACAGCAATCTCAGACTCTTTTGCTCAAGTGATCCTATTGCCCAGCCTGTGAAGTAGTTGGGACTACAGGCACCTGCCACAATGCCTTGGTGGTTTTTCTATTTTTAGTACAAATGGGGTCTCACTCTTGTTCAGGCTGGTCTTGAACTCTTGAGCTCAAGCAATCCTCCCATCTCGGCCTCTCAAATGCTAGGATCTCAAGTCTTCTGAGACTTGTGGACAGGTTAAAAATTGATATTAAAAACATAGCTAGTATTTTTAGATGTTTCCCATAAGAATATTCATATTCCTGACAGTTTCTTGGTATAGACCATGAAACACAGAGTATCCTCTTGGAAAAAAATATTTAAAAGTATTTACAGGCTGCTTTAGTTTTACACAGTAGAGAGCCAGAGACGTAAATAATAAATCTAAGTGGGTTTGTTTCTGCCAAGACTGGAATGCAGCATGGATAAGATTTACTGTGACCCATACTGCCAACAAAATAGTTCATGACAGCTGGATAGGAGCACAAATGAGGTCTTTTATTGCAGTAAACTCTTTGACTTATCTCTTCTTACTGTTATCTTTAAGTCCAAGATTTGTGACAGGCCCCCAAATTGGGAATTTTGGAAAGAAAGCTTTACATAAGACTAGCTCAGGCAGGGAACTGAGAATTGCTTGGTTTTGTTATCTGTGAGAATGTGTCTGGGTATACCTCAGAAGGGAGGTATATAAATAAGCCCCAATGCTGGAATGATAATGGTAGGAGGTTTGCAGGGTAGTATGAAGTGAGAATTTCAATTGTACTTTAACCCAGCCAGTAATGGCATGTTTTTCCTAATGCCATATTTCTCTGTAGTAAGAGTACCAAGAGCAAATATGCCAACGTTAGTTGTTTTAATTCTTTTAAAATCCAAAGGAGTCCATTGGTGGGATGGCTCCAGGAAGGATTTAGGATCTTCCCTCCTGCTTTTCTTTTGTTTGTTTGTTCAATTATGTTTGGAAGATCATCTACTACAATCTCTTCAGGGAAGAGAGAATTGATTTCAGCTCCAGTGATTCTTCAAAGGGCATTCTAGAATGCTGAAATATTATGGTTCTGCTGTGCTTGTCTCTGAAACACATAAGGAAGGCCCACAAAGACCTGTGCTGAGCTGGAGTGGCTTACGTTCCTGCAGTGAGAGGGCAGGACTGCTGGATGGAGCTGTCCTTCTCCTGTACCTCAACCATGTGGTTCATAAAGAGGTGTGGCTATTGCAGAGAGTAACTAGTAAAAACCATAGAGAATGTCTGTCCTCCATCCAGCCTGAGGAATGACTTACATATAATAGGTGCTCAGCTGTTTGTTTTACAGGTGAATAAATGAAAGAATAAAAAGATAGGATTTTGGAGTAGAAGTGGATCCTAGACACTGGTTATTCAGAATTCTAATTTCTTCAATACTATAAACAAATCATCTCAACTTGTTTCTTTACTCAGGGCAGGATTGTGCTTTTGTATTCACCGAGGGCACTTGGACCTGTGTAGGGACTTTTGGTTATCCTGGTGATGGGAGTAGGGGTCTGAGTTGCTATGATGGTTTAGGCTCTCAGACCACAGAGGTGCTACTGCCCTTGATGAACAGAAGTCTGGCACAATGAGGAATTACTTCCTAAGATAAAAAATAACAACCCTGTTGACAAGCAGCGAGTCTTTGTCTGGGTTCTCCGACAGGAGGGCTAGAGACAAAAAAGGTCATCACTTTCTCAAGTAATTGACCACCTTGTTCACACAACATTCAGGAAACTACTTCCTTAGGTGTATCCAGAACCTTGCAGATTCTACCCATTGGTATCAGCTCTGATTTTCATAGAAATAGACAGCTGACAGCTTTCACTAGTGTTCCTCCTGTTACTTGCTACTGACCTTGCCCAAGCTGTGACTCTCCTTTTGGAATCATCCAGGTTGTCTTTGTCTCTGTTGAGGTGGGGTATTCAAAACTTGATCCAGTCCTCTAGCTGTGGCCTGCTCAAGCCGCATGAAGAACACATATGAGGATGGACAAGTAAGTTCGTGAACTCATCCTAGAAAAGGGCTGCATAGCTCGTTGCTGAGCATCACTGGTGACATTCTAAGTACTCCTCTTCCAAGCACTCCCCCCGGGGAAGCTATGTGTCAATGCCAGTGCCTCGTCCACCCTTCAAAGCAATTTTGGAACTGTTTTTCTGGAATGGCCATAACAGCTGTCTTTGTACGAGGTCTGACAATTATATTTGTGAACTCATCCTAGAAAAAGTGCTTTGTTCACAGCCATGGACAATACATAAATGATTGGGGTGGCTGTGTTTCAATTAAACTTCATTTGCAGAAACAAGTGGTAGGATAGATTTACCTTATGGGCCATAGACTGTCCATCTGTTGGTTCTTTATTTTTTTATTTTTAGGGATTGGATCTCATTATGTTGCTAAGGATGGTCTTGACCTCCTGGGCTCAAGTGATCCTCCCACCATTGCCTCTCAGTAGCTGGAATTACAGGCGTTCACCACTATGCCCAGTTCAACTTGTTTTACATGAAGAATTATTAGATATAAATCTACATATAATGCATTATGTCTGTTCATATTACTTCATTAATTTCAGCCAGTCACTCCAGCTAGCTGAGAACCTTTTGAATTCTAATTATTGCAGTTTATTAGGTAATAGATAGGACTATTAGGTTCCTTTTCAACTCTGTGTACCTTTACACCTGACTTTAGTACTTTTATCTTCTTCATCCCAACACAAAGACAGTATCTACATAGGAAAAAGCCTCAATGAACTCTTATACTATGCAACTAATTTTTTAAGTTTAATATGATCAGTCATCTAATTGATAAACATGTTTTCTTCACCATAGTTTAACCATCAATTAATTTATGAAACATCACCAAACTTTTATCATGCAATAGGCAATCTTTCCTATTCTTTAGAATTATGAGGGGATTATGTATATTTTCTTTCTGAAATCAAGATGCTCATCTGTGATAAGTTCTTGTTGTGGCACTATCTTAATGCCAGCAAGTCTAACATTGGTCATGGGTAACAGGTTATTAGTAAGTCATCTGTTTATTCATGTATTTTTGCAGTGTGTTGAGAAGAGATGAAAATATTACCAGCCTGGCCCCTGCACACACACCCCTTTAGAAATATTTGCCCAAATGGGATTTTTATGCCATTGTAGCATGACTACATAAACATCGATGGTTTTATGGGCCCATTAACACCCTGAGGGGGAAGGCAGGAGTTAACAGTGGTCTGTAAACGCCTCCCTTCTCAAGGCCTTCCTGGGTTACTACTGACATCCACCAGGCCTCCCATAAACATTCCAAAGAGAAGCGGTAGCAGAAAGCTAATCTCAGAAGTTCACATTTTAAAATGTTTTTAGTAGGGTATTCCTTTCCCAGTTTGATTATCTACTATAAGAAGTAAGCCTGGAATTTGTGAATTTATATAATGCATGTGCCAGAGAGTTCAAGTGAGTCAGATAAGCTCTTTACCTGCATGAGGAATGAAATGAGGAATAACTAGTTGCTTTACACTCATTTTTTTTTCTGAGATAGCTTATACCACACATATAGTTGTCATTCATCTGTTTTTCTGAAACCAAATTATGTCCCATTTGGAAAAAAAAGCAATTTTTAGAAGCTGTGAAAGATAATTCAGGTCTTCTCATTATTGCATGTTATCTTTTGTTATTATACTCTTCACTACTCATCAGTAAAGTTGGGTGTGATCTCTAACTCTTGATTCCTCTAAGTCTGCTGTGATAATATAACTTTGGGATTCTGTACTAGGATAAAATTCAGTTGGGCTCAAGACATGAAGGCACCTGAAGTACTCAGGAAGGTCTCTACTTGTTTTATGTGTTTCTTGAGTTCAATTTCCTTTAAATGTGTTAGTTATATCATTTGATGTTTCATTTTTTTTCCATTCTTTTTTTTTTAATTTTTTTATTAAATCATAGCTGTGTACATTAATGTAGTCATGGGGTACAGTGTGCTGGTTTTATATACAATTTGAAATACTTTCATCAAACTGGTTAACATAGCCTTCATGGCATCTTCTTAGTTACTATGTTAAGACATTTACATTCTACATTTAGAAGGATTCACATGTACCCTTATAAGATTAACTATAGGTGTGGTCCTACCAAACACTCTCCCTCCACCCATCCTCCCTCTTCCTCTCCCCTCCTTCTCCCCTGTCCCCATATTCTTGGGCTAAAATTAGGTTATAGCTTTCCTATGAAAGCTATAAATTAGTTTCATAGTAGGGCTGAGTACATTGGATACTTTTTCTTCCATTCTTGAGCTACTTTGCTAAGAAGAATATTTTTTACCTCCATCCATGTAAACATGAAGGAGGTAAAGTCTCCATCTTTCTTTAGGGCTGCATTTGATCCTATAATTCCTCTACTAGGTATATATCCAGAAGACCAAAAATCACACTACAACAAAGATATTTGTACCAGAATGTTTACTGCAACCCAATTCATAATTACTAGGTCATGGAAGAAGCCCAAGTACTCATCGACCCACAAATGGATTAACAAATTGTGGTATATGTACACCATGGAATATTATGACGTTCCATTTTGATTAAAAGAAAATCCAAGTAAGAAATTGTTACTTTTAGTTTGTCTATCATTTTCCCAAGTTATAATCCTAGTAAAGTCTGTTGAATACATATTCATAGACTTACTTCAATTTCTTTTTTAAAAAATCATACCAATCCTACCTTTTCCAGGTTAATGACTAGTCCTGATGACAAACTCATAGAGTATATCTTAGTGCAGTGAAAAGTAATCAAATATTATTTATGTTAAAGGAGTAGAAAATCTTTTGTAACTTACATTTAAACATTATTCAGTATAATGTAGTGAATCATATTTGTCATATTAATAATTTCTGTGGTATAATTATATATATATCAGAAAACTATTTCTATTAATATAACCATAATATAAGCTTTTGGGTTATTTTGATGTTGAAATGGAGACAGTATTTCAAACAGTGTTCACTCTCCTAAGTTTGAAGCTTACTATCCATTTTTTCTTGGAATTTCCCACCATTTTTCAGATGTTGAAGAAATATAAACCTATTGAGCTATACAGAAACTCAAGGTATCTTTTTCTTGGGTATAAATAACGCCCATTTGGTTGAAAATGTAAGAAAAAATTGAGATCTGAGAGTGTGACTTGTTACTTGAATAGTTTTATTATGTAAGTTCTATTTTTTATTTTTTAAATAGGTAATTAAGGTGAGGTATTTTGGTGTGGTGACAAGATACTGCATTGCTTGGGTATGGCACTAGACTTAAGAAGAGAAAACTAGAAATATGGCATTTCTTTTGCTTTAATGACCTCAAGCTCTCAAGCTCTATCCTAATGACCAGTTATGAAAATGAGAGATGATGTGCTATAAAGTATACATATGCTTCCTATTAATCTTGAATTACTTACATATTCAGTTTTATCTATTAAGATCACTTGAAAATTAGATTGGCGAATTTCCTAGTTTATTAGTTTATCTATTTCTTTTAAGATAGAGGGAGGCAATATTCAGTAGAGTTAAGAAAGGTTAAAATTAAGAAGGCAGGAATTTCTAATTAGTAGTAGACATGCTTAAATTAGGAGAAGATAATTGTCCATGCATTTTTCTGGAGGAATAGTCTCAATTTTGTTTAAGTCAATCTTAACATTAAAATAATTAGACTTTTTTAAGAATTCAACTAATATCTATATACTTTATTTTCAATGGTGAATAACATGCATATTTTCATTATTTTTCTATGTTTTATTCTTCCCTAGGACTCCATACTTTTACCACATAAGAATCTATACTTGTTTTTTGTATTGCTTCAGGTTCATTGAGGATACAAAGAATTGGGTTACACTGTTTGCATTTGTTAGGCAAAGTCCCTCTTATAATTGTTTCTCACCCTCAACAGATGTGCCATACACTGTAACTCCCATCTCCCTCCTTCCTCTCCCAACCCCCGCATTTGCCTGCCCCTTACCTTGAATTGATATGAGTTTTTCTGTTGTGTGACTATGTGTTAGATCCTCTACTGGCTTCATATTACAATTGAGTACATTGGATTCTTGCTTTTCCATTCTTGTGATACTTTAAGAGTCTATACTTTTTAAATTTCACTTGTGTAATTTTTTCCTTTGGCATGTATAATTGTAATTGTTCAATTTTATTTATCACTACATTTCAATTTAAAAGATGTATGCAATAGCTTTTTGATAAAATGTTAAAAATCTACTTTTGAAAGTCAAGAATAAATAAACTTAATAGAAATTTGTTATTACAGAACTAGTATATATTAGCTATGTTTTTAATGACACCATCATGAGCGTTATTCAATAGGGGAATATTAGTCAATACAGATCGCAAGATCATCAAGATTTTGGAGTTAAATGAGGAGGGCTTTAGAACTCTTGTCTATAGTGTAAATATGTTCTGCGGTTTAAAGGAAAGCATGGAAATGACGAATGACTAGAGAGAACTCTGCAGAGAAAAGGAAAGTAAGAAAAGAACCAGAAGGAAATTCTACCACTTGAATGTACCATGTTGGGATGAAAATTGCCTTCACTGGGGATGCCAGCAGATTGGGCACTGAAGGGAAAAGGTCCAGTGGGCTTAACGAGAAAGCAATAAAAAGTGTAAAACTTTAAATACATGGAGAACATGCTGAGAAAAATATAGACCAGAGCTTCAGTAACCAGTGGAGCAATCTGAAATGAACAACAAGAAGGGAATGAAAAGAAAATAACATCTGAAGAAATCATGACAGAGACTTTCCCAAATACCATGAGAAAAACTAACTTACAGATTCAAGAATTTAGTAAACCTAAAGTAGGATAAATGCAAAGGAAAGTGCACATTATCATCAAGGTGCTGAATAACTGAGATGAACACAAAATCTTCACAGCACTCAACAAAATATATGTTCTACCTAAGAAAACAGTAATATGCATGATGAATTGCATTTTATCAATAATAATGCAGACCAGAAAACAAAATTTTTGGAAGAAAAAAAGATTGTGATAACTTAGCATGCTATACAAAATTTCCAAATGCCCTTCAAAATTGATGATAAAAATAAAGACAATTTTTGGATAAACATAATTTTAAAAGAATCTGTTGCCAGCAGATCTGTGTTAAGACATTCTAAGGAAGTTCTTCAAACTTGAGAGACATTATAACAGAGAGAAAGTCAGATCCACAAATAGCAAAGAATAGTTTCATAAATTATACAAATTTGGATAATTTAAAAAAAATTTATTCATTTTCTTTAGAAGACAACTGATGGTTTAAAATGAAAATAACATCACTTTATTATATGACATAAAGATGTAAAATATATGAAAAGAGATGAACTGAATAAATGGAATTATGTTGCTGTAAGATATTTATGTTTTATATGAAGGGGTACAATGTGAATTTCTAAGTTGACTGTGATATGTAAAGGTTGCATTTTGTAATCTCTGCAGAGGACATAATAGTTCAAAGAAATGTAACTTTGAAGACAGCATAGAAAATAAGTAAGTCACTCTGAAGGTTTTGAGACAGATGGGGTGATGTTCCATTATTTCACTTCCAAGAAACACAGTTGACAGTGTCCTTTCTGGCTCACCTATAAGTTTCAACTTGATCAGCTTATCAGTATTGCTGGGAGGGCTTCTCCATCCACATGGATTTTACATATCTTGATTTTTGTGTTTCTCAAAACTTTTGTAATGACCACATAAAGCTAATAACTACGAAGAAATCAGGAAAGGAAGAACAATGATATAAAAGTTATAAGGAACAAGTTAGCAAATATTTCAAGATGCCATAGAAAATCCCAAACAAATCAATCATGACATCAAAGACAAACTGACTAAACCCTTCAGTGGAAAGGTATATATTGTCAGACTGGATAAAGTCAAAACTCTTGATGTATGCTATTAAAAATCTGGGAGGAGGAGGTGGGGGAGGATGGTGTGCTCTCACAGAATGGACATAGGGCAGGGGGTTGGCATACCTTTTTTGTGTGGAACATAACCACAAGAGGGACTGTACCTAACAAAATCAAGTATTTTGACCTGGTTATTTGTACCCTGACATTAGCCTGAAATAAATTTAATTTAAAAAATCAAATTGGGGCAATCTTTTACCATGCCAATGACAAACTTCCGATAACTGATGTGTTTTATGAATATTAAACAAAATGGAAATTAGGAAATTTGTAACTTGGCAGCTACAAAGGGGAACACTTTCTATAATAAAAGGTTGATTCATTAGAAATTCTAAAAAATCTTAATATGTATCCAGGTACTAACAAAGATTAAAAGTACATTAAGAAAGCCAACAGAACTAGAGGGAAAATAGATAAGTTCATAAAAGCAAATTTAACAACGCTCAGTGATCAATAGGAATATCAAAGAGAAAATCAGTAAGAGTGGAAGAGATTTAAAACACATTGGAAATCAAGTCAACATAATAGATATGCACAAAATAGGACACTTAAAGATTTCAGAACATGGATTCAACAAAATTCTATGAAAAAGCTTAAAATTTTGGGGGAGGTGGAGAAGTACAAATTAACAAACTGATTCTATACCTTCTGCCATGTGGGGACACAGTGAGAAGCACCAGTCACCAGATCTGCTAGCACCTTGATCTGGGACTTTCAGACCTCAAAATGTGAGAAATAAATTTCTATTATTGATAAGCTAAAAAAATCCCAAACAAACAAACAAACAAACAAACAAACCCTGATTCTATACCGTTTATGAAATGTACAGGATCCTGAATATCCAGAGCAGTTTTGGTAAAGAACATAGTTGGGGGACTCCTATGACCCAATTCCAAGGGAAGCGTGCCCTGGCCACAGCTAGACATGTAGATTAAGGGAACACCAGAGCGCAGGAGTAGACCCACACACAGCCGGTCCATTAATTTCTGACAAAGGTGTCAAGGCAATTCAACAGAGTAAAGAAAATCTCAACAGATGGCACAGGAACACTGGATAGACAGATGGAAACTATGAATTTTGACCTAATTTCACTTCATTCACAAAAATGGATTAGAGACATAAACATAAGCATAAACATAAAAGCTGGACTCATACATTTCTAGAATAAAACCTGGGAAGGTATTACTGCAACCTTGGAACAGGTAAGGGCAGTATGAAAAGCATTAATCATAAAGGAAAAATAATGACAAATTGTTCTCCATCAACATTAAAATCTTTGGTTCACCAAATGACAAACTTTATCAGTGAAAAAACAAGGCACACTGCGGAAACTATTTGTGTTAGACTTTCCTGACAAGGTCCTTGTGTTTAGAATATTTTAGAGATGTGTCAGAACCAAAAAATAAAAGACAAATAGGCCAATTAAAAATAGGCAAAGGACTGGAAGAAGCAGTCACAGGTGAATGTGAGAGTAAGCATCTAAAAAGTATTTTCACCATCATTGTTCATCAGAATAATGCAAATTAAGATCATAAAAAAGAGCTATTTCTTACCTGTACACAGTAAAGGAATAGTTTTGGAATAGCTAACATTAAAAATAGACAATAGAAACTGCAGCAAGGATGTGGAGCTACTGGAATCAGTCAGATCTTGCTGGGAAAATGTAAAATGGTACAAACACTTTGAAAAACTGGCAGTTTCTGAGAAATTAACATATACTCTGTCACCTATGGTTCTACTCCTAATTTACACAAGAAAAAGTGGAAACGTTTGTCCAAACAAAAACTTGTGCACAATTCTTGTAGTATCTTTACATACACAATTCCCAAACTGGACACAACCGAAGTGTCCACCAATGGAACAATGAATAATTGTGATACTGCTCATCAGAAAGAATGACCACTGATAGGTGTGGTCACAAAACTGTTACACCTATGTTGAGATAAAGAAGACAGACATACCATCTAACAGAAAACATGGAAGTTCTCACTGTGTGATATATTTATTTGTAGTTCAAGAACTTCTACTGTGATATCAGAATGGTAGTTTCTTATGGGTAGGGAGAAGAAAGGAAGACGAAGGTGACCACTGGGAACTTTCTGGGGTGGTGGAAATACTCTGTATCTTGACTGGATGGTTAACTAAATGGGTGTATACATGTGGCCAAACTAATTGAATTATATACATGAGGATCTACGCATTTCGTTCTGTGGAAATCTTTCTCAATCAAAAACATTTTTAAATAGTCAGTTGTAGATTCCCTTGCAATATTCCAAAAGTCTAAATTCTTTTGCTATTTCACATTAAATAAAAATTATTTTTGGGCCTTTCAGTTACCTGCTAAATAGCTTCCCTGCAGGCTCATTATGATGACGTCAGGCATTATGCTTTCAATAGTCTCAGTTCCGTATTTTGTCCTTTCATTACAATGCATGCTAGTGAGAAGACCATTTCTTCCATCTTATTAACCATTCTGTCTATTCTCTCTAATGACCAGTTGATTGTTAATCAATTTCTCATGGATTCCTGAAAAACAGGTAATAAGTCTATTTCCTTTCAAGCTGTGACTTTGCTTCTGTTCTGAGGATTTCTGGCTCCAGGGAACACACATACCTCATCTTCATGAGAGTTTCTGATACAGAATAGTCTTGGGCACAAACCTACCTAAGGAAGAGACCTGGGATACCTGAAAACTCTGCATATTTCAGGGGTTGGAGAACTGATGATGGAGCACAAACCAACACTGCTAAAATCACAACAAACTAAAGCCAATAATTGGAAATGCTTGTGTTTGCTGAAATTTTCAAAGAAATTGATAACATTTATGCTAAGCTTGGTTATAGAATGAAAAGTATTTAATTTCAAGTCATGACTTAAGAATCTATAAATGCAGCAAAATGTTTACTAACTATATGCAAAATATTTGCTAGGTTCTATTTGGGATACAAGAATAAGTATGACCTGGTTTTTGTAACCATTAGGGAGTTTGTCATTTAGTGAGGGACAGAACTGTGCTGTATAAAGAATCCTTGAGACCATGATAAGAGCTGGGAAGTTCAGAGGAGGAAGGAATTAGTTCACAGTAGGATGGGGGGGGGGCTTCATGGGGAAATGGCATTTGAGCAAAAGGAGTATTTCTTAACTTTTAAATACCTTAAATACCTTAAATAAATACCTTTTTTTTTCTGATGACAAAGGTAGTTTGAACTTATGGAAAATTTGGATGAAAAAATATGGCCAAAAAGACACATTAAAAACAGCTGCAATTTTATCTGAAGTAATTGTCTAATCAATATTTTAGATTATTTCCTTCTGATCTTTATGGTTTTTGTTTAGATATGTTGTGTGTATTTATATACGTGTATGTAAATGCATATGCGTCTGTCATCGAGATATATTTTACCATGAGTTCACATTTCCTCTTAATACTGAGCACTTATTTAAACTGAATGCAGGAAGTGAAGTCTGGGTGTTTTCTGAGTTCCTGTGACAAATATGACATCAAAGGACCAAAAAGGCAGGCCTGTCCCCCTTACATCTCCTGTTCTGTCACTGCCACTGCAGCTATTTTTTTCTGTTCTCCTGTAAGTATCGCTTTCCGTCCTGAGACCATCTTTTCCCGGGTGGCTGTTTTGTGGAATCCCCTAAAACATTTGCCTTAGTCCGAGCACAAACCCATCCTTCAATTCCTTAAAGTAATCGCAGAGGCAAGGACGTTGCACAGAACAAAAAGTCACTCAAAGTTTGGGGTTAATACAAAAATCGCACAAATAAAAAGTTTAAATTGGACTTTTGCTTTGGCCCACTGACCCAATTCTTTGCACAGGATCCCTTACAGGGAAGTTTTCTAGTCCTTGGCTTGGCCCAGGGTTGTTACTTTAAATCACATGTATGTACCATCGTATTTCCTAACTGATTTTTAAAGTTATATAGGATTTTAAAATATCTTATGCATTTCATATTTTAATAGTATTTCAGGAGTAAAGTTACATAGGATTTTAAAATATCTTCTGTAGTTCATCTTTTTCAGGAGATTCTCTTATTGTTTGAAATGATATAATTTTATAAGCTGCAAATATTGAGAACTTGTCTTCCACTTCCTCTTTGCAGTGTGTCCCAGCATTCCCGGGTTTCTTAGCGTGACCTTTAAGGTCATATTAAGTGACATATAGCAAACACTTTATTTTAGAAATTTTGTACTTTAAAGTATACAATGACAAACACGTGACACGCTGATTTCATTGGGGATAAATTTTTGTAAATAATATATTGATTTAGAGGGAAAGCCTACAACAGCCAGAACAGAAGTGTCGAGAATTCTGAAGGGGAGCTGCAGAAATTCTTGTACAAGGAAAAACTACAGTGCCTCCCTTCCTGAACCTTATGGACTCTGTATTCCACCTTTTCATTTTGAGAATTTGAGACCAGGGCAGCCCAGAATGCCAGGTGGCTACCCCTACCCTCCCCCTAGGAAATGCTGGTGTGAGAAGGGCGAAGGCAGGGAGTTTGTCTGGGTGAAGGCGAAGAGATGTCAGTGCTGCCTGATTCAGTCATTGTAACCCCTGAGATTGGGACTTAGGGGAAGACGCCGGCAGCTCATTTAAGCCCCAACAGTAATGAGCTGTGCGGGGTAGAATTTCAACAGGAAGAAAGGGGTAAACCATGCATGTGGTGTAAATAAGAGGCAAAAATAAACTCTTAAATTGTAAAATCTCACCTACATAATTACCTAAATAGAAGCTAATAAGAATTCCTAGATAAATGTGGTTCAGATTTCCTCAGGGACATCCGAGTTCAGTGATTTAAACATGCATCTGTGAGTAAGCTGGTGGAGAAAATTGACCTTTTAGTTTTCAGATTCTTTATAGTGGAAAGTGGCAAAGCAGTATTTTAAAGTATTGGTCGAGGAATGCACTAGAATGACTCTACAATTTCATTTCGAGTATATTGCTATTTCTGGAAAATAAAGAGGCACTGCCCAGGAGTCTTCAATACTCATCATAAAAACTTCTCCTTTAATCTTTCCCCTGATACTATGTCAGGCTTCACAAATACTAAAGTCCCCCTCCAAAAAAATATAGGTTTCACTAGAGAAGAAAAAGTCACTGTAAAATTGAGAAGGTGTGCCTTCTAAACCATTGATCTGAAGTTGCCAGCTATAAAATCTTGGGAAAACAATGATTCTACTGAGTTGTATATTTTATGATTAAAAAAGTTGAAAGAATACATAAATGCATATTGTGCTCACCAGCAAAAATAGCATCTGTTTCTTTTGGGAAATTCTAGCTTTGGTGTATCTTATTATCAGGAGCTGTGATGTTCTTTTAAGACGTCCTTGGAATGAGAACTGCGGCTCGAGAGTCTGAACCTAAAAACAGCTGCGGCTGGTGCAGGTTATGTGAAGCGATTCATCAGAGTCCCTGAACCCAACCTGGGCTTTGGCGTACACTGCTGTCTGTTCTGCCCCGGTTCTGGCCAGACTCAGTGTTAGGATTTTGGTCTCCCTCACAGCTCTCTGGGCAGGCTCAACTGTTACTGGTCCCACTGCAGTTATTTATGTAGTTATTTTTTTCTTTTTTGAGACAGAGTCTCAAGCTGTCACCCTGGGTAGAATGCCATGGTGTCACAGCTCACAGCTACTTCAAACTCTTGGGCTTAAGTGATCCTCCTGCCTCAGCCTCCTGAATAGCTGGGACTACAGGCGCCCACCACAATGCTCGGCTATTTTTGTTGTTGTTGTTGTAGTTGTCATTGTTGTTTAGCAGGCCTGGGCTGAGTTTGAACCCACCAGCCTTGGTGTATGTGGCCAGTGCCCTACCGACTGAGCTATGGGCACCGCCTACTACTGCAGTTATTTTTAATTAGTGTTGGTACATGATAGATGCATGTGAAGAGTACACGGGATGTTGTGATACAGACATATAATATGTATTAATCAAATCAGGGTAATAGGACATCCACCTCTTCAAGCATTTATCGTTTCTTTGCCTTAGGAACATTCCAATTCTACTTTTTAAATTATTTTAAAATATACCCTAACTTATTCTTGATGTCACCTCCTGAATTTTGGATAATGTTTGGATGCCACACCCAGGGGTCTTTAAACTTCACTCTACCTAAACTACTTTTCCCCTAGCCTTGCAGACTAGGGTAACCCAATCAGACTAAAATGTCTGGGCTGGATATCTGGAGAGTGATGGCAGTTTTTCTTCACTTAGGATTTTACATGATTTATCAACTCAATTTTCTATACTCGTATACTGGAGGAAAAAAAGAAAGGCTAAATTAGACACAAGATTTCTGCTAGGCAATTGAATCTCTGTATTATGCGTGTGGGATATTTATTTATGGGCTACCTTCTTCCACTTACTGAACTGGCAGTGGCTTACATATTTTTTAAGTGCAAGATAAGGTTTTTGTTTATATCTGCATCTCAGCCATCTAGCTAAATGCTTCGTATATTGTAGACACTCAATAAATGTTTGTTAAATCAAATTGACTATAAAACAGAGTAAAGATGGTTTAAAGGAAGGAAGCAATCATACAGACAACTGAATGCAACAGAATTTTATCATTGGGCCATTAATTTGAGTGTAAGCTTCCTAAATTCAGCACACTGTCCTCTTGGTAATAAATTATTCAGGATTTAGTTTCTGACAAGACAGTGTAT
>NW_003852650.1:1271744-1297284 GCF_000181295.1 Otolemur garnettii | reverse complement strand
CAAAGCTGAAAAGCACAATACTGAACCATATTTCAATGAAGGAATTATCTTTGGAAGAAAGATAATATTTTCTATATTGTAATTTGATACAATAGGACTTGTATAATTTAAATGAATAAATTCCTCTTAAACCATCACTTTCAAATAGTGTTCTTGGCAAGTTGCCCATACCAGTTTGCCGTTCTGTTTCTAATGAGTACCTGAACCCCTGCAAGTTGTTTCTGATTAGTGAAAGAATCCTGCGTGTTTAAATCCCAACATGAAGAGGAAAAACTGATCTTCAGAGGTGGGCGGTTTAGGTTTTGTTGAGCTGCCAGAGTGTATTTGGGGGTTAATTGTAACATGTTAATGACATTTGTCTGTACTCAGAATATAGATACTTGGAAATATGTTTCGTAATATTGCTTGGTTTTATCTTAGAAAATCTATTACGGACTATCTTGTGAATACATTCCTTGCAGATTTCTTTTGAGAAAACATATATGAAAGAGGGAAACTGCAGCCTCGCTGTATTCCAAACGGCGCACAGAAATTCCTGCATGATTCTCTCACAGTCCATCCATTAGAGTATTTTAGTAACTCTTACAGCCCACAGGACAAGGGCACATTTTTAGCCCGGTCCTTCCACAGTCTGCTTCTAACCTCACTATTCTCTGTCTCCCGCCCAGCCCGCTCTGCTGGAGCCGCCCTGAACCTTTCAAGACGCACTGACGGCTCACACCTGCCGCTCCTGCTCCGATCATGCTGGGCTCTCGGTCTTGCACGGATCACACTTTCTAGTACTTTCTACTCGTATGTTTTCTCACCTGACTTCTTTCTGTTGTTCCCATCCCCCTCAGTCAATAGTCTATTAAAACTTGCTGTTTCAGTTTTAATCGCCCCTCCTCAATGAAGCCTTCTTTAATTCTCCTCGTAAAATAAATCTTTCTGTTTACTTTGTGCCTCTGTAGTCCCCTTCTGTAGCATCACCTCGTCCTCGCATTGTCGTCATATTCTGCCTTCAGGCGCATCCTGTATGCTCTGCACACTGGACTCTGACCTTCACGAGAACAGCATTTTTCTCGGCTTTTATCATGTGGGCCCCCGTTCCTTGCCTAAAGTGGGCACTCAGAAAATATTTACTGAGGTGAACTGATTTGAAGAACTTTGGTAGAAAGTATTTTTTTCTTCACATTCAGCACTTCTGTTTTATTACACAAAATATATTAGAATAAATAAAATTATGAATATTGAACATCCATGCACAGTAGGGGTTTATTAACAAATACGTTCTTTATTTCTTAAATTCTCCTTTAGAAATTGAATCAAAGTAATTGCTTATATAGTTCAAACTCTAAAGAGGACTCAAAGCTTTTACCCTCCCTCCAAACATACAAGTACTCACCTCTCAAGTCTTTTTATGTCTTAGGTCATGTTCCAACATGGTGTCCTGTTGTTAGGGATGATCTTGCAAATGGACTCTTGGACTTTCTTATTGTTGTTTCTACTAGAAATATGTGTGACATCAGTCCCTCATCAGACTTTGAAGATCTAGCAAGTCAAGGATTAAAGAAAAAATTGGCAAAAAATTAAATAAAATGGCTTTTATTCATTGGATTTGTTTTTGATGTACTTTATCTGAGTCCCAGTGTGGTAGGCCATTGCTGCCCAAGTCTAGACATGGATTAAGAGGAATGTCCCCTCCTCTGAGACATGGGGATTGTAGCATATCCCTGGTTCATAAGCTTGTGTAAATGTAAGAGTAGTTAGATTCATCTCTGACTTTTATTTTTATAAGGTGTACACTCTAGTGTTCAATAAAAAAGCATCAGTGAAGCTGACAGGTGCATCGGGCAGTCACCACATGATGGAGGGTCAGTGTGATTCGTGCAGTACTGTGGCTCTGGGGTTAAAGAGGCTGAGCCCCAATCCTAGGTTGAAGCCTAGTTCACTGACCAGCTGTACAGCCTAGGACAACATGACAACCTCTAATCTTGTATTTTTGGCTTATAAAAACAGGAATATTAACACCTAACTGTGAGGATTATTCATCTACCAATAGTATACAGGCTTCTATTTTACTGCTTTTTAAAAATATTTTTTGAATACCTTTTCCATATAAAATTTAAAATCTTTTTTTCCAACAACAACAAAAAGTACTGGTTTCTGTATTCTAATAAAAAATTACACTTCTCCAGTCTCCTTGGAATCTCACTGCTTTAGGGATAGGATGGATTCAGTCCATTGGTTCAGTTCCTTCTTGCTCTCTGGAAGGCCATAGAGATGTGGTCCTCTGTGTGGTGCTGGTGTCACTCTTCCCCTAGGTCACTGCAGGTCTCATGGGCCAAATGAGCTTTTTTATGCTGGTCTCAGAGAACATGGGGGAAGCCTTGCACCAGTCATTGCCACAGATCCTAGGATAGCCCAAGGCCTGCCTTTTCTCCAGCTGACCACAGACCCAGAAATCATGTAATTCTGTAAAAACTGCCATTTGGAGTTGGGAGTGGAGTGTAAGGGAGCTGCAGTCTAGTCCCCATGTTCCTGGAATTCTTCACGTGTGATACTACTTCAGAGCTCCATTGCATCCTTTTAGCTCCTATCTGGACATAAAGTAAAAATTTCCCACAGGTAGTTTTGATGCTTGTTTGTCAAGATTTATTCAATTGATTTTATTTATTTGTTCAAATATTCCACAATTTTTTTGAGTATTACTTTGGGCCATAAAATTCCACGTTCTGAGAATAGAGAAATGAATAAGATAGACAAATCTATGCCTTCATAGAGTTACATTTCTAGTAACATTACACGCCAGGAAATTTACTCATGACAAACTTTCACATCAAATAATTAAGATAGTACATATTTTTGGTTGAGCATCAAATTGTTTCTAAAACCAGCATTGGCTTTGACTAGTACAAATTCATCCTGTCTTAGTGTTTGCTTAGTGTTTGGATTTTGTATACTTCCATTTGGAGTTAAAACTCTTGTGTTTGGCGAACAGAAAACTCTCTGGGAGCATAGAAGGATATACTAGTAGGTGGACCTATTCATGGGGAAATTGAAGAAGTAGATGCTGGAATATTAGCTGTACTTTCCTGCTGGGATATAGTTAGAGGTGGGGAAGGATAAAAAGTAGGAAGAGTCTAAATAAGTTAACATGAGGCATCCCTGAGACCAGGACTGCTGGAAGGGAGCTTGACTAACTAGATAAGATGTATCAGTGCATCCTCTGCAACCATTTTGTTATTACACCACTGTTTTGTAGGGAAATTATACGTGATAGGAATTAAAAATGCTATCCCTATAAGCATTTAGAAGAAATTCCATCCCTCTTGTGTTTATAAATCTTTGAATACATCATCTCATATTCAAAGCTGGGCATAGCTTATTAACTGGAATCTTAAAAAAGATATTTTACTGTTACTGCAATTAACATCTTTGAAAGAGCAAGAAAGGACAAGATTAAATTTAGGTGATTGAAACCGTGAATTTGCTGTTTAGTGTGAGACAGATTGTTAGACTTATCAGTTGAGCAGATCCGCACAGAGAGGAGAGAAATACATTCCTTTGGTTGCCATCTGCGTGGCAGCAGCTCCTCGATTCCTGTCTGTCTCCAGCCTGACTTCCTTCTGTGTTCCAGATCCCGCAGACAGGTGCATCTCCCACACTGGTCTTTCTCCTGTAAGAATTGCAGAGCATATTCCTTGATTCTCACACCCGTCTTGGTAACTTTGCCCATTTTCCTACTTTTGACACCTGTTTTCTAGTCCTAGAGTGAATGCTCTTCAGAATTGATTGAAACTCAAGATTCAAAACAAGAAAATGCAGCTCAAATCAGTGTTACTATCACCCTCCCCCCCCATATATATGCAAGATCTACACCCAGTCTAATTTTAGAGAAACAAGCATTTGATTGTAAATTTAGGAGTTGATAGCAAGTCAAAAGGGAATTCCTCTCTGTGTAGCACCCCCAGATTTTCCTGCATCTCTTATTGAACAGAGTTTTAGGGCAAAATTCATGTTATGGTATATTAAAACAGGTTTTTATTTTAGTTGCACTTAAAAATATGACAATAAATTTAATATGGTATGCACATAGAAAGCCTATATTTTTATTGCTTTTGCCACATTTTTCTTCACTTAAAAGGAAACAGTGCTTTTTTACTAACTTTCTGGTATGTTTTTAGCTAAAAAAATCATCTTTCTAAAATTGATATGATACTTTGAATTGTAAATTGTAAATGCTAAATTTGGGGAATAGTTGTCTATGTTTAAAATCATGACAAGAAATAAGAATCATTTCCTTTGCTTTGGTAGGATTTGATTAGCTAAAGGAAGGCTTTTCACCTCTTGACACTGTTGACTGGATACAACATTGGTATTTCATCCCAGCTGCAATCCTAGCATGTGGTGGTGGTGGCATGTACACCTGAGTCAGTAAGGGTGGTGGGGGACCCTCCTAAAAGGTGAACATAGGATAAAATGAAAAAATATATATTTTTTACAATGACCTGAAACATAATCATATTATTTTAATTAAAAGTAGATAAGAAGCACTCTTTGGAACAGATGTATAAACAAAATTAAATTAAATGAGAAGCAAAAATGAGATTATAACCCTACTGATATGTCGCTTAACTCTATCTTGTGGACATAATTAGATAAAAGTAGATATTGATCATAATGAGATTACTCACTCAAATAGAAAACCAGAGACTTCTGTAAAAAGTTTAATTTCTAATTATAAAAGGTAAAAATCACAGTTAGTTTTAATCTATTACCGCTTTTTAAATATTTACTTCTTGTAATTACGAAGTAAATCAAAGTCATAAAACAAAAATATTACAGATGGGACAAGTCAAAGCAGTTTAAAAAGTATCCTATTTGGCTAAAATAATTATTATATTTTTTTGAGTTATCTCAAAATTCCGTGTTTGATATGAAATGCAAAAGAAGGAAAAGCACATTGTTAATATAAACTTTTCAGAAGGCTTAGTTTTTAGAAGTCATATCCAGCAAGCAACAAACATTTTTTGTGACACGGAGAGTGTGTGAGGCATATTCAGATTTTGTTTCATTGGATCATTAATATATTTCTTAAATGTATACTCTTCTTCTCTCAGATTTTAAAGTTCCTTTAATGTAGAAACCATTAATATTTCCAAATTAGTGCACTATAAGAAAATAAAATATATATTATAGTGGGAGTAACCTTAGCAGAAATTATATAGAACTATAAACAGAAGACTGTCTAACTTCATAAAGAGTGAGCATTTTAGCACAGGAGGAGACTGGGCATTGCTCCACTTCGAATATATTAGATGTAGTAAAAGTATGAATTGTCTGCAGTCTCATTCACGAGTTTAATGAAATTACATAAAACCCAAAGATGAAATTCTATGAATTCGAAGAAATCATTCTAATGTTCACTTGCGGTAAATAGTTTAAAAAGAATCATAAAATTAAAATATTATTTAAAAGGGGCATGTCTATTGTTAGGGTAGACATTAAAATGCAAGTTAATTTAAAAGGGAGAGTTTCGTGGGGATAGCACAACAATAGATATATCAGACAGAAAAGGTTATCCAGAAATATATTTTTGAATTTTGGAATTTAATCACTATCAAAGGAAACACTGCAAACCAAGAAGGCTGGAGGAGTTCCTTAATAACGCGTATTGCCATAACTGATGAGAAATGTAGGGAAACATGAACATAAAACCTTACTTGAAGCTGTCAGTTTGTGCAGGAGGATAATTTTCTATTTTTCAAAGATTAAAAGGCCAGAAAAGGAAGGACCTGTGATTACACATAGGGGGAAAGTCGTGTGGCAAAACTGAACAGGCAAGTAAAAGCTTAAGGAAATGTTTACAATAATATATTAAAGATAATTTTATAACAATATTTTATAAAATTAATCAAACAATTAAAATTCAATAGATTAATGTCCCAAACTGTTATGATGTATTTTATAAAATTTAAAACCTGGAAATAAGACAACTATCCAACAATAAGGTGATAAGTAAATAATAACATATCTTCTTGATAGAAAAATGGGCCGCCCTTTAAAATAATGGTAAAGAAATTAGGCAGACACAAAAAAATGCTTAAGGTACAGTAATACATGAAAACATATGATACAAATTATATGCATTATTAGTACAATGATATAAAATGTCCGCAAATACACGAAGGGATTTTATGCTCATTATAAGAGCTGTGTATTTGGAAAGTTTTGTCATCATTTTATAGTTTTTATTTATTTATTTTTTGTTGCAGTTTGGCCAGGGTCAGGTTCGAACCCTCCACCCTCGGTATATGGGGCCAGTGCCCTACTCCCTGAGCCACAGGCACCACCTGATTTTATAGTTTTTAAAGTTAAGAATAAGCTTAGAAAGTTTGAAAATAATGGGAGCAGTAGCTCACACCTGTAATCCAAGCACTTGGGAGGCTAAGGCTGATGGATTTCCTGAGCTTACAGGTTAGAGACCAGCCTGAGCCAGGAGACCTCCCCTCTAAAAATAGCTGGGCATTGTGTCAGGCGCCTGTAGTCCCAGCTACTTGGGAGACTGAGGCAAGAGAATCACTTGAGCCCAGGAGTTTGAGGTTACTGTGAGGTGTGATGCCATAGCACTCCACCGAGGATGACATAGTGAGACTTGGTCTAAAAAAGAAAAAAAAAAAAAAAGAATTTGAATAAGTTCTTATACTCTGAAAGTATTTAGTAAAAGGAAAATCATGATATTCTGAAATTTTTATTTTTTACAAAAGCCTTAGCTCTATGCAGAAATATAACATTTTCTGCTTGCATATCATTAAAGTGGAATATCAATTTGATTTTGACTGTGACTTCTCTAAACCTTTGAATATTTTATTTTTAAGAAGTTAATAATCAAGTTAAATATTAATTTGGAATAGATGTTTTATTATGCAATCACATACAAGTGATATTTTGGGGAAATGGTGCTATCAATTATTATATATATTTTTAGCAGTACGGGAATAATTATTTCAGTTGGCACTTGATTAATATTCTATGGCATTATGTGAATGGATTATTTTATGTAGCTTGTCATTGGTGTAAAATCTGGTGATTGATTGTAAGGTGTCCTATTTATCCTTCTCTTTACAAACTTAGCGTGTCCCTCTCAGAGCCGGGTCCCAGTGTAGACCCATCTAACTGAGCTCTCGAGTTCGAGCCAATCCCACAATCCACTCCATGTTCTACTTTCAGCCTCAGGGCGTCTTCAGTGTTGTTCCACTTGTCTGAAGAGAAGAGAATCTTAGAAGTGGAATCTGACTGCTCTTACTTCATGCCCCCTTTTTCCTCTTCATGTTTCCCATAAGTCAAGAAATCCCTCTGGGTGCTAGGCGGCAGGGTGAGTGGTGTCTGCCATGCTGAGGAGTGGACTGAGCCTTTTTGGAATACGATTCAATCCAGAAACCAGGAAAGGCTGTTTAGGTGAGGCAGGAAGTGCCTGGATATAGGAAGGAAGTTGGCAGGTAGAATCAAAGACTGAATTCAGGCTGGGAAACTAGGAGATGAGATTGCATACAAACAGGTTTAATGAAAGGAAAGAAGATGGGGCCTAGAGGATTCAAGAGGCAGAATCAAGGATGAAGAACGGTCAGTCATATGTTTTATTTATTCAGAAGTATTTATTGACTCCCCACTCTAGGAACTACTTATAAAGTACTGGGGACAGGGTGATGACCCTGGAGTGACCCTCACGTGTGAGAGCCTGGAGTGGACAAGTAGTTAAATCACTTGATCCATTATTCACATCTGGTCTGTGAACCTGCTTGTATATTTGTCATGATTGGCTCTACCTGTTAAGAAACGTTAAGATAACACTAAAAATATACATCATAGCTTCAGAAATGGTAGACAGAGATTTCTGCATGCAAATAATTGCATGCTGTACTGCTTTTGGAGATATATGTTGGGAACCTATGTATTTTAATGATATTATTACCATTGTTTTATGGTGTTCCATGTACTGGAATGTGTAAATTGTTATATACAGTATTGCAGATGGAAATTTCAATTGCTAATTTTCAAGGAATTTTTGTTCCTTTCTTTTTGAGCAGATAACTTTCCAGGAAAGCAGTGGTGTTTGTTAAAAGTAATTTCTTCTAGCATCTTTTGCAATGAGATATGCCAATTAAATAGCGGGTGGGGGGAGTGGTGATTCGTGATTCTCAGCCTTGATTACATCTGTGTTCAGTGGGAGATTATTCACAACAGTACAGGTTGAAAGGGAAAAATTTGAAATCACAAGCTCACACTGAAATGCTAGGTTAAAAAGATGAACTAGATATTTAGATGTATAGCAGTGTTGATGAGCCATTTTAGTTAAGCTTTCAAGACCTAAGGAATATGAAATGAGGCTGCTTCTAGTTCATTTTTGATGATTTGACCATTTAAAATACCCAGTGATGTACTTGAAGAATAATTCAGAATCACAGCTTATTAGAGTGCTGCCCACTTTGACTGTTTACCTGTCTGTGTGAATTAGTCTGAGCACTTTCTTTACCTGATTGTGGTCAACATTTGTGGTTTTTCTTTTAAATATCTTAGCTGGATTTCTAACCCCTGATTAACAGTGATGATGACAACTACAGCCACATTTCTGAAAGACTTATTTTTCTAGTGGGAGCATTTCAGCATTATCTTTTCCTGTTGCAGTTCTACTGGGAGACTGGGGGAACGTTGGTCTGAGGCTTGCAGTAGGGGAACAATGTGTAAATTGCAAAAGAAGTGAGTTTTATTGCTTGATATATGTGTATTTGGTAAAATCAGAGCTCAACGACCATGTCTTCCTGGAAGTAAAACCCGAGATTCTATTGTGATGTAAAGATTATACTTCATGACAATATTTCATTGAGAAATAATATAAACTAACAATATACCTCCCACACACCAAAAGCCTGTATTTTCTTTTGAACTCATCTCACTGAGCTGATCTCACAGTTCTGTGGAATAGATATGACGGGCACAATTCAGTCATCATGATTTAAGCTGCGGGTACCTAAGTGTAAAGAGTCTTAGTTACTTGCTTGGAGCAGGGAACAAGCCAGGAGATCTCCATGTAGGGAAGTCCAAACTGGTGTAAGTCATATACAAAACAAAACAATACGAAAGAACAAAAGAGAAAGAAAAAAGAGTATGAGATTTTCACATTACGCTATCAATTTCCCTTTTGTATCATTGAAACTTTAATATTTCAGAAATGGTCTCAGCAGAACCAGGTAATTAAACTAAGAATCCTCGCTTAATCCAGATTTTCGAAGGGAGGAATACAGACAACTATGGCAACAGGAGTCACTCGAGATCCCTACAGGGAAACTCATGGTAGGACCTTGTGGGCTGATGGACCAGGCCCTCATCATAATTCTCCTCCCTGAAAACCCTGGGAGATTCAAGTTCTTCTGTGAGGGGCCAAGGACAAAGTTCCCAAGGATTCTGCTCCCAGTGGTTGTCCAGGTTTTTTAGTCACATCCTGAATGTCACTGGGAATTTCCAACCTCTAAAATCTTTTATAAACTATGGTGCATCTTACAAGGGTACCTGTGAGACTTACTAAATGTAGAATAAAAATGTCTTAACACAATAACTAAGAAAGTGCCAAGAAGGCTATGTTAACCAGTTTGATGAAAATATTTCAAATTGTGTATAAAACCAGCAAGCACATTGTATCCCATGACTGCATTAATGTACACAGTGACGATTTAATTTAAAAAAGAAAGAAAAAAACATTTTAATTTTTTAAATTTAGGGATGCAAGTTCAGCTGTGTTACATGAATATATCGTGGATGGTGGAAGTCTGGGTTTTTAGTGTACCCATTGCTGGAAACAATGTACACTGTTAATTACAGATAATTTTCCCTCCCAAATCCCTACCATGCTGTCACCTTTTGGAATCTCCAGTGTCTTTTATTCCACTTAGTTTGGCCATGAATAACCATTGTTTAGCTCCCGCGTACAAGCGAGAACACATATATTTGATTTTTTGTTCCTGAGTTACTTTGTGTTGCAAAGTGTGGTTGTTTTATCAGTATTAATTCTTCAGTTGATGAAATGGAATGTTTTCACATTTATTTTTGTCATCAACAACTTCTTTCATCAGTGTCATGCAATTTATTTTGTAGAGATCATTTATCTCCCTGATTAAATGAATTTCTACGTTGTTTTCTTTTTGTAACTATTTTAAAAGAGATTGGGTTCTTGGTTTGGCTCTCAGTTTGGAAGTCATTGGTGTATAAAAATGCTACTGATTTTTGTACATTGATTTGTAACAGAAGACTTTACTTAATTCATTTATCAGTCTTCAGGGTTTTCTGGGCATAACATTATATCATTGGCAAACAGATAATTTGATTTCCCCTTTTCCATTTTGGAGTTTATTTGAATCTTCTCTTGTCTTGGTTTATATAGCTAGTGGTCTATTAACTTTGTCTTTTCAGAAAACCACCTTTTGTTTTGTTGATCCTTATTTATTTATTTATTTAGGTCTCAATTTTGTTTAATTTTCTCCTGATCATCATTATTTCTTTTTTGATGCTAGTTTTGGGTTTGTTTTTTTCTTGTCTTTGTAGTTCCTTGACGTATGATATTAGATTGTTAATTGTAACCTTTCTTCTTCAAAATATTTAGGGGATACAAGTGTTTTCTGTTACTTGGATGAATTGTACCATACTGAACAAAATCAGAGCTTTCCAAAGTCAGGGCCATTAGCAAAGTAGTGTACACTATACTCAATAGGTATGTTTTATCCCTCACTATTTCCTACCCTCCCTCTTCTTAGTTTCCAATGCCCATTACAGCTGTTTATGGCTAAATATATATTTTTCCTTTAACTCCCACTTATAAATGAGAACATATGTTTTTTTCATTCCTGAGATAATGGTCTCTAGTTCTATCCAAGTTGGTGCAAAGGACATTATTTGATTTCTTTTTATGGCTGAGTAGTATTTCAGGGTTCAAATATACTATATTTTCTATACCAATTTATCAGCATATCTTTGCAACTGTGAAGTGGTCTCATATCTTTGCAATTGTGAATTGTGCTGATCAAGTAAATTAGCAAGAATAAAAATCAGATACATCCATCAAAAAGTGGACAAAAGACATGAACAGACTTCCCAAAAGAATATAGACAAGGGGCCAATGAACATATGATAAAATGCTTGACACCACCAATCACAAGGGAAATGCAAATTAAAACCACTAAGACATAGCACCATACCCATGTCAGAATGCCATTTTTAAAAACTCAGAAAATGGGTGGTGCCTGTGGCTCAAAGGAGTAGGGCACCAACCCCATATGCTGGAGATGGTGGTTTCAAATCCAGCCCCAGCCAAAAAAAAAAGGGCAGATGGAGGTTTTCTGAAGCTTATCTTGTTCCCCAGTGCTGTTCACTTCTGAAGTTACATTGAATCATGCAGTATACTCTCCAGGCTGGTAGATGGTGTTTGTAGGTAAGAGTCAGCCAAACGCTGTAGAGTTGTGTCAGCAAACCTTGTAATAGACTTTGCAGGTTGACCTCCCAGACAGTAGTTGGTGCTTGCAGAAGAGAACTGACAGCAGTGGTGTTTGTGGGATTTTTGCTGGGCCTTGGTTAATCAGAAGTGCTTGAACATCCCAGGCAATGGGTGGGGATTTGGAGCTTCTAGGATTTCCCACCCTTTATTCTGCCACTGAGGCAGTGGGTAAGAGCACAGCTCAGCAAGTCTAGGTCAGGCAATCCTGCATCCAGGCTCCCCAAATTGGTACAAAGGCTAACCCCAGTAGCAATTGGGGGTGAGAACCTGCATGGGGGGAGAGGAGCAGCCTGGTATCCATCCACAGGCCACCAGGTAGTGGTGGGCTCAACTTGGCTCCCATTCTTCTGACCCTGGGGATCTCCCTTCTATGTCTGGCCACCAGCAACAGGCAAATTAGCTAGGCTGCTTTCAATCAGTCTGAGTCCAGGTTGTAAAGCTTCTTCAGGCCATAAGTCTTGCCAGGGACAGAAACCACCGAGGCTCTCAGGCCACACCTTCCTGGACAGGCCTGGGAAGAGAGAGGTGTCCTGCTCATACACCACAACATGACCCATGGCACACCCTCCTCTCAGTTCTGACTGTGGGGGCTCCTTCCCTACTTGAAATCAAGTTGCAGATCTCATCTCCCTTCCCCTGAGTGGCATGATCAAGTCCTGGAGGATGGAACCAGGCCGTGGATGTGTCCTCAGATCCACATGTTTAAGTGTTATCTCTGCTAAGGATGGGAGTGTTGGTCCCAGGTTGCCATGGGATACTCAGGCAGGTCAATAGCAGGTATTCTGTGGGCCAGCCACTGGGAAGAGTAGTCCCCTCTCTGTGTGAACAGCCAGCTAGGTAGCTCAGAGGGAGGCTGGAGTGCCTCTGGGTCCTTCAGTAGCCCACAATAGCAGTGACAGAAATTGTATTCAGGACACATAGGGTGCAGGGCTCCCCTCTCTCTCCCTGGCTTGGCAGAGACAGTAGCAGAAACAGTGGCAACTTCAGGGCAGAGTTCAGCCTTGGGGGATGGGCGCCCTGTTGGCTCTGTGCTGAAGTGCCCGGTGGAGTTTCACATGAATTCAAGCAGTGCCTCTGCAATCTTGGGAAGCTCCCTATGTTAGTCTGGAGGTCTGCGGGGGGGAGGAGCATTTCCGGGACTGATAAGGTCCATGGCAGGAGGTAGAGCCCCTGGGATCTCTTACTTACCCTTTCCCTGGGTCTGCATCCAGAGGCTGCTCAAGGCTCCCATGGACTGAGCAGGCAGCCCCTCTTCCTCTGCCCCCATCATTAGCACCTCTCATTGCCTTTTTCATATTCCACCTTTCTTTCCAAGATGATCTCTTTGAAGGGTGAGTATCTTCTTGATATTTTGGTTCTCTTCTGAGTACACGGCATACACTAGCTATGTCTAGTCAGCCATCGTGCCATCTGTCAACCTCTAAAAGATTGGAGACAGGGTCTCACTCTGTCAGTCAGGCTGGAGTGCAGTGGTGGGATCATAGCTTACTGCAGCCTCAAACTCCTGGGCTCAAGTCATCCTCCTGCCTTGGCCTGCCAAGTAGCTGGGACTATAAGTGTGCACCATTGCCTAGCTATTTTTTAAGCACTTATGTAGAGACAGGGTCTCATTGTATTGCCCAGGCTTAATCTTGAACTCCTGGTCTCAATTCTCCTACTTTAGCCTTCCAAAATTGTGGAATTACAGGCATGAACCACAGTGCCCAGCCTCCACCTTCTGAAATCGTAGACTCTGCTTTCTTACTCCCAACTCCCACCATCCCTGGTTCTCAACCTCATTGAGATATCCAAGCCAAATCCCTTGTCACCATTTTCTTCCAATTTATTTTTCTTTCTTAGGATGTCTTTCTTTTCTACACATGGTGTTCCTGTGTATCTGTATTTCGCCTATTCTTGTGGCAGTCATTTCAATGCCCTTTAATAATCTGCTGCACTGGCCATGAGTGTGATTAACCCCAAATCAATCTATCCTTCTTATTTTTAAATGGTGTGAAGAAGATAGAGTGTTGGATGATTTGCTACTGAAATACAGTGGGAATCTACAACTTTAACTAGGTGCTCATAATTTTAGGGGCATTATTTCCTATTTCTGGTGAATACTGTCCTTCCTCAGAGTGATTATTCCAAATGTTAATGAATAAATCACTTAGTAGGGTTTTAAAAATAGGTTATGGATGCAAATATTTGGACATTTATGTACATTACAATCATTCATTCCCATACGTGGCATGCATTTTCACTCTTAATTAATTGCTTCTTTTTCCTGTGCTTTCATCATCATCTTTTCCTCCTGCATCCTTCAAGTGACTCTTTCTAAGGGGTAACCTCTGTGTTCTTCAAGCCTGTCTCTACTTGCTACTTCGGCTTCCTCAATTCTTCTCAAATACATGCAATGCAATCTTCTTTTACTCCTTCATTCTTCTGGTGAAGAATGACCTTAAAACACCATAGATACTTTTGCTTTAGTTTTTTCTTTGACTTTCCTGGAGTGTTTTACACTGCTGATGTCTCAGTCTACTTGACGCTAATTGTGCCCTTTGCCTTCACTCTCCTGACTCTTGTCTCATGCTTACTCTGGATTTATTAAACAGATGTTGTGCTCTGGGCACATGGACCTTAACCTCATGGACTCTCTGGTCAAGTGGTGAAGATGACTCTGGAGAAGTAGAATATAGTTCAGGACACAAAAGGAAAGGAGTAGGAATCCAGACTGGTGCAGAGGGGTGCAGGGAACAGGGAAGGCCTCTCTGAGGAAGTGATGTTTATGCTGAGACCTGAAAGATGAGAAAGACTTGGCTTTGAGGAAGGGAGAAGAAACTCACAGAAGGACAGTGTGCCTGCAATCACTCTACCACTCTTCCTGAAATTGCAGATGTATACAGTATAAATCTGTTTCCTCTCCCATCATGAAAGCTCATTGAAGACAGACTTGACTTATCCTTTGTTATATGGCCCATCCCTGGTGCTGTGACTTACAAATTGTATAAGAGTAATACAGCCATCAGTAACCAAATTAATGCATATGTGATGCATATTTTGAATCACACTAGGTTTATATAATGCTTGTCTTTTCAGTCCTGAGCTTTATGAAACTCTGAATGGCCTTAGAGTCTGTAAAATAAGAAACTGAAAGAACACAGGCCTAAATGGATGCAAATATTCATGATTACCACCACACCAACCTTTAATTCTTTCTTTTTAAATTTCAGATTAATATGAGGACACCAAAGATTAGGTTACATTGTTTGCATTTGTTAAGTAAAGACCAAGTTGTAGTTGAGCCCTTCACCAGGGGGTTTGCCCTAGGCCCCTACACTGTGCACTTTAGGTGAGGGTCTACCAATCCCCCCCGCTTTCTCCTCCCCAGCCCCCGCCACTAGAATTTAATTGCCTTTTTCTCTCGTATGGGTGTGTTCTTTTAATTTTTGTAACAAGATTGCTTGCAAGCTTTTTGCTACAGGACTTGGTCATAATCTTCCCCATGAAAAAGACATTTAGTGGGTTGAGTGTTCTTGGGCCCTAGAGCAGTGATTTTCAACTGGTGTGCCATGAGAGGATCTTAGGTATGCTGCAAAATTTTTTGAATATCATTAATTAATTTATTTTCAAAAGAAGTTCAAAGCACAGTAAGTATATTCTTTCTTTTGCTCTTTTTTTTCTGATCAACATAATTTAAGTGTACTGTAGAAGTTTAACTATATGTTCAAGTGTGCCAGGAGATAAAAAAGGTTGGAAAACTCTGCCCTAGAGCAGCGTTTCTCAACCTGTGGGTCGTGACCCCTTTGTAACAATGAAAATACATCCTGCATATCAGATATTTACATTACGATTCATAACAGTAGCAAAATTACAGTTATGAAGTAGCAATGAAAAGAATTTTATGGTTGGGGGTCACCACAACATGAGGGTCATGGCATGACATTTGGAAGGTTGAGTACCATTGCCCTAGAGCCTGGCCATTGGTCTAGGGTAATAGTAATCCCAAAGGAATAACCTGAGCCAGTGGACCATGAAGACTTAAACACAAACATTCTCTTGACATATTTCTTGTTCATTGTCCTCAAGCATTTTATAAGCAAGCTCCTTCATACTCCGTGTGCCTTCTGTGAGCAGACACTGTACAAGGTGTTTCCTTAATGTTACCTCTTCTAAAACCTCAAGTAATTCTATAGGGTAGACATTTTATAGATTAGTAAACTGAGACATAGGGAAGTTAAATAAACAGTCTGAGGTCATAGGGCTAGTGGTGGTGAGGCTGAAATCTGAGCTGTTCTGCCTCTGACCGCCTTGATATTAGAGGTCTCCTTCCAAATCCTGCATGGCTCTTGCCTGGGTCTCTAAGCTTTCATTTGCTGTCAGAGATGGAAGTAGTCAAGAGAAGCTGAATATTATTCAATAGTCATTCATTCATTCCTTTGTTCCATAAAAGGTTTGTGTGCCACCTGTGGATGTGTGTGCCACTGTCTCGCCACATACCGATGTTAGATAGAAATAAATGAAACAGCACATGGACCCACCTGCTGTGAACTCACAGGTGATAGAGAAGCAAAGAAGAAAGGAGACAGAGACTAAGACAGACACATACTCAGGGCAGCAGGGAGCACTGGCAGTGAGCAAGAATTCTTGTTGGGTTAGGAGGCATGAGATAGGTTCCTTGTGGTCACCATCACTAGTCTCGAGAGCTCTAATTTTTAGCTCTCTGAGTAATCCTAACAGGCTGGAGTGTGCAGCTGGATTTGTCAGACTGAAAGACAAATGGCTCAAGTGCCATGCTGGCATAACTCAGCCTGCGGGCCTCACAGCTCTCAGTGCCTCGCGTGGGGATCTGTGGCTCCAGCTTCCCCCACTGGCAGGATGAGCAGAGAGGCTGGCATTTGGCCAGAATGGGCTCCCCTGGCATGCTGCGATGTGCACCCTGTTGTGGGGACTCTCTGTCCCTGTCCTTGCCTTAAGGCTTGGGCACATGTCCACCAACCAGAGACAAGCTGGGAATGGCATGAATGCTGTCCTCACAAAGACGACACACCTCCCAGTCTAGCAACTGGACAGCATTCCCAGGGGGTCTAGGACCTCAGGCAATTTATATCCCTCTCAGTAATTTTCTGGGAGGAAGGGGCTTATAAACAAAATCAAGATTCATTCCCCTCATTAGACCTTATCATGCTTGAGCCCTGAGCCGCACTTGAATTAGAACTGAAGCTGCTCAACATGAGTGGGGAAGGGGAACATACACACCTTTTCCAGTTATTCCCCCCTCGGACCCCCATCTCCTCCCGGTTCTCTCTCTCTCTCTTCTTGTCTCTTTCTCTCTGTCTCTGTCTCAGACCACACACACACACACACAAGTTCTGTGGTTGCTATTGTCTAGCAACAGCATAACAATTAGTAAAAGTAAATAAATAAAAATAAACTACCAAAAAATAAAAACAACCAGTTTTTTAGGATAGCAAATAATAAACAACAAGAATAAATGTGGGTGTTACCTTGCACATAATCAAAACTGAAAACAAACAAAGGGTGCCGATAGGCTCTTCAGCTTTAAACTTCATCCTGGAAAGCCTTAATTCTTGATCTCTTACACCCTGTACCTTTTTGAAATTCTTGGTTTTCAGCAGTGGCTACCCTGGGCTTTCCTAAAATAATCCAAACGGCACTCCTTAATTAATCTAAGTGTTCTCACTTCCCTAATTACCCTACCAGGCTTCCAAGATGAATAAAATCATGTTCATCTACCTCCTTCCATGTTCAGAATTCTCAAGTGAAGCTATTCATTGAGGCATGACTTGGCAGTGTTTTCTATTTCAGATTTGCCAAATGGGTAAACCAGGGCATTCATGTGGGTTACCTATTCATTAGGAAGAAAGCACTTCTCTATACTTACTCATTAATCTCTTCTACTTCCCTAACCCACATGAATAAAAGACATCCTTTCTTCTTAATCAGCTGGGTTCCCCACTTATTTTGCAGTCCTTTTCATCAGAGGAAACTCCACAGGTCAGTATTTCAAAGAGTAGACATCGTTGCTAGGTGTTGTACGAAAAAATAATTAAAGTTTCTTCCATAAAATTCTTTTCCCTCTAGCTTCTTTCTGGAAGCTGAATCAATAACAAAAAATATATAAACATTAATTTTAAAATATCCTTTTAACTAAGCTTATACTTTATTATAGTTACAGACTAGCTCAAGTTAGTGACCATAAGGAACGTCAGTATATCCGTCGGACACTTGATGGAGAGTTTTGGCTTTTGCCGTGGCGCCAGGTATATAGAAGTTACTCGGTGAATGTTGGCTGTGAAGTTATTCAATGCATACTGGCTGTGCAAAGGTAAAAATCTTATTCTCCATGTTGTTTCAGAGGTGAAAAAACTGACAGTTGATCTCCAGAGATGTTACGTTTTATTTTCTTCTTAGTAAACAAATGCATAGGGAAAATGATCAGATTTAATCAGATCATAACAAAATATTATTTAGGGCATCTTTATCTAAAGATTTACATTTTGTGTTTGCCTATGCTCCCCACGATTTCTTTTCTACTGGCAATAATAAGTGGAGATCTGGGCTTTAACTACTCCCAGGCTGGGTCTCTCAGGAACCCAGAGGCCTCTAGTCAAGCTCCCTTGAGCTGCATCCTTGAGCTGTAATGGGGAGAGTGAGCATGTAAGGAGGACACACCCGCGAGTATACGTTGGGTCTTGATGTTGTACTCGTGACACATGAAAAACAAGATGCAGGGTTCAAATGAGTAAGGACAGTTGGAAAAAATGTGTTCTTTGGTGGTTGATTGATGTTTCTTTTTAAAATGGCTGCACTCTTGGGTCACTAATTTGGTGACAATTAAAATGAAATGCATGAAGTTGTGGAATGATGGCTAGATATGCCTTATAACCTTGGAAGTGCTCCCTGGTGTGAGCAATACTTCCCATTTAATTTCCTGAGGTTATCATGGGACTTTTGAAAAATAGCCAATGACCTAGGATCCAATCTCTAGTTCACTAATTTCCTACCTCATATATTTTTAATGAAATTCCTCTCTCCCCCAAAAAGCTATTTGCTAATACCTTCCCTTCAAAGTACCCAAATGATATTTGTCTGAACCAGGTAGTGCTACTTGTGTACTACTGAGCACATATGATGCTTTTTTTCCCCATTCTTGTGATACTTCACTTAGGAGACTATTCTCCAAATCCATCCAGATTGTTACAAACGTACAAAAATCTCTATTTTTTATGGCTGAATAGTAGTCCATGGCATATGCGTACCACAGTTTATTAATCCATTCATGTGCTGATGGGCTCTAGGTTGTTTCCACATTTCTGTAATTGTGAATTGAACTGCTATAAACATTGGAGTGCAAATATCTTTATGGTAAAATGCTTTTTCTTCTATTGGTAGATGCCTAGTAATGGGGTTGCAGAATCAAATGATGAGTCTTCTTTCACTTTATTTTATTTTTTTAAATTTCAGATTAATGTAAGGGTATAATGAACAGGTTATATTGTTTGCATTTGTTAGGAAAAGTCTGACTTGTGTTTGAGTCCTTCCCCCCGAGGTGTGCCTGGTA
The DNA here is from genome assembly GCF_000181295.1 of Otolemur garnettii. NCBI lineage: Eukaryota > Metazoa > Chordata > Mammalia > Primates > Galagidae > Otolemur > Otolemur garnettii. The sequence goes on along the minus strand of NW_003852650.1, from coordinate 1,278,199 downwards.
GGTGGGAGTATTCTGAGCCCTTTCCCCATTCCCCCTTTCTTGAATTTAATTGTGTTCTTCCTCTCACGTGGGCCTGTGGTTGTCCATCTACCAGTTTCAAATTCATATTGAGTACATGGGATGCTTCTTCTTAAAGTTTTTAGTTACTTCACTAAGGAGAATGTTATTCAACTCCATCCAGGTAAATACAAAAGATGCAAAGTCTCCACTTTTTATGGTTTAATAGTTTTCCATGGTATATATAGACCAATAATATTCCAATCTTAGTAGACCTGTGGGTTGATGGGCACATAGGTCTACTTTTAGTTCATTGAGGATCTTCGATACTTCTTTCCACAGATGCTGTATTATCTGTAGTTCCATAAACAGTGCGTGGGTGTTATTTCTCTCCACATCCATGCCAGGTCTCTTGGTTTCTAAACTGGGCCATTCTCACTTGGGTTAGGTGACATTTCAAAGTGGTTTTAATTCACATTTCTCTGACAATTAGGAACAATGAACATTTTTTCATGCTTTTGTTGGCTATTCTTCTGTTCACATGAAAAAAGTTTACCTTCATTTCTCGTGCCCAGTGATTAAGTGGGTTGTTTGCTCTTTTCTAGTTGATTTCCTTAAATTCATTGTTGATTCTGACTCTTAGCCCTTTGTCAGATTTATGAAATGCAAATATCTTCTCCCATTCTGAAGGTTGTCTCTTAGCTCTGCAGAAACTTTTTTAACTTGATCTGGTCTCGTTTGTTTATTTTTGTTGTTGCTGTGATTGCCAGTGGGTCTTCTTTGTAAAATCTTACCCTAGGTGGATTTATCCAGCATGAGTCAATTTTTGTAAATGGTGCGAGGTGTGGTTCCACTTTCAGTCTTTTACTAATGGCTAACACGTTTTCTCTCAGCACCATTTATTTGATAGGCATTCTTTTCCCCAGTGTATGATTTTTTTTTTTTTTTTTGGCTTTGTCAAAGATCAGATGGCAATATGTGGCCCAATTCATCTCTAGATTCTCTATTCTGTTCCATAGATCTCTGTCTCTGTTTTTGTGCCAATACCATGCTATTTTGGTTACCATAGCCTGGTAGTATAACCTGAAGTCGGGTAAAATGATGAAATGATGACTTAAGATTCGTTCTTATTTTGTAGAAATGCATTTGCTATTTGGTTTTTTTCTGGTTTCATATAAAATGTAGAACTATGTTTTCAAGTTCTTCAAAGTATGACTTTGGAATTTTAATGGAGATTGCATTGTAGATTGCTTTGCAATCTAGAGATAACTTTGAGTAGTTTAGACATTTTAACAATGTTAATTATTCCAGGCCATGAGCATGATATGTTCTTCCATCTGTTAACATCCTATGTGATTTTTTTCCTCACTATTTTATAGTTTCCTCTATAGAGATCCCTCAGACCTTTTGTTAAATATATTCCAAGGTGTTTCATTTTCTTTGATGCTATTGTGAAGAGTGTTGTATCTGTGATTTGGTTCTCTGCTTGACTATTGTTGGAGTATATAAAGGCTACTGAATTGTTTATACTGGTTTTATATCTTGAGATGTCACTGTATCTCTAGATCACTTCCAGGAATCTCATGATTGAGTCCTTGGGATTTTCTAGGTATAAGATCATAGCACTAACAAAGAAAGAATTGAGAGGGATTATCTGGTCTTTGTTTTTACTCCTCTTTATATGGTGAATTATGTTTACAGATTTGCATATGATGAAGCAGCCTTGAATCCCTGGTATGAAGCCCACCTTGTTGTGATGAATTATTTTTTTGATGCATAGCTGAATTCTGTGTGCTAAGATTTTTGTTGAGTATTTTTGCGTCAATTTTAATTAATGATATTGATCTTTAAGGTTTTATTGTTGTTGTTTACTTTCCTGGTTTTGGTATCAGGGTGATATTTGCTTTGGAATTAGGACAGTTTCCTTCCTTTTCAGTATTTTAGAGTAGATTCTGAAATACTGGTACTGTTTTTTGAAAGCTTGCTTTTATTATTATTATTAATTGACACAATTATTTTACATTTTTATAGGGTGTAGTATGATCTTGTGATTTATGTATACAATGTGTAATGATCAAATCGGGATAATTAATGCATAGCAATCACCTCACACACTTATCATTTCTTTGTTTATGTATTTGTTAGAATGTAAATATTCAAATATAACCAAGAAAGAACAGGGAATTGAGAGCCAGGAGATATAAGGTACTAATTTCAAGTTATTGCTAACGGAGCTAGAGTCTTAGGGTAATGCTTAAAAAAACAGGCTCTATTATTCCATAATTTGTTTTCCATACCAGTAATTTAAACACCACTGAATGAATGTCTTAGGAAATCTTCTGCTGGCTTCTGTTCTATTCCAACTTACTATAGAGTGACAGCATTCTACTGTGGTTGTGTCCTTGGTGTGTGGACATCAGTGTGAAGTTCCTAATGAGCAAAAACTGCTCTAAAATCAAATGGCAAATCCATTTTGTGTGAACCAAATCTTTCTTTGGAAAGTCTCAATTATAGTGTAAAGAGGCAGAGATATGGAGTAAAAATAAGATCAAATCTCAGTTCTAAGCCTCATTTACTATATGACCTTGGTCTATCAGTTTTATGTGTAATGTGAGAATAATTATGGGTTTGTTCAGGGACCAAAGGGGAAGTCTGTAAAGGAAATAGCACATTGCCTGTCATAGAGTAGTTTCTCTTTAAGTAGTGGCTATTATTAGTGTTATAGTTAAACTTGCCCTCATACATAGCTCACCCTTGATTATATGAGCCCTAAAGGAATATGTTCTTATTTTCCAACGGTCAGTTACACATTCACTTATGTTGCTGTTCTGGTTTTTGATAGCTATTTTGAAAACAGTTCTTTCATAACATTCAACAGAAATTGTGTTCTGAAGGGAACTTGAGTTAAATAATTTCATAATATATACAGATATAATTTTGACAAGAGGCCATTGGAAACATCATGACAACCTTAACAACTTCTCTTGTAGAGGAACACGGTTATTAGTTGGGAGAGGCGTCTGCCAGTGACCTTCACAGAGTGCCTACTGACTTTGTTGCTTCTCATTGATAAACACACCCTTAGAGGGACACTACTGTTAAAAGGCAGGTTTCAACTTCCTTTCTAGAAACTAAAGGGGGGACTCCAGCCCCCTTTAAAGTGACTGCCCTGTAAACTCCCTGGATGTCTAAGCAGGACGGTGTCTCCAAGCCTTCATCCTGGGCCTGAGGCACTAGCATGTGCTAAGGGATGTGAGAGAAAGGAAGGCTGGTCTCTGCTCCCCTCCTCCATCTGGTCCTTGGATATGTTTCTGGGTTTGAGGACCTTGCCTCATTATTCCTCTTCTCACTGGCAAATGAGGAGTTTCACCAGCTAGCCCTGAATTTCATTTGCTGTCCAGCATTCCCAGCCATCCTCCTACTATGCTATTGGAGCCCTGCAGGACAGCAATGGCAGGACACACAAGAGAATGGAGGAGGAAAGGGGATGACTCCTGAGCTAGTACTTGCAATGTATTTGGCTTTCTTGAACTATTAGTCTCTCTCTAGGAATCTTGGTCTGCAACCAAATATTTTGCACACATATCCTTTTTTTTTACTTCTTAGTTGTGAAGTATTAGTTATTAGTGTTAAACAGTTTAGTTTATGCCTGTCATGAATCAGTTCTGCCTGAACTTCTTCTTAGTATTTAATTCCTTTCAAATGAAGACTGTTTTCATCCTCTTTTTTTATATTAAATTTTACTACTTGGGGAGAGAAACAAATTTTACAAATACATGTCAAAGAGTTCTTGAAAAGGAAGATTCTCTTGCCTTTTACTGTACATGGACCTCTGAAGAATTTTAAAATTAAGAACAATAAAATAGCTCAGAAAATTAAACTACTAAAGCAGAGTGCAATAAGAGCAGAGCTGTGAAAAGCTGAAAGAGATTGATTGTCCCAGCCAGACTAGAATCTGGCTGATTGTATTCATAAGATAAAGACATGGTGTGTCAGTCATTAGAAAGCTCTATGTGTGTGTGTGTGGTTATGTGTGGCAAAGGGAGGTATTAATTAATAATAGAAGAGCTAGAGGGTCAAATCTGACACTGATCATCCAACAATTGATGATTTCAGTGGAATAATGGGTTTGGCCAAAGAGCCATGTTCTGGACAAACGGCCACTGAGCAGATGGAGATAGCTCAAACCATCTTAGCCTAATTCCATTACACTTTGAAATCATGTAGCAAACCTGGCCAATTCTGATCTCAGTGATCACTAAACATATTAACTTTGATGGTCTCCCTGTGAACACCTGTGGATACCTATGGCCCATGTGTCCACAGGGAGAATGTGTGCCGGTCATGACCTCATAAAAGTCTTCAACAGTCTTATTTCTTAGTATGCATTAGGAGAGTCAAATAGTGTTCTAACTCTACCACTTCGATTTTTGTGAGCATGGGTAATTTGAATTCCTCCTGAGTAATGGCTCACTACTGTAGCATTTTCAAATTGATGAGGTGATGGTGGTGAGGGGCCTGCCTTAGTCAAGCTGCTGCCCCCCAGTAGACCTGGGGCAGCTAAGCAGCTGGCTTCTCCTGGTGACACACTGACCACCCCTCATGTGATTCCTTTTTAAATGTTATCTTACATAATTGTTGTTGGTGTTTTTTAAATATAACTTTTTCCCCTTATAGTTTAGTTTACTCTTTTCTGGTAAAAATGCTATACAAAAAGCTGTATTCTTCTGAATGTAAGTACAGATAAGTGAGCCAGATTTCTATGTAAAACTCCATCTCTCTCCTTGACTCTCTCCATTCTCCCTCCCTTTTATATACTTATATTTCTTCTTTTCTTCCTTCCAATTGCATTTTTGAAGCACCACATATGCCAGACACTTTACTAAGTACTACAGATACAAAAACTGTACAAACTTGTAGGAAGAAAGAGGGGCATATACACATTTGCAGCAATTGTTTGAATACATTTTTCATTTGGGGCATGAATTCAGTTTAATTTTGTGGGCATGTATTGCACTTCTCTGGTGTGCAAGCACAATTTGGGGTTTTGTGAAAGATGAAGACTGCATAAGGCTTGGCCTCAATTTGTTTATATTCTACAAAGTTTTAAAAAATGTGGCAAAAAAAAGAGAAAATTTTAGGCACGGTATGTGAGATCTTGTGTGAATTATAAAAAGTGTTTTTTTAGACAAGAAAGGATAGAACTTCTAGCTCAAATATTCTTGGACAAGCTGAGTAGCATCAGGCCATTATAGTGGGCTGCACTGATGGAATTTAGACTGAATGGAGAGCTCAATCAGGGGACTGGGCCAACATAGGCTTGTGGGGAAGACAGAGTAAGACAAACAGAGCTGGCCCAGAGTGGACTAGGGGGCTAACGAGAGAGATACCAGTCCCTCCAGTGCAGGTCACTATAGGTGAAACAGGTCAGGAAAACGTAACATCAAACAAAAAGCAGCAGGTCTAGGATGAAAGGACAAAGTAGGCCTGGCTGATTAGGTTAGAACTAGGGTCAAAAACAGATTCTCAGGTAGCTAATTTACTTTGAAAATTATATACAGAAAATTATAGCATTTCAAAAAAAATGTTTTTTTCTGGTGATAGTCTTCAATGGTCCAGTGAGCTGGATGGCAAAGGTTTGTCCTGAGCTACCCATCCCCCCTCACTCCCATGTCTGATTATGATAAGGGAACCCATCCCCCCCTCACTCCCATGTCTGATTATGATAAGGGAACCCATCCCCCCCTCACTCCCATGTCTGATTATGATAAGGGAACTTCAGGACTCAGTGTGTCTGAGGAGTGATTTGGATACCATTCAACTAGTGCATAATGTAAGTGTAGATGTTAAGATAGCCAAGACAGGGACCAGCAAAAGCCTTAATTCAATTTATGGAATTGAAACTTAATTCATATGAAAATATGATAACTTTGAAGGTTTATCAGAGAAAGCTATGATCAAGAGCTCTGTTTTGGTAAAATTGTTTGGTAAAATGCAAGTCTGGATCCAGGAGAACATTTATGGGCATATTGCAACTTCTTGGAAAGAGGAATGAGGTACCATCCTCATGGGTCATGGTGGACGTAAAATTATAAAAACGTGGCAGTGATTTCACTATGGGCAGCAATGAGATGCAAAAGTCATGAAATTCCAAGAGCTTGAGTCTAGGTTGAGGTGATAATCTGGCTACTGTAAGAGGGAGGTACCATGTGTGAAAGTAGAATAATACGCAAGTACATGAGGAGATGTTAAACTCAGAAATAGGAATTTTGGATCTGCTGAACAACCTTGCATTTCACAGCCGAAGGTCTATTTATGCAGCCATTGACTTATGCGAGGAGGTACTTCATCTATTTTCAAAATAAAATGGAATAATATTCAGCCATAAAAAGATGGTGACTTCACATCTTTTGTAATATCCTGGATGGAGTTGAAGCACATTCTTTTTTTTTTTTTTT
>NW_003852650.1:1267906-1271485 GCF_000181295.1 Otolemur garnettii | reverse complement strand
TCACAAGAATGGAAAAGCAGTTATCCAATGTACTCAATACTAATATGAAGCCATTAGATGATTTACTGCATCCCACATATGGTAAAAACTCATTTCAATTCAAGTTGGGGGTAGGAGTAATGAGGGAGGGACATGGGGAGGGGTAGGGTATTCTCACTGAATGGGCCTGTGGGGGGGAGGGGTTGGCATACCTTTTGTATGTGGGACATAACTACAAGAGTGACTATACCTAACAAAATTAAATATTTGACCTGGTTGTTTGTACCCCCACATTAACCTGAAATAAGTTTACTTTTTAAAAAAAATTGAAGAAAAAAGTTAAATAAAATATGTATTATTTTGCCTCATTCTTGAAAAAGTGAGTCATTTATTCAACATGCATTGATATTTTAAAGGGCTTGTTATTTGCTCGTAGTTATACTGAAAAATTAAAGACACACAGATTAGATAAAAAATGTCCTGTGTTTTATCTAAAGAAAAAATGCATAGTTTTAAGACTGAAAGTATCTATTCATTATGAAGCCATATACCAAAAGGTGGTTTGTTTCATAAAAATGGTGTTCATCTTCAGCCCAGTTCACAAAGTCCTACGTCTGGAGCTGCTGGTGTGGATGTGGAGAAAAGGGAGCACTTCTACACTCCTGGTGGGACAGCAAACTAATGCAACCTTTCTGGAAAGAAGTATGGAGAATTCTTAAGGAACGAAAAATTGACCTTCCATTTGATCCTTCAATCCCATTACTAGGTATCTACCAGAAGAACAAAAATCATTGGTATCTTCTGGTATCTATCCAGAAGAACAAAAATCATTTTACAACAAGGACATTTGCACTGGAATGTTTATTGCAGCTCAATTCACAACTGCCAAGTTGTGGAAGCAACCCAAGTGCCCATCAACCCCTGAATGGATTAACAAATCATGGTATACATGTACCATTCAGTCATAGGAACAGACTTTACATCTTTACATCCACCTGGATGGAGTGGACACACATTCTTCTTAGTAAAGTTTCTCAAGAATGGAAACATATTCAGGTGTTCAATGCTAATATGAAACAAATATACAAACAACTATACACCCACAGGAAAGATAAAAGACAAATGTAGTCTAGCAAGGGGGAGGGCACGGAGGGAGACAGTTGGTGGGATCTCACCTAATGTGCACAATGTGAGGGTGTTCTGCACACCCCATGGGTGAAGGGCTCAACTACAACTTAAACTTTACCTTAGAATTGAGAACAATGTAACCTAAACACTTGTACCCACATATTAATTCAAAATTAAAAATGATATTTTCACCTGGAGTTTAAAATTTTGTTCCGATCTTATTTATTTATTTAGTATAAGTGCTGCCACAGTGAGCACTGGAGCTTACTTTTTTCTTTTCTTTCTTTCTCCTTTTTTTTTTTTTTTTTTTTGAGACAAGGTCTCACTTTATCACCTTTGGTAGAGTGCTGAGGTATCATAGCTTACAGTAACCTCAAACTCCTGGGCTCAAGTGATCCTCTTCCTTCAGCCTCCTAACTAGCTGGGATCACAGGTACTGATCACAATGCCCAGTTGTCTTTTCAGAGACAAAGTCTCACTCTCGCTCTCAAACTCCTGAGCTCAGGCAATCCACCTGTTTCAGCCTCCAGAGTGCTACAGGCGTGAGCCACTGCACCCAGCCTTGGAGTTTAAATTTATTAAAAAATAATACTATTTCTGTATTTGCTATATGTCCAAATTGAAACAAATTTGTTTAGTCATGATTCCAAGAGATGCAATAGTAACATTTAAAAAAAGATTTAAATTGCTAACTTAAAAAATTCATTTGAATTTCTAAATTACATATGCCTGTAAAAGCATCCTGTGTTTACTGAGGAGGAAACTGCCCCGTCTGAGTACTTCCTATTTTGATAATGCACATACAAGTCACATTCAGAAGGGATTGAAAAGTAAGGAGCTATGGAGCTGGCTAAACACTAATTTATAGCAGAAGATAAAACTATCACTCACCTTGGTCTGGGCATGCATCATGAAGCTGGTACTTAACAGGATCTAAGTTATATTTCAAGAGCAAACGGGGCCTGTTTGCACTATGAATACAAATCCTGGACCTGTAATTTTCCAAATGCCTAGGGTCTGTTAATGCTAGAGATCCCAGTCACAGGACTCAGACCCTTCCGTGGGTATCTGTATGATTTTCAACTGAACGTAGGTAAGTGTGACTGGTGAGACTTTTTGTATTGTCTGAAATAAAAATGTGTTTTGTATCATAGTTGAACAAAAGGCAAGAAGGACTCTTTAGATCTCTGCAGTAGCCATGGTAGCTTAAGAAATTTCTGACATATCAATATATCTCCAAAAGTTTGGGGCAAGGTGTAAGCTATATATCTTAAAATAGATAAGGTAAAATATCTCTGAAACATGTCTATTTTTCACAACTCTTCTTGAAACAACTCTCTATATTTTGCATTCCTCCTCAACTGTAAATTAGTTTCCTAAACTCTGATACAGGAAAAAAATCCTGAGTGTGTGACTTCATTAAATAGAATGGTTAATGATACAATGTCAGTCTGGGGACCTAGGAGGATAACCCATTTGTTGCTTCTGTAAAATACAACAGGCTATAATTTGTTTTCAGATTGCCTTCTTTATAGTGTTAGAGATGGTTACATGCTAAAAGGTAAGGAGAACTTTAAGTGAAACTTAAATTGAAAAAATTGGACTTGAAGGCTTAAAGAAGAGGGTAAATGGAGTTGAAATCATTCCTCACTGTAAAAGTGAAAGCCCTACTTGGGCTGTTTTTGAAAGTATTCAAAGTTAAGGAAGGATCTTTTAACACTGAGTTTGTTTCAGAAGGGAACTAAAGATGGCAAAGTATCTATGTTTAAAGTCTTACTAAGCAAATTGCAAATATTAATTCTAAAAAAGAACTTTTTTTAGGGCGGCACCTGTGGCTCAAAGGAGTAGGACTCCGGCTCTATACTGGAGGTGGTGGGTTTAAATCTGGCCTCAGCTCCAAAAAAAAAGAACTTTTTTTATATGCAGTTTAGCAAGATTAGAAAGTATTTAGAAAGTTCCTGTGCTATAGTAGGTGTTAGGTTGTTTGAGATTTTCTCTTTAATTTCTTTTGCATTATTCATTAGTTTGTAAGCTGATTCGTCCATAAGATTTTGAAGGTCACATATAGTAAAAGTGGGTGCTGCTGCAGCTTGAGATATTTGATTGAGGTCTGATGTGGTCACTCACGTCTGTAATCCCAGTACTCTGGGAGGGTGACACGGGTAGATTACCTGAGGTCACGAGTTCGAGACCAGCCTGAGCCAATGTGAGACTTTGTCTCTTAAAAATAGTTGGGCATTGTGGCAGACACCTGTAGTCCCAGCTACTTGGAAGGCTGAGGTAAGAGAATCACTTGAGTCTAAGAGTTTGAGGTTGCTGTGAGCTGTGAAGCCACAGCACTCTACCAAGGGTGACAAAGTGAGACACTGTCTCAAAAGAAAAAAAAAAAGATCATTTTAATAGGTATAAAAAAAAAGCATTCAATAAAATCCAGCATTTTTTTATGATAAAAACACTTAAACTAGGCATAGA
>NW_003852650.1:1266110-1267886 GCF_000181295.1 Otolemur garnettii | reverse complement strand
TGGGTAGGCAGAGCAGCTGGTTCTATTTGCCCATTGCTGGGGTGGTAGAATCAGGTCTGCTCAGACAAGAGTGTGCGCTCAACTGAAATGGAGCTAGCCGATGGTGTAAGCCTCCATATCAACTAGGGAAGAATCCTTCTGCTACCCACCTTGCCAAGAGGCTGGGAACAAGTATAGGTGGGTGGTGATGACTTTAGATTCACTTCAAAGATCAAAACTATTCCTGTCCAGGCTGCTGGACCTCCAGGGTCAGTTGGAGTTTTACTCAAGGCCACCCAACAAGCAGATGCAATATGGGCAGTGGGGAGGCTTTCTCTTCCTGAAATTCATATCACTACTGAGTTTTAGATCTGAAATCTCACTCCTTGAAGAATCATTACTTAGATAGAGGCTTTGAGAACTGATTTTTAAAAATGGAACAAAGCTAAAAAAAACAAAAAACAAAATGAAAACAGGGAAAATGCAACACGTTGGTTGTTTTCTGCCATTTTATATCTTTAAAGTAGAGCTAATTAAACACACACACACATTTTGGTAAAGAGATGAGAGGCAGCAGAGACCACTGGATAGGCTGTGGAGGGAGGTCAGGGAGGGGCAAAGGCAGCGGAGGTGTTGTGTGTGCTGCGTTAGGCCCTTCACATAGGGCTCCCTTGGGGGTCCTAGCACAAGGAGGTATTACTAGCCCCACTTATAAGGGGAGGAAACTGGGGGCCAGAGATTGGAGTAGTTTCACCCAGTTCATTCTGATAAAAGGTGCCAGTCTACATATTCCCAACTCATGTTTGTCTGACTCCAACCCCTGTGCTCATCACAGTGTCCGAGGCTGTGTTCAGTTTGGGGTGTCAGTAAGCAGGTCAGGGGTGCTGTACTCCATGAGCCATCTCCATGACTTATAGGCTAATGGGACGTTTTCCAGACTGGCTCAAGTCTGTGTGAGATTCCTGGAACCAGTGAACTTTTAGCTGAGTGGGTTTCAGATCAGGATGTGTGTGTCACCCAGGGCTCCTCTGCATTGAAAATTTCGGAGGGTTCACTTCAGATCCTCAACCTCCCTTTCATCGACCATGAACAGTCCACCTGTGTTGGAATGGGTCCCCTTCCCATATTGCATCTGAATTCCATTCTTCCTCTCTGCCAGATAAAGGCCTGCCTCTCCCCCACCCCTCCTTGTACTGTGCTATGCTGTTCCCAGAAGTAAACCCCACTGTGGCACCAAAGAGAGGGAGCTTTCAAACTGCTGGTGTTAGGACTGAGACTGGGTGATTTACAGTGACAGAGAGTAAGCATCTTAGTTGTAGATAAATTGTTTCAAAGAAGTATGGCCAGTTGAGCACAAGTTTTTGGAAAAACAATTGAGGTGAATGAAATTCCATGGGGGAAGTGGAATGGCAGCATGAGTTCAGGGAGAGAAAGGAGCTATGTAGGATTTCTGACTTTTAAAGACCTTGTTCGTGCCTTGTTGAAATAGATGATGTTGGATTCATGATATTTAGATTTAGATTTAATAGATATTTTAAAAGAGTTATGCAGCAGTTTTATTTTTCAATGTACTTAGTAACAATCTTGTATTGTATACATGGAATACTATTCAGCCATAAAAATGATGGTGACTTTATGACTGTTTGGAGCTGAAGAACATTATCTTTAGTTAAGTGTCACAAGAATGGAAAAGCTAGTATCCAATGTACTCAATGCTAGTATGAAACCAATAGAAAAACAGCTACGTGCCCAGAAAAAAGAGCATGGGGGGAGGAGAGAGAAGAAAAGGAAAGAGAG
>NW_003852650.1:1254396-1265449 GCF_000181295.1 Otolemur garnettii | reverse complement strand
AGCACACTCCCTGGATGAAGGGCTCAACTATAATTTGGACTTTGCCTGACTAATGCAAACCAATGTAACATAATCATTTGTACCCTCATATTAATCTGAAAAATATTAAAAAATAAAAGATAAATATTTCTACAGAAAAAAATTAAATTGTGCTGACTTCGTTATAAGGCAATGGAAATTACACCTTGGGCAACTGATCTTTTAGATGTCAGTCACATAAAAAAGGAGTGAGGGTTGGAAGGAAAACAAATATCTGGGATATGTAAGTAAAAAGTTTTGGTGAGCACTGCCAATTCTGCGTGCTCTTGTGTTGAGTGAACCCCCTCACCAGCATCTTCTTTACCACCGAAATCAACCTCGGGAAAAGAGGGACAGGCAAACATACCCTTCCTTCTCCAGCATTGCTTCTGTATATGCAATGTCAAAGGCACGTGGGGTCATGGAGATGTTCTGGGTTTACGGTCCCAAGGAACTACTAGAAGTGAACTGAGTGTTTGAAGCTGGATATTTAAACTTCTTTCCAAAATAATTGTCATATCTCCAGTTTTCAGGAGGGGAGAATAGTTGACTCTTGGCATGAAGAGGAATGTAAGGAAATAAGTCTCAGGTGACTATTGAGACAACATGGAACCCTACTGAGTTTAAACTGGCAATTCGTAGTCCCCATCCCATTATTAACTATCGTTTCCAGCAAAGAAGCAAAGCTAAACATCAATGTGTGAGTACACGAAATTGTTACAAAACACTAATTTGGGTAAACCATCTCACTCAAGTATTCCCTGTTATTTGTCAAATCAATAATCGAGACTTTCCTTTAGGAAATCAGTTTTTCAGATTGAATGAGGTGAGCTCATTACTCTGCCATTTAAACAATGGGAGTAGTGTCTTTGAAGTACTAATACGTTCTTCATGTTTTTCAGAATTCTATTTAGAATTCTGTTTTTCTTCTTTCCTTTTTTTTCCTGAAAGCTGAAAAAAAGAATGATAGCATAATTATGCAAGTATTGATATACAGTGGGCACAGAAACTTCCCTGGGATGTAAGTCAGGATCTTTCCTCAGAAGAGCAAGTGCTCGGGGCATAAATGTCAGCAATTTTGAAAAAAAAAGTATTATTAATTATAGGGAGTTCAAGAGGAAATAGCAGATATTACTGATGGAAATAATAGACACAAAGGGATGAATGCATAAAAAGGTTTACTTCTATTTGGGGAAATTTCTAGATATTTCACTCAAGATTCCAAAAGGCATAAAAGTGTTCTTCCAAAACTGTGTTATAAGAATTCCAGCACCTTTTGTCAAAGGATATATACATTAGCACAATACACAGAGTTTAGAATACACGGAGTTCACAATACACGGAGTTTACATTCAGAGCAAATGTATTTATGATCCTGAATGTTTCATACTCTTTCATGGATTTATTTACTTACCCACAGAACATTTACTAGAGACCTACCATGTACAAAGCTCTAGAGACATTTCCGTTGATGAGACTGACCCCATCTGTGCATAGAGGAGAAACACAGCAATGCTTTAAGTTAAAGAGAAACGAAATAGGCTCGGCGCCTATAGCTCATCCGGCTAAGGCGCCAGCCACGTACACCTAAGGTGGCGGGTTTGAATCCCCAGCCCGGACCTGCCAAACAACAATGAAGGCTGCAACCAAAAAATAGCCGGGCGTTGTGGCGGGCACCTGTGGTCCCAGCTACTTGGGAGGTGGAGGCAGGAGACTCGCTTGAGCCCAGGAGTTGGAGGTTGCTGTGAGCTGTAATGCCATGGCACTCTACCCAGGGGGACAGCTTGAGGCTCTGTCTCAAAAAAAAAAAAAAAGAGAGAGAAACGAAATAAAATATATACATACATTTTAATCATTAATCCTTCTGTTAATCATCTCTTTGTGTTAGACTGATTTTAAGTATCCTACAGTGGGTGATTCTGTTTTCTGAATAACTATTTAACTCTGAAGTTCCTACCTGGGCACTTAAAATAAGATTATAGGTTAAGGGAAGATTTTTAATATTTTGCATTTAATACAATATTGAATTAAATGTAAAAATGCATAGCTGGTTGAAAATGTCAAATTCTTAAACTACTAGGCAAATTTTAGCCCTTTAATATTTAAAAGCACCCCATAAAATGCTCTTGCCATATTAAACTGTCATTTTGTTGACATGACTCAGAGTCATAGTCTGCCCACAGTGACAGTCATGTAACTTGGTGTGTGCCATTGCCCAACACGCTCGTCAAGTCCGACTTTGCATACTGGAATTAAACAAGCAAAAAGTCCTCTTCCCTGCTGTAATGAGAGCCCAGAGTTTGTGAGAAACCGGACCACTCTCCTTGACTTTAGTTTAACACGTCCCTGGTATTAAGAGCACGCTCAACTCTACTGCCCTTAAAGCCTGTCTTTCTCTGTGAAAATGACTCTGCTTTCCAATAGTGTTACGTGGCTCCAATTTCATTGCTGGCCTGTACGGCAAGCTCCTTCATGCTGGGCAGGAGTAAAAGTTGAGCTTAGCCCCAGCACGTCTGTCAAGTTTGTAGTTGCAGAGAGTCCTGTCTATGCAAGGTGTTCCTGTGATGATTATGTCTTGTCAAATAATATGTTTTCCAATAATTAAAACACTGATTACTTTGTAGCAGATGTTTTAAACATACACTTTGCACTGTATTTAATACTAGCCAACTCTATGTGACAGGCATCTGTAGTCATGACCACTGACCCCAAGATGCTCTGGTGAAGAACAACTCTTTACTTCAGGAGGTGAATGAAATCTTGAGAGGTCAAGCTGGTGGAAGTTGCAGGTGAGAGGATTCGCCAATCTTGCTTGTTTAGATTAGCTGTGTTCAGCTTTTAGGACCTTACTGGGGAGAGAATTGCCTGGTGTTTGGTGACAATAGATTGCAAATCAAGACGTAATGGATTTTTTAAGACAGAACCATCATGCAAGATGCATTTCTTGGTTTTTTTGACAAGAATGGTGAATCAGCTTCAGCACACATTATCTAAGTAACAGTCATTATTTAACTGTATTATTTGAAAAAGAAACTAGAGAAGAAAATACTATCTATAAAGAATTCATAGAAAGCTCTTACATAGTCAGTTTCTAGAGTTCAGCTATAAGCACAAATTATGTAACGACAATGCCATATGAAGTATTATTTCACAGATTTATGCTACCCTCGTTTAGATGACTTTTAGCCCACTACCCTGCTATGAAGTGTCTTCACCTTGGTTTCCAGGGTAGTCCCAGGAATTTTTCAGGCTTTGTTGCAGATTCAGTGGATGGATAATTCTTTATTCTTTTGAGGCTACCCCGTAGTCCATAAAACTTCATAGGAGTTGATTTAGCAAGATAACTCTTTTTTAAAAGTTAATTATTTCAGAAAATTGTAATGAGAAGGTAACTCAGCTTCCAAAATCTACAGTGTGAATGAACCTGAGAGAAGTGAGTATGATTAGTTTGGCAAGGGCAGAAGTCAGAGGTACGGCTATCTTGGTCCAAGCAGCGGTGTAATGGTTTAAATCCTCCTGTCCTGTAGGCTGGCATCCAGTTGGAAAAAGGTGAGTGTTCTTACCTGAAATGCAAGTAACTCTTTGTGAAATAGTAGCAGTTCTGACATTTGATTGACATATTTTCATCAAGCTTCTCTCTGGCCCGACTACTCAAATTCTGTTTCTGGAGGGTGGGTAGAAATGTATTAGCATTTATTCTCAATGACTGGCAGAAATGTGCCTGCACATAACTAATTCTTTTCCAGAATCCCATGTTACATGAGTTAAGCATCTCAAATCTGAAAATCTGAAATCTGAAATGCTCCAAGATCTGAAAAATTGGGGGCACCTATTGATGCTTAAAATAATCACTGGGGCATTTTGGATTTTTGGATTTTCATGTTTGGGATGCTACTGGTAAGTGTATAATCCAAACATTCCAAAATCTGAAAAACATTTTCAATCCAAAATACTTCTGGTTTCAAGCATTTTGAATAAGGGATACTCTTCCCTTGGGCCTCTTTAAATGGCCATCTTCATTCACTTGCTGGATAAATACCATGGGAAAGGCCTTTCTAGGTTTTGAAGGTCATAGACAAGCAAATAAGGAAATTACTAAAACTATTTAAAAAGGAGCATGCCAAAGATGAGGAGAAAATATTTGCAAACAACAACAGTATATCTAATTGTGGACTAGTATCTCTCTCTATACATATATATATATATATATATCCTTATATATTTCTTCATATATATGAGAAATATACATAACAAACTCTTAAAACTCAACAATGGGAAAAATATCTGAATAAATTATCTTACTAAAAAAGACATCCTGATACCCATACTATAGGAAAAAATGACTCACATCATATGTCATCAGGGAAATGGAAATTGAAACAGCAATGAGATAACACTATAGCCTTGTTAGAATGACTCCATCCAAAACACTGACAACACCCAGAGCTAAACCCAGCAGGAACTCTCACCTATTGCTGATGAAAATGCAGAATAGTGCAGCCAGTTTGAAAGACACTCGGGCAGTTTCTTATAAAGCTAAACATGCTCTTCTGCATGACCTTTGACATTTACCTAGAGGAAATGAAAAGTTCCATCCACACGAAGACCTGTACACAAATGTTTAAAGCATCTTTTTTATTTATTTAATTTTATTTTATCTTCTTTACTTTTTGAGACAGAGTCTCACTCTGTTGCCCTGGGTAGAGAGCTGTGGCATCATCATAACTCACAGCAACCTCAGACTACTGGGCTCAAGAGATTCTCTTGCCTCAGCCTCTCGAGTAGCTGGGACTATAGGCATGCTCCACCACTCCCAGCTAATTTTTTCATTTTTAGTAGAGATGGGGTCTCCCTCTTGCTCAGGCTGGTCTCAAACTCCAAAGCTCAAGGAATCCACCTGTCTTGGCTTCCCAGAGTGCTAAGATTACAGGTGTGAGCCACCTTGCTTGGCCTAAAACATCTTTATTTATAACTGCTGAAACTTAATGGCAACCAAAATGTTCTTAGTCAAACCTAATAACAGAGAGGGGAGACTCTCTAAAAGAAAATGACATTTATTCATGGACAGGGTTGCAGTGGGAATATGCATGACACGGTCAACTGTGTGCTTTTTCAAAGAAGCTGAGGCAAGTGGAAGTTTCTAATGGCAAAATAAGGAAAATTACTTGTTTTTTGAGATAACTATCCCCAGCCACAAGGATCAGTAACAACGGTGGAGTCAATGTAAGCCTGAACAGGCAATTACTGGACAAATGTCCTGGTAAGGTGAAGGTGGCCTTTGTGTGAGATTCTGGTTTTGCAGGCTTCTGCCATAGGTCCTGTTATCAGGCATATGTGCATGAAAACCCTCCCTTTGTGGCCCTTCCCAGCTCTATTTGTCAGGGCTTGCTGCAGTGACTCATTTTGATTCTAACAAACTTCACATCTTTGAAGGTGAATGTGTAAACTGTGGTTCATCCTATAAACCATCTAACAATCAAAATAAATGAATATCACACTATGAAAAAGCATGGAGAAACCTTAAATGCATATTGTTAAGTTAAAGATGCTCATCCAAAAAGGCTAAACTCTGTAGAATTCCAACTATATGACATTCTGGAAATGGCAAAACTTGGGGCATAGTTAAAAAGATTTGTAGTTACCAAGGATTTGGGGGAGGAAGGGAAGCAGGAATAAATAGTGGAGTACAAGGGACTTTTAGAGCAGTGAAATTCTTCTGTGTGACACTGTGGTGATGGACACATGTCATTAATATGTTTATCAAAATCCATAGAATACACAAGAATGAATCCTAATGTAAACTATGAACTTAATGTATACCACCATCAATAATGTTTGAGTATAGTCTCATTGGTTGTAAAAAATGTGCCACAATCATACCAAATGTTTATAATAGTGGGATCTAAGGTGGAGGGAGAGGATATTTGGGAACTCTGTACTTAATGCTTATATTTCTGTAAATATAAAGCTGCTTTTAAAAATTTAATAAAAAGGGCAGGAGCATAAATCTTTATTAAACAGGCTCAGGAGGGTATCTAAATGAAAACACTTTGATAATAAATACAATCTAAAATATATACTACTAAATAATAAAATTAGGTTAAAAGAATCATATTACATAATCTCCTCCCACAAATTCAAACCGAGCTTTCCACCAGTAATTCAAAACCAAGATTGATTTGATTTCAAGGTACTAACAATGTATTGAATTAATAACAGGCATATCAGAGGTGGGGTATTTTTATCAACTCTTATATGTTGTATAGTTTATCAGGAAATATCTATTATAGAAACCTGAAATTTGAACATTAAGTTCAAACCAAATCACCTTAAGTTAAACCAAATAAAATAAAATAAAGATGAAATAAAATAAAATGAAATAAAATACCAGAAAAGGCAAAAAGAAAGAACTATGTTCCAGAGAAGTCAACAGAACAAGAAGACACAGGTGCGCCATTTTGACTGCTCAAGAGTAAGAGGGATCTTTGGAGATTAACAATTTGATAAATGGTGCTATCTCATCCAGGAGAATAAAATGTAGCTTTCTGTTTTGCCGATAGTCAAAAATAGTAAATTGGTTATTCTTTCTGAGTTACAAACTTGAAAATCTTAGACATTTATGGTCTTTACTGACCTAGAAAACAAAAGATAGGATATGAAAAGAAGTGTCATCCTCCAGTGTTCCTTCTTTCTATCCCTTTAGTTATGGAAGAATGTAGAATATAATGGGTATCCCCAACTTTCGTATGAAAATGAAATCAGATGAAGAAGGCTCAAAGTACCAAAAGTATGCACATTTTATGTCTTTAAAAAGATTGTTGCCACATCACTCATTCTGTCAATGGACATTCCAGTTGTTCCTGCCTTTTGGCTGTTGTGAATAAGACTGTTAAGAGCATGGGTTTGCAAATACCAGTTTGAATGGATTTCTGTTCTTTGGAGTGGACAGCTGGAAGTAGAACTGCTGGGTCGTGTGGTAATTCTGAGTTGTTTTGTTTGTTTGTCTGAGGCACTTCCATATTGCTTTTCATAGTGGCTGCCCCATTTTACATTCCCATCAACAGGGCACAGGGATTTTAATTTGTTCACATCCTTGCTAACATCTTCTATTTTCTGGTTTGTTGTTGTTGTTGGTGTTGTTTAGCCTTTGTTTTTTGATAGTAGGCACCCTCATTTTTGCCAGATTGTGCCTCTTTGTGGCTTTGATTTGCATTTTCATGATGGTTAATGATGTTGAAAGTCTTTTCATGCCCTTATTGGCCGTTTATGTCTTCCATAGAGAAAAATTTATTTAAGTCTTTTGCCTGTTTTTGAAGCAGGTATTTTTGTTGATGAGTGTTGTTGAGGTTTAAGAGTTCTCTATACATCTCTCTTTTCAGATATGTGATTAGCAAATATTCTCAGTTTTTCATTCTGTTGATATGGTCCTTTGATGGATTAACATTTAAAATCATCATGACATCCAATTTGTCTACTTTTTCTCATCTTGCCTGTGCTGTTGGTATCATTTGGAAATCATTGACAAATCTGATGTTGTGAACATTTTGGTCTATGTTTTCTTCTAAGAGTTTCATAGCTTTACCTGTTCCATTTAGGTCTTTGATCCATTTTTCATTAACTTTTGTGTATGGTATTTTATCAGGATTCAAACTGGATAGCCACCATATGGATAGCCACTTTCCCAGCACCAATTGTTGAAGACTGTTTCGTCCCCATCGAATGATCTTGGCATGCTTGTCACAAATTGTTGACCATATATATGAAAGACTGTGTTAATCTTTATGTCTGTCTTATGCCCATTGCATAGTTTTGTTTTAGTTTTAGAGTGAGTTTTGAAATCAGGAAATGTGAGTCTTTCAGCTTTGCTCTGTTTCAAGATTGTTCCAGCTATTCCAAGTCCCTTGAGATTCTATATGACTTGTAGGATAAAATTTTCCATTTCTGCAAAGAGAAAAACCCCTTCATTAGAATTTCCATAGGGATTGCATTGAATCTGTAGCTTGCTTAGGGTAGTATTGACATTATAATACTATTAAAGCTTTTAATACATGAACATGGGATCTCTTTCCATTTATTTATGTCTTCTTTGATTTTTATTAGATATGCTTTGTAATTTTCATTATGCTGAACTCCTTTTAAACTGTGACTATATTAAAGCAATTAATGTAATGATTTTTTCCCTTATTGGTTCTATCTATCTTTGCATTGCATATTTATCCATCTACAATGCTGGCTTATTCCATTTATAGGCAGACAGAGAAATGTTTATGAATTGTACCTGTGGCTAAAAATTTATTAAAACAATTAAGTGACAATCAATGTAGTATAGCTAGAAAGCAATGCTAGTACACAAAAACATTCTTATTATAATGTAGTTTTGGAATTATATCTCATCTCCCTCAATATTATTTTCTACAAAATTTACAAGTCCAATGAAAGGTAAACTAGTTTAATGTCCTTTCTCTTGTTTATGGTTCTCATTTTCTTACTTAATGGACCTGCTATTTTAGACACTCCTTTCCTTTACCTTTAAATCAGCTTAAATGTTTCAAAATAATCGTAATGAGACAAGTCATGTTATAAGCATGAGAATCTGTGGGTAACAAACTTTGCTTGGTTAGATTTATTTTCTAAATGTAAAGAGATGTTACTATTACAGAGATTTTCTATCTCCTTAGTCTTCGAAGAATAAAGAACCATGTGTATTAAAACAATCCTCCTTGTACCAGTTGTCTCATGCAAAAAAAGACCTTAACATCTCAGAGATCATGGTGTACAAATTTAGGAGAGAAACATTTTAAACGGATAAAATTAAAAGAAAAATCTTTTATATCATGCCATTTTCCAGAGTAATTAGCCCCAAATTGCATAAACTTGCTTACCCCTTATTCATTCATTTATTAATTCATTCTCAAATATTTGTTTTGTACCTCTTATGGGATAATGGCACTGCATGCATGGAAGATTGTGGAATTCAGCCCCCAGGATGGTCCCTAAAGACCTCTATCTCCTGCTACTCAGATCTTCTTGGGTCACATCACCAGGGTTGGTCTGTGTGACTGATAGAAGATTGCAGAAAAGATGGCATGTCACATCTGAGATAGGTAGTAAAAAACTGACTTCTGTCTTCTGATTCTCTCTCTTGGGTCACTCTTTCTGGGGAACCATGGCTTCATCAGCCCTATGGAGTGTCCATGAAGTGAGAGACTGACGCCTTCTGCAACAGCCAGACGAGTGAGCTGGGAAGTGCATCCTTTCCTCCCAGGCTCTTCTCAGCCAAGTGTCTGCAGCTGTCACTGACACCCTGATTGCAGCCTCTTGGGGTCCCTGTGCCAATACCATCTAGAAAAGCTGCTCTAGAATTCCTCACTCTCAGGAGCTGTGAGATGATAAGTCTTTCTTCTCTTACCCTGATAAGTTTGGGATAATTTTTTTAAACAGCACAGATAATCAAGACAGAGGTATATGGAAGAACAAGACACTGTCCTGCCTTCAAGAAGTTTCAAGTTTAGAAAAATGGGTGAAATGCTGATTTACCATGAAACCAAGGGTGGGTAACACAATGGCACCTAAAAGCAGCAGCCAACTCAGTCTTGGAGGCCAGGAACTGCCACAGAAATGGCGTGTAATCTGTTGTTCAGAGGATGGGAATGAGAGAACCAGAGGAAGGCTTGACAAACAGTAGCTCCCTGGGACAAGTTCCATGTGGACAACAGATGGGAGTGAGGAAAAATGAAGGCAAGAGGCGAGCAGGGAACCCAGAAGCAACGTGAGTGCTACAGGCAGGAGATTGAGATCTGCCCTGCAGCTGCCCCTTAGCCACTGAGAATTTTAAGGGGAAACATGACTTCCATTCAGAATATAAGGCAGAGTGAGGGCTGGGAGTGTGATAGCCACAGCAGTGGAAAGGAGAGCCCCTGAAGAGGTTAGAGTTCATGGGATTTGACTCTGAAATACTGGGATGCCCCCAAATGTGTGCACATTATAAGAGGTATTCTTTATGTGTTATTCATTATTATCATGTATAGGCTTTGAGTACCTCTTGTAATCTCAGAAGCCAAATATGACTTATATTCATGTTTGATTATTGGTATAATGAGTATTACAAGTTTAATATAATTATTTTCCTTTTTTAAAATGAGCATACATTTCTGGGCATCCTCTGTATAAGTTAGCCATTTCCCTCTTTAGCTGGCACAGTGAGAACCCAGGACTCTGACGCATGCCTGCTCCTCTAGATCGACACCATGGATCACACCACATGGAAACCTGGACTGTATCCAGGTAGTAACCAAATTTTATTTGTGTCTAGTGCCAAAAATATATCTTATTAGTCTGTTACTTCCCCTCTTTCCCTACCTAAATGGTGCTAAGTAAACCCTTCCCACCTCATCCCTCAATTTTTGTGATGGATTCTAACAGTTCTACTCCTGGCCATGCCTTCTGTGCAGTTCTCTGTACACCTGCCAGGCTCATCCAAAACAAACACTAGTGCGAGCTCTCACTCACACTGCTCAGATAGGCCGGGGTTCCTGTGTCACTGTGGACCACAGTCCACACCCTGGCTTAGACATAAATCACTTTCTCCATCCTCTATCCTTTCTCTCTCTTCCTCTCCCCCTTCCTCCTCCTCTTCCTCTCCCCAAAGCCCTATTGTACAGCCATATTAAACCACCAGGATCATTTCTGTACCTTTAAACACTCAAATCTGTTCTTGCCTCTGGTTGGGTGCACTCTGTCCTTTCCCCAGCTCACTCCTACATGTCTGTGAAGTCTCAGCTCTGTGTCACTTCTTCTGGGACATATGCTGGCATCTCTGATTCCCCTCTCCCCTAGCTCTCCTCTCATTAAATGCAATTCGGGATTCACATGGCAGTCTTTCTCCCTGGTTGGCCAATACCCTGAAGGCAAGGACCTGTCCGCAGCATGTGCCTGGTACCGTCAGCATGGTGTCTGGCATAAAAGAGACCCTCCAGAAACGTGAATGGCAAAGCACTGCCTTCAAACATTCCTACTTTTTTTCTTTTTTTTTTTT
>NW_003852650.1:1234269-1254233 GCF_000181295.1 Otolemur garnettii | reverse complement strand
TTGGCGGGCCCGGGCTGGATTCGAACCCGCCACCTTAGGTGTATGTGGCTGGCACCTTAGCCGCTTGAGCCACAGGCGCCGAGCCCCTACTTTTTTTCTTGAAGGATACAATCTAAAGAAGAAAGTACTGAACATTAAGAACTTTTTTGTTCTTTAAGAGTCAGAAAAGCTTGAATAATTTCTTTTTATCAGCTATAGGAAGAAATTTGATTTTTATCCTCAGTAAACTGGAAAGTAAATTATGGAGCACGAAGAGGCAAACATCTCCCACTTGAACTTTTAACACGTAATTCGCAGCTCAAGGATCAATAGGTTACTGTATATCTTTGTCCTTGTACTTACAAAACCAATTGAACAGTGCTTTGTCCTAATACTTTCAGAATGATGAAAACATTTTTATTTTTCCACATTTAACTCTGTCCTCAGATAGGATTCATCTGATGTCTTCTTTGAGAGGAGATTTCTTTGAAGTCAGAGGAACTCCCCAGCTGCATGAACCGGGCAGAAACAGGCTCTGGATGATCATGATCTGAATTTGAAGGGAACAATTAAGGAGTTATTTCCATTCTGATTCTAATAGCGAGCCTTTTTACTTGTTGCCCTCCCACCTGTCTGCTTGCCAGCTAAAACTTCAATGGAGCCTTAAGACAGAGCTGTTAAGGGACTTTGAACAGGGAACTTGTGAAATCACAAATGCTTCAGAAATAAGAAAATGTTTCTCAGTCTGTGACATTCTTAACCCCTTGTTTCCACTTAACAGACTTTGTTAAAGATCAGTAAGAAGTCTCGACAGCATGTGCTGTCCACTGAGAACATGTCGTGTCTTCTCTGTTCTGAGCTTCCATCACTAATGAAGGACTGGTTTAGTGTGCTCCACGTTTATACTTGGAGTAAAGATAAAACGTCATCATCAGAAATAACTGAGCATAAATCAGACTGAAACCTAAATGTCAAAGCTTCAAGTTAGAATGAACATGAAAATTTGTAATTTGATGTTACTTTCCCATTCCATGAATGAATCTGTGTAATACTAACATTATAATCTGCTGACCTCTGTATAATGCTTTGCAATTTACATTGAAAGTTTCTGTGCAGTTTTATCACTTTTCACCATAATGATTCAGTGGCATAGGTAAGACTATAATTTCATTCTATATTTGAGGAAACTGTGGTCTGAGAAGAGTGGTTGGCTGACCTAACCCTGCTAACCTATAAGTGAACCCAGGTCTGAACTCCTATTCCTTCCATTTGATATGCTAAAATGTTCCTGGTTTTGTTTTGTTTTTGTTATTTCTAAAATGTTTTTCTAGCACAATTTACAAGGCTGTTTTTAAAAATGCACAAGCTAGTACTTTTAAAGCTACTTTTGAACTTTTTACTGTGCGAGTGCCAGAAATATGTCATTTCACTATCAACTTTTTCTCTACAATTTTTTTTCATTGTATGAAAAGGGTAGAGTTAGCTGTCCCTGAAGATTTTTCCTCAAGTACTCATAAGCAGTTTTGAATTTGTGGTCCATTTCACCTTTTTACAACTCCAGAAATTAAATGATTTGGGGCTTTACATCCAAAGATTATCCTGTAGTTGTTATTTATTTTTATAGCTCAGATGAACCTGGTACTAGCTCATTACAGTACATGGTCCTGTTAGCCAAATGAACACAATCTGGATATATGACATGCATTTTTATTAATAATAAGGCAATAATTCTGCATTTTATGTAGGTGTACTAGGGACTACTTAAGTGAAGCTTAATGTCGAATGAGAAATACTGCAAATGCCCTTACTGGCATCTGTGATAATTACATATATCTGGTTGTTTCCTGAAGCCAGGTTTAAACTACCACTTTGGAGGAAGATTTACTAAGTATTGACTTGATGTATTATTTTTTTTTTTAGCTATATGTATGTTTTATAATAAAAATAAGCAGCACAAACTTTTCTTCTCTTTCTGGAGTGATAGACATTCTGAAGTATTATATGGGCATAAATATACATCATTAAATGCATTACCCATGCCTATGGGTCCAAGTATCATTATCTGAAAGCATTTAGAATGAGAAACTAAAAGCCACAGAAACTTTCCAAATCTCATTTTAGAGAATAATTATAGTTATTTGTTACTAAACTGCTGGAGAGTAATGGCATTGCCCCCTTGGATTTTACCCCTTTATGACTCTGCCCCTTCCTCACCTGTAAGGTTTATAAACTGTTAAGTGGATTTCAAGGGCCAGAGGTCCCGGAGGGTCCAGAATGACTTCCAGATTCAGCATATACAAGAGCATTAGAACAATATGGAAAAAGAAACCAAGTATCTGGAATTTATATATACTGAAGATTGCTACCCAGTATTAATAACATTCCAACAAACTGTGTTATTAGTAGGTTTAATAAACATGTAAGTGTTCTGTGCTACCCTAATGTAGGAGACTGTGTCAGTCGCCCTGGGCTGCAATAACAAAGCCCACAGATCAGGTAACTTAAAACAACAGAAATTTATTCTCTTGTAATTCTGGAGGACAGAAGTCCAAAATCGAGATGTGAGTAAACCCATGCTCTTTTTGAAGCAACTAGGGAAACAGTCCTTCTTTGTTTCTTGTGGTCTTCAGCATTTCTTGGTCTTGTTTGGCTTATGGGTGCCATCATTCTAATCTGTGCCTCCATCTTCACGTGGCCTCCTCCCTGATGTCCACATTTCCACTTTTCATAGCACCAGTCACTGGATTAAAGTCTGCTGTAATTCAGTAAGACTTCACCTTAATTTAATTGCATCTGCAAAGACCCTATGTCCAATTCAACAAAGACCATATGTTTCCTAACTCAGTGGCTTTGGAGATTAGTGATAATGATGATATAATTGCATATTTTTAGTACTAATATGAAACATGTATTTATTATCTCATGCTACATGACAAGTTACGCCACAACTTAGTGCCTTCAAATAACAGTGATTTCATTATATCTCAGGATTTTGTGAGTCAAAGTTCAGGTAGGGGTTTGGTTGGGCAGTTGTTCTCCATGTGGCATCCCCAGGAGTATTCAACTAGTGGCTTGGCTGCAGGGTCAAACATGGCTTCATTCACATCTAGAAAGCTGGGCTCAGCTTCTTCCCTCTTGTCCTCCATGTGAACCTGAAGCCTTGCCACTTGCTGTTTCCAGCAGAGTAACCGAATGTCTTACTTGGTAGTTCATGATCCCAAGAACACGTAATGAACAAGGAAGCTTCTGGACTCTTCAGGGACTTTCACCGTGTTCTGTCGGTCATTGTTGTCACAGGTTTAAAGGGAGAGTCTAACTCTCTGTGGAAGGACTGTCGTTCACCTTTTGGCCACAGTTTACTTACATTCCCCCCATATTTGAAAATCTTAATCACATTTCAGTACTGCCTTGAATTTTAAGAGCTAATGCTATATAACAGGTCTGTGCACAGATGAGATTCTTGGAGTATGTTTGTCTCCATCTGAAGCCCTGTGAACTATAGGGACAATGTATCTGCCCTCCCTGCAACATACGTTAGTTCAGATAAGGGTGTGATAACCATGAGAGAAAAGGAGAAAAAAAAAATGAGACACAGGTATTGGTTCCTGCTCCACAGTGATTCTGAAGTCCAGCCAGATATGGGTCACCACACCACTTCCTTCTTGGGGTCCAATCCTTCTCCTGAGAAATGTTTGCAGCAGCTCTTGGTTTCTATTTCTAAATCATCCTTCTTTTCCATAAAAATTTTATAGGACTCCTGAGGATTGAAAGATGATCCAGTCCAAGAAAAGCCACATTTGATTCTGATCTAGTCTCTTTCATTCGGGGCTAGGATTTAGGATATGCTTAGAAAATGATACATAGAAGGTCTTCCAGTTGAAAGGGTTTATCAGGAAGTCCTAAAATTCAGGAAGTTATATCCTTGAGGCTTCTAGAATCCCTGTTAGGCTTACTCTCAAATCTTTTTGAAGTCTCAACAAAGAACAGTCTTGAAATTTTTTAGCTCAAGAGCATGATGTCCAGCAATGTTGATTTAACCTTCATCCTGAGGTCATTTATAGACTTTTCAGGTCTATTACCGGGAGAGACTAGAAAGAAGAAATGGTTGTATTTTCATATCCAGCATGTCCTGCTTCCTTTGTATGCCCTCTAAATCTTGCTCATGAACTTGACAGTTCCTTCTTTAGCTCCTCTCTCTTCTCATAGCTTACCCTGGGCAGCGAGGAGCCAGTCAGCACTTTCTGTATTCTACCTATAATTTTCCTTGCCAAATCAAAAAGTTCATTAGATTCCTGCTCCATTTTCTTTATCACATGTAACATTAGTGCCAAACTTTCTACCGATACAGAGAGAGTATCCCATATTCTCCAGCTTCCAATAACATGTCTTCACTCTCCTTTGAGGCTTTGCCAACAGTCTTTCCAAGGATGGTGAGTAAGACATTTCCCCATCTTCAAGGAACTTACATTATCATTAGGAACAGATAAGAAAATAGTTACTTGACATCCAGGACATCCAGTGAAGTGTATCAAAACAGGAAAATCATAAAGCATGTGGGCAGCCTTACAGGGGTACAGTGAATTTGGGTATCTACATGTATTTTATGAGCAGTTTCTAGTTCTTGCTTTTGTCTCTTTTATTATCAAGTGCAATGGTTTGGGATTTTTTTTTTTTTTTTATACAGAGTCTCACTATATTGCTCTGCTAGAGTGCCATGGTGTCAGCCTAACTTACAGCAATATCAAACTCCTGGGAATTCAAGGGATCCTACTGCCTCAGCCACGTCAGTACAGGCACCTGCCAGTTCAAAGGATGCTCCTGTGTCATCCTCCCAGGGTGCTGGGATTATAGGCATGAGTGACCACACCCAGCCAAAGTTTTATATTGTGTTTTACAGCAAACATTGTACCCATAATATGCATGTATAACACATCCAGCATGCAGGTGTGTGTGGACACACAGTACACATACACACGAGGCATGCACACACTTAAACACATACTTTCAAACAGGTAACTAGGGCAATTTTCTTCAAATATCAGCTCTCATAAATCTGTGCCATAATGTATTTTACTTTCCATTCTTTTTATAGTATTTGATTTTTAGAAATCCTGGTCATTGTCCACTGAATTGATTTCACAACTGCAGTTTATTTCATAAACTGGAGTGTGAAAATGACTGGTGCAGAAGACGCGGAGGTCAGTGAGGCGTGTGAGTCCCAGTTGCAGAATGTTATTATTAACATTTATTCCTTACAGGGAATAAATTAGGGAATTGATTTAATGGGAGAACAAGAAGGAACTTCGTAGGCAATTGCTTGCCCAGCGACTTCTTTGACAGAACAAGGCATGTCTAGGGTCTTTTACTATGTTTTATTTGATTCTCTGTCAGTGATGTGACTGCTTATTTTGAGTTGCCCCAATGACACGTTAGTTTGAAGTAGCCATAAAACTTTATTAATTCTATAGGTTGTGAAAATCGCATTACATGCTTGTAGAAGTCATCACATTTTACGATAAGAAAAGTTCATAATTTTTCTTTTTTGTGTAGAAACTATATTCACACTGAGGATTTGAAATAAAAAATATGTGAGAAATGTCCATGAAATGAATTTTATGATAACATTGATATGACAGTGGTAAAATGTAGAATCCTTCTATAGTTCTCCAGTAAATGAATGGTTAACTCAGGGCTTGAACTGCATCAGTGAACTGGATGACACTTTTGTGGGACTTACATTCCACAAGGACAGATAGATGGACACAAATCAATAGGTAAATAAAATCCTTGTGAGTTGTGATGAATGCCATGAAAAGAGCAGACGGGAGCTGAAATACGGAGACGTGAGATCAGCTCTTGACACAGGGTGGGCTGACGGGGTTCTCTGAGTGAGCGGCATTAAAGAAAGTCTGAAGAATGAGAAGGAGCTGCCTTTGATCAGAACAGCAGGGAGATTACTGCTGGAGCATGGAGTAGAGCACAGTGCAAACGTTCTCAGGTCAGGATATGGTTTCTGTGTTTGGGAACTGAAACTCCAGGGTAAGTGATGCCTGGTGGGGGAGTTGGGTGCAGAATTGTCTGAACTAAGATAGGAAGGTTGACAGGAACCATCCAGCAGGGCCTCTTCAGCCTTACCAAGGAGTTTGGATTTTCCTTTTAATTTTTTTTCTCTTCGTCTAATAAGAAGCGATTCATGTGCCTGCAGAACAGGGCAAGGTCCAATTGCTGTTTTAGAAAGCTCAGGGTGACTGCCCTGTGGAGATGGAGCTGGGGTGAAGTGAAGGTGGAAGGGAGGTGACGACCAGCCTTCTTCCTCTTAAACATCCAGGGATCAGTGTTCAGTTTCTGCTCTGACAATTTTCTATGGAATTTTTTTTTGTGCTTGGAAGTTAAATTACATGTGTAAGTAAGGAGATACCTTAAGTTAAAATTTAAAAGCCCAGGTTTTGTTTAGTTTTGCCCAACCTAGTGTGTAAATAGTAGTCAATTTGCAAAATGATATTCATCTCTTTTATTTTTCTTTAAGAACATGTAGATTGCTTTATCATTAATTCTGATTTTCTCCAGGCAAATGTTCATAATTCTTAAGCGGGGTCAACAAGCAACAGGTGTTGATATAGATGCTCTGTATCCCAAGGAAAAAATAAAAGATTTCTTTTCCTAAAGAAAGGACTTTAGAAAGTAAAAACCAAGGGCTTATTTTTAAAGAAAAATGATTCTAACATTTGTTAAAATGGTAAGGAAGACTTTATTTAGGACTTGACTTTATTAGACAATGTCAGAACTGTCCTAATAGGGCCAAGAACAAGGCTCCACTGTGGATATGCACAAAGGTAAGTGGACGTTTATGGTGTACAGGCAGGAAAGTGGGATAATTTTCCTCACCCATCCCAGGGATCATGGCTGACACGCTTATCACAAAAAAGACAGATTATCAAGACAAAAGCTAACAAATCTATTTAACCAAGTTTTATGTGACATAGAAGACTTCAGAGATGGAGACCTACAGACCCAGGGAAGACTGCATTTTTGTACTTGGGTTTAATGAAGAATGGATACTTGCATAGAAATGTGATTGGACAAATGTGTTATGATCATAAACTGGAGGTAGGGGGCACCCAGCAAGGCTGTTTGTTCTGATTCTGCCATCTCTGTGTAGCACTCCTCCCTCCTGAGTCCAGGGCAGGACCCCTGTCACATGAGGGTCTTCAAGGAGAAGGGAGGAGGTCAGGGAATGACAACGCTAGGTTTTATAACTCGCTTTGTGAGAATGGAATTCTAGTATAGTTTCTATGACCTGAGCCTTGAGGAAGTGGAATTCTAGTTTCTATCATCTGCTTTTGGGGAAATAATGGGGAAAGGAGAAAGGAGGGCAGAGGAAGATCTGCGAGAACTTGTCTTGGAGGCCCTGCCCATCTCAGCATGCCAAGCCCCACACTGAGGGGTATTGTTTTCTGAGCCCCAGTAATAGCCAAGGAGCAGTTTTGGGTACAGTGGATGGAAAATTAGGAGAGGGGACATCAAGGATTTTGTGTGGGGGGTACTTTGAACTGATTTAGTTGCATCTTTGCTAAAACTGGGCTATGCAGGCCTGGCACGGATGGGGGTGGAGGAGGTGTGGCTGAAGCATAGTCAAGAAGGCGGCTTAGAGGAATCTGACTGAAATTTGGTAAAAAAGAGTGTCTTATCATTATGCATTCATTCTTCAAAACAGACAAGAGATACAGCTGCTGCAAAACATGACAGATTGATGGCTATATTTTATGTGCTACCCATTAAAGTACTTACATTTTTATTTATCTAGAAATTGTAACTATGTACTTTAGTGTTATTAGATTACCCTTGGAACCTATCTTGGCTACAGCAAGGTTTCTGTGCTGTGTATTTTAGAATTCCTCGGACATACAGACAGCTCACTTGTTAGCCATTAATCTGAGCCCTTTAAAGACAAAGCATAAAAATGGCAATGGGGACTTTGAAATATTTGGGTATGTATTTAGGAATTCAACAGGCATTGTTCGTACACACTGTGGTAGACCCTGTCTCTTACTTAAAGTACATGGTTGGGTTCCAAATACATTCATGATGTTAATTTTATGAAAGATGAGAAGTGATGTGAGTACCTGTTGGGCATCTGAGTTTGTGTAGCATGCTAACAATCATAGTAAGTCCAGATGAAACTCTTCCTAGAAATAATATAACGTGTGAGTCAGAAGAAATGTTGACATTCATCTGATCAAAATTTTCCATTGTACTGACTGAGAGGCAAGAGAGGGGACATTGCGACGTGTTGACTTTTTCTGTCAAGTAAGATCATCAAAAGTAATTTACTTGAACTACAATGGATTAACTCTGCACAGAAATTACCTTTGCTCAAAGATGACTCAATAAAATGCCCTTTTATCCAGAGCTTCTGCATTTTATTTAGATGAAAAATCTGACTTGATTTCTATTTGTATAAAGATCTACAGAAAAAAAAAAAAAACAGTTTCAAAAATTTAGTGTCAGGAAACAAAACGAAGCAAGCAGACAGGGTGTCCTCCGTCAGGACTCAGTGGGCTTTCCTGCGTTGACGTGAGACCCACGAGATTCGTCACGTGTTCAGGGTCCGTGGATTCAGATGATTCAGGGCTGAGGAAGTTTTCTCCCTTTTGGTTTCTGGTTCCCCACTTAACTTTCTTATTCTCTTTTGTATGTAAATTTTTATTGTAAAATATCCCACAAATACCTTTTGAAAGCTATAGAAATAGAAGTTATTCAGAAATAAATTCCTACTGACAAAGTCAAGACTGCAATTCAGATCTTCTATCTCCCAATGCAAATTTCAGTCCATTCTGTCACAATTGGAAAAGAATTCTTATCTCTGATAGTTTTTTCCCAGCAGAGAAAAATGTTTGTAATGTTTGTGCAAAGAAGAGATAATGCAAAAAAAATAAAAGGGAGGGGAGGCTATCTACCTCTCTTCATAGCTTTGGCTAAAATTTTAAAGTTTAACAATTGTACATCTCAACCATGAATAAATGAAAGAAAGAGAAAACAAAAGAAAATGAAAAAAATCCTTCTTTTTGTTTGCTTTGGCAATTAAGAAGTATATTATTTTATTGGCGCTCAGAGCTGTACACAATCCTGTTGGAAATGTCTATAAATTCACAGTCAAGTTCAGAACAGACTTGAGTATCCTTTTGAATACTGACTATAACCACAAAGACCAATGGAATAGAAACCTTTTAAATCATGCTTTTCTTCTGTAACAAAAGTATTTGGTCTCTTAATTCCAGAATCCATTAACACCCTTTGAGTATCACCCAGTCGGGTGCTGCTGGGCATCAGGTGGCCTCCCCAGCGCGGAGGCCTGAGACTTCTGCACAAAGGAGCTCTCAGAGCTCTCCATGTTTCTCATCTGGTGTCACTGAATCACAGGCCTGCTCTTTCACTGAAGTGCTGACGGGAAGAAGGGTTATCACAGCAGCCCCGGCCAGCGCCTCACAGCTGCCCGCGTGCTTTGTAATGTCCTCTGAAAAGAATATATTCACAATGTCCAAGTTGGGTCAGGCTGTCAGTCACAGAGAGGACTGCCCCTGAGAGGTTAAGATTGACTTTTGTGAAATCCAGTGGGAATCATGGTAGCTGGTATTCTTTAATGTAACTATTCATGTGCCAGTAACAGACATTTCGGGGAGAAACAGGGAATTATTCTTAAGGAAGCATGCCTGATGGAAGAACTCGGAGCCTGGAAATTACACGTGGCGTGCTATGCTGGATTTCTCTCTGTTACATACCATCTTTCCTTTATTATCATTCTTAGCATTTCAGATACAAGCAAATAGTATTGGTTATTATTATTTATCCTTTAGAAATCACTGTGCAGTCTGCATAAAGGTAAATACTCTGGGGTCAGACTGACTGCATCCAAATCCCGGTTTTGTCACCTGGTTATAACTCCTAGACTATTGATTTACATAAACTGGCTTTACCTAATTATTTCTGTAAAATGGGGGTAATAATAGTGCCTACTTTCCTTGGAAGAATCATAAGCAGGGGAGAAAATATATGTAAAAAAAATAGTGGCTACTGTGCAGAATTGTTGGAGTTAATATTTATAAATTTCCCAGAATTCTTCCTGACATAGAGTCAGCATTCTGGGAGTAGTTATTATTTTATTTACAAAAAGTTACCCTATTTACTCAGGTGACAAACTCTTTTTCTATCACCAAGGTATTCTCTCATTGTATACATAAAGCTATAAAACATTTCTGTCAGTATTCTGTACTCAACATTGAACATCTCATTTAAAAAATGTTTAAACTTTTTTTTTATTAAATCATAGCAGTGTACATTAATACTATCATGGGGCACAGTATACTGTTTCTGTATACAATTTGAAATACTTTCATCCAACTGGTTAACATAGTTTTCATGTCTTTTTCTTAGTTATTGTGTTAAGACATTTATACTCTACATTTAGGGAGATTGACATGTACCCTTATAGGATGAACCATAGGTGTGATCCCACCAATCACCCTCCCTCCACCTACCCTTCCTCCCCTCCCCTCTCCCCATATTCCTGGGCTAAAATTGGGTTATAGCTTTCCTATGAAAGCTATAAATTAGTTTCATAGTACATTGGATACTTTTTCTTCCATTCTTGAGATACTTTGCTAAGAAAAATGTAAATGTAGACTTAGTGTCTTGTTTACAAAAGCTTGTCTTTTGAAAGTGAGTGTGAAGTTGGTGTACTGTAGGAACCACATTCTGATTCTTTAGAGATGAGCATGGCAGTCATCATGGTAAGTGTATAATTAGCATCTAAGTGTTGCTTAACGTTTTAAAAGTTAATGTTGCCTATGTTGGGGAATTATTCCAGCAAGTAGACGATGAGAAAGAAAGACTGGAAAAGGCATTTCATGTCCACAGGAAAGTTTGGACTGATTGCTGAGATTCAGAACTGCATTTGACAGCCAGGCTGCTGGGTGGAGGGTTTTGTGGCTTCTGGGGCAGCGCAATGCTAGAGCTAGATCCTGATGCCCTCAACTGGAAACCAAGGAAATCAATCACTTCTTTGAGATAAGTTTATAGGAACATTAACGGTCAAGTAGCCCAATCTCTATGGCTTCTCTTGAGAACAGTTGTACTGAAAAGTATAATGTGCAAAAGTACATGATGTATTTATGCACATATACGGAAGGGCCTAGTGCACGCTGCATTTCCGATGTCTACATTTTGAATTATTATTATCATAACAATACTTGTGTCTGTGGTATTTCAAAGTTGTGAATACAGAGGGGAAAACTAGCCATTTTAAAATGAGAACATTAGATTACCCCTATTTAGCTTATGATAGCTTTACAATTATACTAAATATGTAGGCTTGCAACAGAGATTTTCTCTTCTCTATATTGTTGCTTTTCTTTGTGAGCTGGTAGTGGGCAGGGTGAACTGTATGATCTAATAAGTACTCTATACTTCTAATCGGTATATATTTTTTTTATCCTGCAACCCAGGTTCCTATAAGTATTGACTGATGTAAGTCTTCCAGTTTGCTAAAGAGGTAGTAAACTGTTAACACTAAGAAATTTGGGGTCTTTTATAGTTCTATACAGATTTTAAGGTTGTTTTTTATAGTGTTAGGAAGAATGCCATTCACAAAGATTCGACTGAATTTGTAGATCACTTCGGGTAACATGGAGATTTTAACAATATTAATTTTTACAATCCATGAACACAGGAGAAATCTTTCCATTTATTCGTGTCCTTTTTCAATTTCTTTCATAGGTGGTTTGTAGTTTTTGTTGTATAGATCTTTTACCACCTTGGTTAAGTTTATTCTCGAGTAATTTTTTTTTTCTTTTTTGTTCTTATAAATGGGATGGCTTTCTTGATTTCATTTTTTAGATAGTTTGGTATCAACATACAGATATGCTACTGAGTTTTGCATGTTTATTGTATATCCTGCAACTTTACTACATTTTTTATCAGCCATAACATTTTTGGTGGAGTTTTTATGGTTTTCTCTCTATATATGTATAATCATGTTACTTCAAAGAGGGACAATTTGACTTCCTCCTTTCCAATGTAAATGTTCTGTACTCCTTTCTTTTGCCTGATTTCTCTAGCTAGAATTTCCATTACTTGGATAATATTGAGACATAAGTTACAATGAAATAATGGATGAACATGGACGACATCATGTTAAGTGAAATAAGCCAGGCTCAGAAAGACAGACATCACATTATATCACTCATATGCGGAATCTAAAAATCTGATTTTAAAGGAGTAGAGAGTATATAGGTGTTACCAGGAAAGGAGGTAGGGGAGATGGAAGTAGTTGGTCAGTGGGTGCTAAGTTCAAGTTAGACAGGAAGAATAAGTTCTGGTGTCCTATTATATAGTGCAATCTCTATAGCTAATAATTGTTTACTGAATATTTCAAAATAGCTGAAAGAGAGGATTTTGAATGTTATGATCACAAAGAAATGATAAATGTTTAAAGTGATGGATATTCTAATCATACTGATTTGGTCACTGCATAACATATACATATATTGAAACATCACTCTATACCCCATAAACGTGCAATTACTATGTCAGTTATAAATTAAACAAACATTAAAATCTAAGACATTTGGAATTCATAGTTTGGTATACAACATTAGCCAATAAATTATTAAGATTCAGTCATGTGAAACTTATGTAGCTATTGAGCTAAAATGAGTCCTATTTTCCTACGTTAAGATGATCTTGGAAATAATCACATGCACCTTATGGGCTTTACAATCATAGCATGCAGAATAAATGAGTCTACTGTGAACTCCTATTTTGAAGGTCCCCGTTGATTTAGCAAGTAAGGGAAAGGCAGGACCTGGTTATTGCTGAGTCTGTTAGAGCCTTCGCTTTTAGATATCAGACAGGCTGACCTGAGGCCGATTATTTTACATTAGGAGTTCAGCATGGAGTCATCATAGCCACTGCAAGCCATAAGATGTAGATTGAGTTCCTCATGATTTAGGGAAATCACAGAATATGATGTCAGTGACCATCACACAGTATTTGAAATGAGTACACTGACTGATCAGTAGCCTATTTCAGGGGCAAATGAGTGACATGACATCTCCACTTTACTTTGTCTGTTGTGGCCAAATTGAAAGTCTTAATGACAAATGACAATTTACACCAGGAGAACTGAGAACATTTAGAGAAGCAAATGAGTGGATGACGTGTCCATTCCTGAAGAAGCAACACAGAGATCTTCCTGTGGACAGAGAATTACATGTGAAGTTTACCCAAACCAAGTTTAAGTGGGTTCTGGAGGGCAGAGTAGTTTAATGTGAACACATTGACTATAAGTCAGTTTACAGCAAGCAGAGGTCTTGACTTACCTGTGTGCTGTGTGACTTCACATCACATTCCCTGAAGGAAGATGGGAACTTTGGTTTAATTCATTCTCTCCCAAGAGGAAAACGTGTTAGTGTTTAGGTCTTATGAGAACCTCAGGAGCCCGAGATCCTCAAACTAGAAGCTGCAATAGAAGGAAAAAGGAATTGTTGGGCCTCTCCAGGTAGGAATTCTCCACTTTTTAAAGAAGATATCAGAAAATTCAGAAAAAGGACATTCATTTCCATGCTCCAAGACTCTAAAGAATGAATACTACACTTTCAAAAGGCAAATCTTGACCATACAATTACAGATGATCCTAATGAAGACCGAAAAGTAAACATTTCTGTGGGAATAGGAGGTCTTTAGTAGTCAACCCTACTCCTGTGAAAGGAGAAGTTACACAAAAATATCAAAGGAAAGGTGCATAACTGAGCAAGGGTTAAACACAAAGACTAATTAACATGTAAGAACAATGCCAGGCAGACAAAAACCTAGAATGGGGTTATTTTTTTTAAATGTTTAAAAATTTAAGAAGTATTTTTGCAAAGAGAGTAAGAATAAGAGTGACAAGAAAGATGCAATAGACTCTTTCCCCGCGTAGACTGTGATGTTATAAAATGACTACGGGAAAGCAAGGACTGTCTATTCATTTGTCTTCTATTTTATCTAAGTAAGAGAATGAACTTTAAATTGGAGAAAGACACTCTTCATCATTCAGATAGGGGATTAAACATTAAAAACTGCGTGGTGTTTAAGTCAGTCAAAGCTCAGAAGAACTGTTATGTCTTAAAAAAGTTTAAATATATGATTTTAGAGTGACTGTCAGTATTTTTCTTTTAGAATTCTCCCTTTTCTATATTTTATTGTCCAGAAATATACTAGACTGCCAGGGATAGTCAATCTTTATCCCAGTTTCCAAATTTGAGGGTAAGTGGAATTTAAGCACTACTGATTATTATGCTTATTAATTTTTAGCAAAGGGCTACTAAACAGGGAACATACGATAATTACTTTGGAAAGAATGTAGTGATCACTAGAAAGTGAGTGCACTGGGGCCAAGTCATTCAATTTAAACTATTTCATCTCGTTTGAAGGATTTCTGATCCGGGATGCATGTTTATATTTGTAGATAACATAAACGTTTGGGCATTGCAGATAAATTTAACGATAATACCAAAAATGGAAAATATTTCTGTTGGCTTGCGTGATGGAAAGAAGGAAAAAGATAAGATGATCTGTTTTGTTAGAAATCAGCCTCCCGAGCACAGGATAGGGGAATATATAAGTGACAACATTAGAGTAAAAATAAATAGAGACTTCAGTTGTTCACACTTTGTATGAGACCCGGTTATGTCCTCTGGCTTCTAAAAGGCTACCACAGTCTTAGCTTGTGAATGTTTGCTGCACAATAGCTGCACTGCTTTAGGATATCAGGGCTAAGAGGAGCAGAGCCCCCCACTGAGCTGTTCTTCTCTGAAGTGCCTGGCTCATTCAGAGCTGCTATGCACCCTGGTAAACAAGAATATCCCCATGAATGTGACTGGAAACCATGTTGTATGGGAAACTATTGAATGGTTGGAGATACTAGTTGGGAAACAATTAAGTGTGAAGATTGTTTTTAAACCCAACTAAAATAATTTCATCTACTTATCGCTCATCTAAAAAGTAGAATTGATCAAGAAATACGAGCCTAGGCCTGTCTGTCCCACTTGAGGACAAGAAATATCTTGCGTGCATCTGGCTTTTGGAGATGTGCTGTGTATTTTCAGATTTTCAGTTGTAGCAGTGATGATCGTTTCAGTGGCTGTGTAGCCTTTGAATGGGCCATTACTCAAACACACCCTGACCTGGGATATGTAATCCTAGCCATCTCTCAGTAATCATTTTAAAAATAACTCCATTTGGGCAAAGAAAAAGCCTGAGTTATTTCCTGAGCCTCATTAGTTTTCAGGGCCATTGCATGTCATTGTGTTTCTTCTACCAAACTGAATTGTGCAATTGAAGCTGCTGCACAGTTACTTGGAGGCCCCAGGTGACTTCACCGCGGAAGTGCAGCAATAGGATTCTTTACTGCTTTATCCCTGGAGGGAGGGTTGGAGCGAGCTGCCCTGCTTTAGAGGGACTGGGCGTTTGAACTACTGAAATTGGAATTTGAAATGGATTCAGGAAAATTATAGCCCAGGTTTGGGCAAAAACCCAATCAGACTGGTGAAGATTAAAACTGGGCGTAGGTGTTAGAGAAGACAAATTGTGATTTGATCAATTGGTGAAAAGTCAGGACACATTTAGCAGATGAAGCTGGCTTCAAATGTAAGATTCAGGTGAAGTCAAAGAAATGATAATACTTTGGGAAAAGTGTGAAAGAAGTAGGTGTTGAAATATGGTGTGGACACAAATGGTACAGGCTTGAGTCCCAAGAGGATCATGCACACAGATGAATGAGGGTCCAGCTAGATGGAGTAGACAGGGCAGGCTCGGTTGCCAGACCATTAAAGTCCCCACCATCATTCTGAGTATGAGTTTAAGAGCAAGTGGCCTCTCAGGCTAGCGCTGTGCTGAAAACAAGTTTTCAACCCTTCCCAGTCTCAAAAAGTGAGGGTAGATATGTCAACATCTTCTCCAGGTGAACCCTTGCCCCATCCCTTCCACCGGCCTCCCAAGAACTAACCACACACCCACGGTGTTCTCACTCCTTTCAGGTTTGCATTTGTGTTCTGGTTAGGGGTCCATTTGTGTTGAGGAATTAATTTTACATTTGGTTTTGTATGGTCCAAGATATGTTGCCCTTTAGAACTCCTGTGTGTAGCTGGTGGGGACGAAAATGGTGTAGGCACAATGGAAAGCAGTATGGAAATTCTTCCAGAAATTTCACAGAATTACCATAAGATCCAGTGATTTCCCTTCTGGGTGTACATTCCAAAGGGTTGAAACTCAAACAAGTGTTTGTACAGCCATGTGGACAGCAGCATTATACACAATAGCCAAGAGGGAGAAGCAATCCGGAGTCTGCTGACAGGTGAATGCACCAGCAAAATGGGGTCTGGACACTGCAATGGAATAGTATTCACCTTTAAAAAGGAATGAAATTCTGATACACGCAGCAACAGCATGAACCTTGAAAACAGTATGCTAAATAAAATAAACCAGACTCATAAAGACAAATACTGAATGATAAATGTTGGATGGAGTAATCAAATGGACAGAGAAACAAACTAGAATGGTGGTAACCAGGGGCTGAGGAGAGGGGCTCTGGGAAGCTGTTGTTAAGGGGTGGAGAGTTGCAGTGCGGGAGGATGGAAAGTTCTGGAGACAGATGACAGCAGTGGTTGTACAACTATGTGAATTTACTCTATGCCATTGAAATGTACTCTTAAAAGTGGTTAACATGGGAAATTTCATGTTTTGTGCATTTTGATCATCATACAAAACATCTAAACATGTTGCCTTAGAGAGTAATGAGTGTTTTCATTACTGACAGCAATCAGAGGAGAGAAACAGAGGTGTACATATATATATATATATGTGTGCATATAAAATAAAATTTATTATAAAATAAAATACATTATAAAATATTTTACATAAAATATATAATATAAATAGCATGTAATTACTGTATAAATGTATAATATATATTAAAATATATAACAGAAAATATGCAATGCAATAATTCCTTGGTATCCACTGATGATCAGTTCCACTGGGGACCTCCATGGATGCTGAGTCCCTTCCATAAAATGGCATGGTATTTGCATATAACCTACACATATCCTCTTGTATATTTGAAACAATCTCTAGATTACTTTTATTTATGTAAAAGTTGCTATAAAGTAATTTTTTTCTTATTTGCATCATTTTATTGTATTTTTTAGTTTTCTTTTAAAACTTTGAATATTTTGATCCTTTGATGAGTTAAATTTGCAAATGTGATATCTGTAGATACAGAGAGCCAACTATATATATTATAATGTATAAAATAAATTTTTTTCTATATAATTAAAAATTGTTATCTGTTTGTGAAGCATCTTATAGTTTGTCTGACATTGGGCAAGTTATAACTTCTCCCCTGCTCAGGTATCTGATCTGTAAAATGCGAACCACTTTCTACATTGAGATGTTAAAACAACCAAATAATACTATGTATATGAGTTTGACCAAACAGGTTTTATGGTTTACCAAATGTCCATTAGATGTTAATTTTTGCTGGGCTTACTATATTCACTCTTATGATTCTAAGGGGAAGTAGCATCACCAAAGCATAGTGACAAATTTAAGATCCTTGCAGGTATCCTGGATAACCAGTTTTCAAAAGTTTGCAGTTTGAGGATGGGGAGGGACAAAGATGTCCCTCTCAGGCAGTGTCCATACAAGTTATGGCTGAATAATATGGATGGAGCAGGTGGGCTGGTCAAGGTCATGTATGAAGCCTGGCTATCCTTGCTAGGCAGAGAGATGGATTGAAACCGAGGAATCAGCCAAGAATTAGAGAGACAACATACTAGGAAGAAGAGTTATGCTACTAGAACAAGTCAGAATCCTATCAGTGCAGAAAGGGATGTTTGGGAAGTGGAAGAGTGGAGACACAGGTGCAGAAACATTGCAGTCTACTCCACTCCTCACTGCTGCTGACCTTCACCTCAGCTTCTCCCCTCCTCACCTGTGCAAGGAGTGCCCCTCATCTCCAAGAGCTCTGAGCAAGATCTCCTTGTTAAAGCCTTTTTAGCAAGCCCTGACGGAAGGGACAACTTGTGGCTGCACATGACTAAGGTGACCAGATGTCCCGCTTTTGGCCGGACAGTCCCACATCCCATGGCGTTTTTAAAAAGTCCCAATTTTTTGGAAAGAATGCATGACAAGCTAGGGAACATCAGGAGAATGGGAAGGGAATATATCCGGCTGCTGAAAAGGTTAATGTAACTCCATTTGGGAATGAAGAGGTTAATGTAACTTCATTTGGAAATGAAAAGGCTAATGTAAACTCCCTACTCCCCTCCTGGGTATCAGAAGGAGACTGGCTCCCTCCCTTACTTCT
The DNA here is from genome assembly GCF_000181295.1 of Otolemur garnettii. Lineage (NCBI taxonomy): Eukaryota > Metazoa > Chordata > Mammalia > Primates > Galagidae > Otolemur > Otolemur garnettii. The sequence continues at coordinate 1,235,851 of NW_003852650.1, read as the reverse complement.
AGGCAAGGACAATTAGCTCAGAAGGAGCCTAACTGTCTGGAACAAACAAGTAGTGCCCCCCCTACAGTAAGGTGACCAGACATCCCACTTTTGGCAGGACAGTCCTGATTTTTAACAATTTGTCCTGTGTCCTGCAGTGTTTTAAAAAAGCTCCAATTTTTAGAAAGAATGCATGACAAGCTAGGGAGAACAGGAAGGGAATCTACAGTTTTCGGCTGCCATGTGGCTATTTCGCCAGGATATGTATTTTATATTATTTTTGTTAATTTTAGAATGTTAAACTTTAATAGTAACAAATAATTGTTGAGAACTAATTATTGAGAACTGCTTATCAAAGTTTGCATTGTTGTGAGGCCCTACCCACCAGGAGTCCCCCCCCAATGATGTCCCGCTTTACCAATGTTAAAATCTGGTCACCTTAATTTAGGAGGAAGAAAGAAAATAATGATTCACAAGATGTAGACAAAAGAGAATGATAAGTTAAAGATAATTCCTAAGTGTTTTGTATAAGACAATCAGTGAATATTGATACCATTATCTATGAGAAGAAGAATTAAGTTTCATTTTGAATATAGTTTTAGACACCTTAGCAAATCTAAATGAAATTAACAGTTCCAAGGAATAAAGCAGTTATCAGGGTATGGGTTGTAACTGAAGCCACATAAGGAGGAAGAAATTACTCAAAGTACTTCCTCAAAGTGAAGGATAAAAGACAAAGGAGAAGACTCCACAAATCAAGAAAAGAATGCTACACATGTCCAACATGGAGTCAGGAAGATTAAAACTACAAAATATATACTGCATTCAGCATCAAAGCTAAGCAGAGAGGTAAAACATGTGTATCATTCTAACACATTTTTGTCCATGAAAGAGAAAAGGAAGATAAAATGAGAGGTTGAGGGCAACTGAAAATCTAAGAAAATTTTCTTTATATACTTTTCACAATAAGAGAGAGAATGAGAGTGGTATGTAACCACCAAAAGAGAAATTTTAAAACATAACACTATGAACAGAAAAGCATAACATGAAATGGTACGTATATAATAAAACCATGTAAAAAATCATATTTAAAGACATGAGTTGGAAGAGAATGTGGAAAATTAAAAAGTCATGTTATATTTTTCCCTTTATGATTTCCTTTAATGTTATACTATGCTTTTATAATTTAAAAATGAGTAAAAAGAAAATAACTACTCTATCTCCACACCAAATCCCACCATAACGTTAATATAGATAGGTAAGGATAACCTTATGATTAATAACTTAATGAAAAAATAGCAGTAATTCAATACTAATTTTCTAATAATCATCTAATCTAATTTTAAAATGCCCATTCCTAAAAGTGATCTGGTGGTTTCTAAACATCTCAGTATTACAAGACTTCCCATGTCTCACTAAACTCAGAAAATATGAGGTAAATGACATATTAACTTGAACAATCATAAAAATCCTTAGAAAGTAAAAGGCTCATTTAATGAAAAAACTTAGAAATGTTTCCATATGTTTCTATGAAGTATTCTTTTCCCACTAAATGAACACATTCAAGATTTTATTTCTGGCTTTGTTTCAGAAAAAAAAAAAA
>NW_003852650.1:1216878-1234249 GCF_000181295.1 Otolemur garnettii | reverse complement strand
CTGAAATACTTCCATCAAACTGGTCAACACAGCCTTCATGTCATTTTCTCAGTTATTGCTTTAAAACGTTCACATTCTACTCTTAGAAAGATTCAAAAGCCCCGATTTTTGGAAAGAATGTATGACAAGCTAGGGAACACTGGAGAACAGGAAGGGAATATACGGTTTTCAGCTGCCATGTGGCTATTTTGCCAGGATATGCGTTTTATATTATTTTTGTTAATTTTATAATGTTAAACTTTAATAATAACAAAAAATTGTTGAGAACTGATTATTGAGAATTGCTTATCAAAGTTTGCATTGTTGTCAGCCCCCCCCCCATGCACCACACACCCCCATGGTGTCCCGCTTTACCAATGTTAAAATCTGGTCACCTTACACATGACACAAGTTTCTGTCATAGCACATGGGCTGTTTTCTTCACTCATGCTGATTCCAACCTATTTATTAGACTTTAAGTGCTTTTAAGGGAGAAGCAATGTCTTTCTTCTCTGTTTCTTCTGGGGTTATGGGACAAATGAATTAAATAAAAAATCATGCACAGACAAGAAGGCTGAGCAATGCATGAGCTGGTCAGAGGCTCTGGAGGATTCTCTGAGGGAAAAGAATTAAGCTGAGCCTCATCTGCTAACACAGCCACACCCCTCCCAACATTAAACGTAACTGGCATTTGATCTATTTGATCTTGAACAATCAGATAGAAAAGGTTGTCTTTTATCTCTTGAGAGTCCTCTGTCTCACACTGTCTGTGCCTTAACTGAACTGCTAATGACCGTGGGACACTGCTTGTCATGTCATAATCACAGGTAAGCATCCCATTCCCCTCTCCAGGCCAAAGTTCTCAGGTGCAGAGACTGATCCTCTCTGTGGCATGCCTCCTACTTTCTTTCCTAGGCAATGACTGGAAAAAATATGAAGGAACCTCATTAGTAGTTGTGGAGTGAATGAATTAATGATAAAAATGTAAAGATTTTGCCCCTTACAAACTTTCACTGCATAATCATGGCTGAATAATATGGATTGAACAGGTGGGCTGGGCAAGGTATGTATGAAGCCTGGACCCATCTTCAGGGAACCACCAGACTTCCCATTCTTGATACAGTCAGGAGAACTGGTGACTTTGGAGACCTGTATCAGCAAGAAGAGATGCCCATCTGAATGCGGTGATCAAATTCAGCCAACACCGTCCATCCCCCGATATGATGGAATTTGTGTCTTTAAGACCAAAAATGACAAAGCTTTAGCCTGCATCCCTGTGCTCAATAGGCCTGTGGCAGCCATGCAGGTAGAAGATTAAGCTATAGTGATCCGTACTAGTGGTGATCTGCGCCTTGGTATATAAACACATGTGAACCTTTGCATGTTACAAAACTAAGAATAATTGATCCTAAGACAGGGTTAGTTTAAGCGTAGCTTAATAGTTCCTGTGTGCATTCTTAGTAGGAAGTATTAGCACAGGGATTTTAGTGCAATCAGAATTTAAATTCTACTTTCTATAGAGAAACGAGTTTTCATTAACATTAGTGATCTGAAATGATTTCAGAAATCCCCAGGCTGCCAACACATATATTTGGTACATAGCCTAGATTCTCCTCAGTTTGCCTACTTGTATTTTATTCATTCATTATCCATCTATTCACTCATTCAGCTATCATCCAAAAATTTTTATTAATGCACAATTGCTATATTATCTCTTTTCTAAGGAAATTACAACTATAGGATATATCACTGGATTTTAGCCTCTCCTATTTTATGGGACACTTAACGAAGGCAGTAATCAATTATGTTTGTTAATTTTTATATTAAAGCTTCTATTATAGTTCCTGGCACATAGTAGGAACTCAATAAATACTTATTAAGGAATAAATAGATTTCCTACCTTTATAGAGAGAGTCATTTACGTGACTAAGTTTGCTTATCACCTGTAGAGAGTAACATCCTCTTGTGGGAAACATCATTGGAATTGAAACAGAAACAAAGACAAAATTAAGGTTTAAAATGTGAAATTTTTTTTGGATTTCACAGGTATGATGTTTACAGGCATTTTCAGGTGCTGGAAGAACTTTCAGAACTACATATTATTTAAATGGATTCCTAGAAGTGAGTATGCACGAAGGATTTGGAGAGAGAGGAGTTGATTTCAGCTTAATCTGAGACATTAGAACGTGGACATTTAAACTTGATGAAGCAGGCTGAGTTTTGAAAAGACAGTGGGAAGTATATCAATTGTTATTTTTTCAGGAAAGAAGGACCATGAATATCTTTAGACATGTGGAACTCTTTTGGGAAAACAACTGTTACTAAACTATAAAAACAAAACATAAGCACAGTTTTTTTGCCACTGCTATTGCTATTCCTAATCTAAATTATATGTATGAACTGGGAATGGAACCAAAGGTCATCTAGCCTGAGCTCTTTTCTTCTAGTAATGGAGGGAATGTAAACATTTTAAGAACTGTGAAGGTTCTGAGATTTTATGCTACTTGCAAACCAGTAAGTTAACTTGTTAGACCCAAGACTCCTGGGTGGAGGTGGAAGAAAGTTTGTCACACACAGAAATGACAGCATCCGGTGTATCGGCATCTGCACACCCAAACCCTATGCCCAGGTTCCCCAAGGGGACAGAGGAAAGGCCATCTGACACACACACGCACAGTGGGCTGCATTATAGGGAAAGAGCTCTGAGGTTAGGGGCTCCAGATGGTTCCCAAAGGGTAGAAAACATGTGTGCCCTTTACCCTGGCAGGAGCTGTGTCTTCCTCATCCTTGGAGTAAGCATGCCAGAAGTCTTCTCTCGAGGAAGATACCGTTTCTATCTTCTGAGGCTATTTGCTATCCAAAGATCTTCAAAAATATAGTCCAGAGGGGCAGTCAGCACCTCGCTGCCAAGTTGTGAAGACACTTGAGATATCCCTATCTCTCACAAGAGATGAGTCACCTGTAAAAGGCTGGAGAGTCCTCCGGCCTCAGGCTCTTTCACACCACCCAGCTATTTCCCTGTAAGCACCTCAACCTGCTGCAGTGTTTTGATGATGTTCTGTTATCCCCAGATGGAGAATCAGACTTTGAAATCTTCATGATAAGATTTAGGGCATCAGCCCAGTCTCTGCCATCCTTACACATTGACCTTGCTGCCTTCCTTGGTCCAGGGTTAGCATTAGCGGCCTGGCTTCTCCTTTGATAGCATGGGATGAGGCATCATTTGGCCCAATAGAAATAGCGGTAATTGAGAAGATCCAAATGTCTGATGAATCTAAATATAAGGTGAGTCAGCGTGATAGATGATTCTTTCATTTCTCAATAAGGAGAACTCCTATTTTTGGCCAGTCTAAACATGTAAACTTTTAGGGATGTAGATGAAATTCTGTCGCTTATTTATAACGCTTTATTTATAATTTTAATTCCCCATACTGTTGTGCAGGGAATGGCCTGAAAACAAAATGTCACAAATAATGTCTGTCTCCCAGCTTTTTGGGAACTGAAACCTGCATCCCTGCCTCAGTCCAGTGCTTCGGAGGGGGAGGGACACTGAAACAGGAGTGTTTCTTGTTCTTTGTGCCACAGGAGATTGCTCAAGGGAATCATCAGGCAGAGGTCACAAGATCTACTTAGCTCTACATGGAATGGGCGTAGGTCAGGAGATCTTCTAGCTAAACATAGGATTAATCTGGGTGGAGGTCACAAGCTCCCTTAGCCCAAAGGTGGGATAAATCTGGGCAGAGGCCACAGATTGTCTTGGCCCCAGGTGGGATTGAGGGATACGAACCTTTGAAAGCTCCATGTTTTTGCTCAGGAATTTGGATTTTGAGACCATTGTCTGCCATTTTTCTCCTTCACCAGAAAATTAATGAACTTCTTTTTCCTTCTCCTTAAACCAGTTGTCCCTCTTTCTCTGATGCAGCTTTGAGGACAAGTGTCAGACTTTTAGTAACAACATGTGCTTCAATCACATATGCAGTTATATGGTGTATTAGTAAAACTGCTCTTTCTCAAATTTCCTGACACAGTGTTATTCAAACCTATACATCTTTAATATTTAGAGTCACTTTTTTGGGTCCTCTAATGCAGTTTTCTAGGACCATCGTTTCTACATTTATAAATTCTCTTAAATACATCTGTTTGAGGGTCTGTGTAAGATGTTGCTGCTATAAATTTTATCATAAACATATTAGAAAAATACCTGTTTATATGTGTGCTATAAGTATGTCTTGATCTCTAAAATGTAATAGTGTATTCAATGTCTTTTCAAGGTAATATTTAAAAATTTTGTGAACAGTATTGCAGTGAAGGGAAAACTTCCCCTTTGTTCCTGGAAAATTCATCGAAAAATAACTTACATGAGACAGATTAATAAGAGAAAAGTTTTCAAGTTTATTTTAACATGTATACATGGGAGACCTCAGAAAATAAGGATTCAACTCCCCCAAAGAGTCCAGAAGTTTATATGCCCTGCTGATAAAATGAATCATGGTATGGGGAAAATGGATGGGGATGAAGATTAACTGGTAAATAATTCCCTTTGGAATTTGAATGAGTCTGAGAGAGGGGTCCTTGTCTTTGTTGGTGGGGGGGTTCCACAGGAACCTCCTCCCTCTCCTAAAACAAAGACCACAAAGTTAGGCCACCACCCAAAGAAGTTAGTGCCAAAGGACCCCAAAGCCCTCTGGGCAAGTTATGGAATCTGTCCACCCCCCTACCCCCCATGGCCCCATGTACAAGGGGTCTTTAACTGCTGCTGGATACAGACACCATCTTTGCACTGCCCAGGAGGGCTTCCATCCTTGCAATAAACCTGACCTAAACTTCTCTGCTTCCTCCTGGTCTCCCATCTGGGCTCAACACTTCCACCTTTCAATCTTCTTAAAGTCTGTTAGGTGAAGTCACATTCCTGGGTTTGTTAGAGCAGTGTGGTGGCTCTAAGTAGTTGCTGAAATAATTGGAAAGAGTGAGTAGTTTTAACAAGAAAGGAAACTTTATTAACGACTTGTACAGCAAGCTGAGCCTCATCCTAGTGACTTCAGGCTCTGAGGAAAGCACAGTTTGAGTTTTAGTTTCAGCTGATACTTTAAGGAGTATCGGCTGCTTCTTGAAGTATCCGAGGGTCTTATTTAACTCTGTTCTCAAAACAACCCACCTGCAATGTTCTATAAACAACCCACCCCCAAGGTCTTGATAACAACCTATCTACAGGGTCTTAATAGCCTTATTCCCATAATAGCCCAAGGTCACCCTGACCCATACCAGTCTAAAATAGCATAACCATCTCTGTCATCCACCCTGCTCAGATCTAACTAACTACCTAACAGTCTTACAGTCAGGAGAAAAAAAGAGCAATTGTTCTCCCGTGGGGGTCTGGATCTCAGGCAGGGAGAAGAACTTCAAAGATTTAGAGAGAGCCAATGTTGTTGATGGCAGGGTTACGAGAAAGTCAGGGAATCCTGGAGGCTTCTTCAACCAGTACAGCTTGTTAAAATGCCATATTTTCAGGTAGAATATTTCTGATTTCCTTCCACAGAAATTAGGACATAACCCTAATGAGTGATCCTCAGTTCAGGTTACATTTATTGGTTCCCCTGTATGAATTTATTTAACTCGGCTGCAGAAGCATCTCAACTAAAATAAGCTGAAGACATTTCAGGCTAATGCTGCTTCTTCACTAGAAAGTTGGACAGTGTGTGATGGACCCTGAAAGATGCTCTGAGTACAATTTCCTCTTTACTGTGGGTGAGAATTTTCATAACATTTGTCATGATAGACTTTATGTTACACGTATCAGTTTGCTTATTTATGGTTGTGCTTCCTCTTACAAGTATAAACTCTATGAAGGCAGGGATTTTTTTTGTTCACTGCTGGCTCTCCAGGACTCAGGAGAGTGCCTAACCTTTATTAGACTCATGGTTAATGTTTGCTGAGAAGATAATTAAGTAAATCCACCAGTATCCGCCCCCATGTAGACCGTAGTCTATCAGGTTCCTGGAGTGACTTACTTCTAGGTTACTGGTACTCTCTTCTTGGCTGTTCTTGGTAATATCTTCCTTTTGTGATAGCACATTGGCAGGCACAGGCACCAGTCAGGGCTCTCAGATCAGGGTTAGCTTCATTCCCTGTGCACTGGGAGCTCAGCTGACTGCTCACGACCCTGTCAAATTACTTCCCAGCTCCTGATTCTGGTGCTCGCTCTGTCTGGTTCTTTTCTAAGAGCAGTGAGTGTTGCTTCTTTATCGTTCTTTGCCCAAATTAACATGATTCACAAGGAGAATTTGTGCCACCCTCGAGATCCCCTATGTGGCAGAGTCGGGCTGTTAGTTGTCTTCAGTAACCCCTGGCTCCAGCCGAAGCCTAGTTCCCTTTCGCTGGTTCACTAGAATCTTTCCTTATGTTTGTTGTCAATGTCTTTACACTTACTGTTTATACAGATACCTTTTCCCCTTCCTTTTGGATTTGTGGTTTAAACATACAGGTGTGGTGCCTCACATGTCTAGTCCCCGAACTCTGGGAGGCTGAGGTGAAAGGATCACTTGAAGCCAGAAGTTTGAGATGAGACTGGGCAGCATAGTGAAATTCCATCTCTACCAAAAATAAGAACAATTATCCGGGTGTGGTGGCATGTGCATGTAATCCTAGCTGCTTAGTGTTACCAGGGCAGGGGAATCAGGTAGGCCCAGCAGTTCAGGGTTCCAGTGAGCTATGATCTGGGCACTGCACTCCAGCTGGAATGATGAGATGAGATCCTATTTCTACAAACAATGAAAACAATATAATTTCCAGGAGATAACAATAACTAAATATATACGATGGCCAAGAGACCTTGACTTATACACACACACACACCCACACATTTATGTATACATGATATATATATACTTCTATCAAAGGTCTCCTAACTTCTCTCCATACTACCAAGTACCTTTTCTTTAAATTAAAAGTTTAATTGAAAATGTCAGGGTGGCTTGGCGCCTGTGGCTCAAGCGGCTAAGGCGCCAGCCACATACACCTAAGGTGGCAGGTTCGAATCCCCAGCCTGGGCCCGCCAAACAACAATGATGGCTGCAACCAAAAAATGGCCAGGCCTTGTGGCAGGCGCCTGTGGTCCCAGCTACTTGGGAGGCTGAGGCAGGAGACTTGCTTGAGCCCAGGAGTTGGAGGTTGCTGTGAGCTGTGATGCCATGGCACTCTACCCAGGGGGATAGCTTGAGGCTCCATCTCAAAAAAAAAAATAAAAAAGAGAAAATGTCAGGGTTTCAGGCAGCTGTCTGTGTCTTCAGTTCTTGGGGTTCCCTTGGCTGAAGAATGACCAGACACCCCAAAGTAAGACAAGTGTGAAACAAAGTTTATTGAGGAAGAGAAAGGTATGTTTGCAGAGTAAGAAAATGCACAAAACAAGATAGGTTTGCCATATACGGCCAACAGGCCTCTATTGTCCCCACAGATGAGCAAAGGGGCATGGGTTATGGCTGGTGGTTCTTGTCTATATTGTCTGGGTTGGGCCTACCTTGTGGTTCAGAGGTCGCGTTGGAACCAGGGTCTTACTGCATATTGTAATTCCCATTAAGGTCCTCTTCAAGACACCCTGGGTGTGTGTATGAACCACAATGTACATTTAAGCTTATGACATGATAATTAGCCGTAAGGCTGTTCTAGGTCACCTTCAATAGTTTATTTCACCTGCTGCTGGGCCCACGGGCTATAGAGTCTCCTACATCCTACATCCTTGGTAGTTGGCACAGTAAGTTCTGATTGGTAGATTAATAGGGTGCTCCCTTCTCCCCTGTGAGCAATCACAGACAGGATTAAGGTGAGATGGGGGCTTGGGTTCCCTACCCCTGTTCTTTTCCCTAAGAGAGCCGGATTTCTGGCTATTTACTTAACAGAATAATCATAAATTCACATGCAGATTTTAAAAATAATATAGAGAGATTCCTTGTACACTTCATTCAGTTCCCTCTAATGGTTGCATTTGAAATACTTCGAATCATATTGCAACCAGGATTTTATGATTGATACGATCCACCAATTTTATTCTAATTCCCTCAGTTTTACTTGCACTCGTTACTTGTATGTAACATTGTCACCTGGGTAGGTTACACAGATACACAAGTGACACGAATTCAGGTACTCGTGGTACTGTGTATCATATATTCCAGTACTGAGCGATTCCAGCAGCACAAAGCCCTGTTGTTGCCCTTTTATAACAAAACCTCCTCCCTCCTACCCTACCCTGTTCCTGTCCTTGACAATCCCTAATTTTGTCAATTTAAAGTGTTATATAAGTGGAATCATATAGTGTGAAAAATCCTAAACATTTTATTTGTCAGTCTAATTTACATTTAAAATCGTTCTCCGATGATAACGTATCGCCTTATCTTTTATTTGACACATGTGCGGGTCATCAGCTATCTGTTCTTTGGAGGTGGCACATACATTTTAGGAGATTAAATTGAACTAGGTTTCTGTTGGCAGTGGGGGACAGCTCTCATTTTAAAAGTCAACATATTGGAAGACATTACCGATTCACACTAGGGAGCTAATGGCTGGGAAAGTGGCACGAGGTGTGCCTGATTCATCAGACCTGGGTATTGCTCCTATCTCAGCACACATATGGAGGGAAGGCCTGAATTATGTCACTGATGGTTTCTCTAAGAAGTGCTTACCTTTATAAGATTGAGAGTTGAAGCTAATTAGTGTCCTTATACTAAAAAAAAAAAAAAAAAAAAATTCTTTTAGTATTCAAAGGACCTGAAGTTAGCAGTTTGATAATTAGGCTGTACTTCATTTTCAGACAGAAATTAGACATAACTAAGAATGCTGAAGCCCTGGGCAGGTCAGTTGCTCATCATTATTAAAGCCATTTAATGCATTTTAATGGTGGTTGATAAGGTACAAAATGCTAAGGAAGCCATATGAAAAGGTTTTTTTCCATTATATGTTAAGGGTAGATTTAAATGAGCTCACATTTGCATTTTTATGCTTTAGTTCCAAAAATTAAACATTTTCTCTTAGAGATGAAAAATACAATGTGTAATTTGTAAGAGATGGGCCTTGCTGAAGCCAGCATCTCTTCACACTGTGCAACTCAAGATCCTCAGCTAGGAATTGTTCTGTAATACATAATTAAGGAAAAGGTACCTTCAGCATCTGTGCTGCTGAAGAATCATGCTTGAAGCTGTCAGGTCAATTGTGTGTGGAAGTGAATTATTCCACTTATTTTCTAGCATTTATTAATAAATACTAAGTAACCACTTATGTGTGTCTACTGTCTTAGTTATATCAGACTTAGAAATTTGACTAATTTATGTAGGTATACACACACACAACAACAACAACAACAAAAAGGATAGTGCAAGAGACAGCTCTTGGCAGAGATTCCATTTTCTTAGCTCTGTTTTTAAAGCCCTTTGCTAATTGCCATCTACTTTAGATACAATTTTTACATTTAAAATTACTTTTCTTAAAGAACTAAGTGTTGGCAGTGGGGGACAATAATAAATACCATCCTTTCTACTTACTTGGTTCAGAAACAATTGAAACACAGAGAGAGATCAAAATATCACTTTCCAAAGACTGATAAATTGCCACTGGGGCTTGTGGTGTGTATGTGAGGTGAAGTCATGTGGACCTAACTCTTCTGGAACCCCAGGCTGAACTGTGTACTGCTCCTTCCGAGGGAGGTTTAAATCAGCAGAGCACAGATGCTTTCTCAGGAAGGCTGCATCCCCTTGGTCCATGGAGAAAGACAGAGAACAGCTCCCATACTCTCCCCAAGTGGAGGGCCAGAGTGTTGGCCACCCACATGAGGCTCATTCCCCTACTGTGCAGAGTAGTGAGGATGAGACAGGGGCCGGGACAAGTCTGCCCTTGGAAACCAGAGGTGTGCAATCCAGAATCTTTTACACCTACAAAGTCTCACTAAATCTCTCTTGATGTGTATGACACACAAACTTTGTTGTAGGCTATCCACACTGTCTTGTGTTATCTTATGGGAAGCACTGGGGACACAAGACATCTGTTGCCTTACCTAAAAAGTAAATGGAACCTGATGATAACATTCCTGGTGAGGGTGAGGACAGAGGTCGACTTCAAAGCTCTCATGACCGAAACGGTGAAGGAGGAGCAGTAGTTGGTGTCGAGCTCCTCAGGGTCCAGCTCCTCAGCGACTTCAGCCGTGACGTCTGTCTATAACCTATAGCCGGGCTGCCCACAGCTGAAAACTCGAGCATAAGGCAGTCGCACTCCAAATGCACTTGTCCCGCAGCCTCAGGATGCACACTCTGCGGCCACCCCAGGGGAGGGAGAGCCCGCCAGAAGGAGGGAGGAGCTGTCCGTCCTGATCACAGAGTCATGGTGGTGTTCTGTGGGCAGTGGTGGCCCTTCCTCTGACTGTCTGCACATCTGCACGTGGATGGGCTGGGAACTGGTGATTTCTAAAAAGCTAGTGCTTAAGCCCATGGTTATTTAATATTAAAAAGCATAATCATCAGGACATAACCAGGCAGGGAAGTTTAAGAGCAAATCAACTTTTTACTCTTTGAAATCTGATGTAGTGTAGCAGTGAACTAGCTCTTTTAAAATAGCTATGGAGGCCTAAGAAAGCTGAGCTGGTTTACAGATTTCACGGTGGCTCTCAACAGCAAAAGTCTTTGCTGTTCTCTTAATGAAGCAGCATGCAGGTATCTACCAGGCTTAGAATGTGCAGGCGTTGCTCTAATAGCCTAATAGGAGTTAATTTAAACTAAATTAACCCATTTTTAAAATGTTTGATACTATCATGTTTATCTCCATATTATAAAAGAGGGAATGAAGTTCTTTGGAAGTGAAATAACCTACTGAAATCCTCCCATTTAAAAAATGCCAGCAGGAAGATGATAGCCCATCTCCGCAGCCGCAGAACCTAACCTACATCACTCTGCTTCTTACCAAAGTGGTGGGATCGCTGGTTAGCCTACAAAGTTAAGTCCAATTCAGGAAAAAGAACCTCTGAGTTGTGGTTTATTAATATGATATACAGGAAACAAAATTAACGCCATTGATTAGAAGCAGTCCTTTATTTAGAATTTGGTTTGTTTTTAGCAGCGTTTTTAGTAATGAACATTTTGATATGACTTGATCTTCTTAGGTTTACGGATCATTTGCCCTGCTTTGCCTTTAATGCTTATATTTGATGTACTACATAATTTATTTAGTTATTTACTTGTTTTTATGTGGGTATTTTCTTCCCTTCACTAGCAAAGTAATGACCGTGAGCAATGTGCTTAGTACTAGTAGGAATCATTAAATACTTGTAGAAGGATAAAATGAACGAAGAAGTTAAAAGTTAATTGTTTATTTAGCCTACAGTGCCCCAATATCTTTATCACAATAATTTTAAACAGAGAAAAACTGTTTGATAATAACTTAAATTTTTTAGAGAGATGAGGCAAGTGAAATATTGAAAATCATTGTTTCATTAAATGAAATGTAATTAATGACTCATGTTCTTAATACAAGCATGTGTTTAATGATTCATTTTCCTAACAGAAGTATGTACTTACTTATTTTTAATTGATGTAAAGTGATCAGTGAAGAGTTAAGTATTCAAAAATAAAAAGTGTCCCCAGTCCTACGCAGCAGCTTAACAGTGAGCAGTGTTGTCCATATATATTTATATTTTTGCCTCTCGATTTGCAGATAGGATTTCCTCTACTATACTTCTGCTTCCCCTGTCCCCTAATTAGCTCCTTTTTCCTTTAGTTATCAACCTCCATATCCCTCCTCCAGGCTTTGCTCGGCCCTTCAAGATGGGTCAAGTGTACGTTTTCTATGGCCTGCTCTGGCTCCCTTCACCATGCCCTGTAACTTATGGTTCTTCATGGTCAGCTTCCCCAAACTAGACCATATAGCTCTCTTTTGGTGGTCATTCACTTTTCTATTTTTATTTATTATGGTACATAATAGCTGTGTATCTTTATAAGGTCTATTTGATGCTTTGATACAGACACACAGTGTGAATCAGGATACTGTTCACCCCAGTTCACCCACTGTTCTTGATTGTTGAAACTTTCTCTAGTGCCTAGCCTGCACTAACACAGCAAATAATTTTAATAAATACCGAGTGAGTGAATGAAGGAATGAGCTTTGGGGGCTAAGCAAATGAGCATGCTGTGAGGATCATGATTAAGTCAGAGGACATGAATTTGAAAAAGAAAATAGGAACAGCAGGTAGGAATCAAAGCAGCCGACCAGGACCACCCTACACATCTCAGATGAGCCTAATGGTTTCTGGCTTTTGAAGAGCTGGACGTGCATCTCTCAGCATATGCCGGGTAATTTCCAGCCTTCTCTGCCAATTACAGAAGTTCGTAATAGGTGATTCCCAGCTTCCTATGCCAGTCCCAGAAGAAAGGAAAAAGAAACAAAACACTGGGAGAAATGAGCAGGACACCCTGGCGAGGAAATAGCCGCTGCAAAAAAAGAACACAGTGAGCCAAGTGCAGGAACAGTTCAGGGGGGTGAGGAGGGTGAGGGATAGAAGCCCACGAAGCACTGACAAGTGCAGGTGTGAGAACCTGGAGAGCAGAAGAGAAATAGGACACGTAGCACCACTACCACCACCACCACCCACAGGGAAAGGCACCACAAGGAAGAGGCAGATCCAGGTATGGTGGAGGAGGGCAAAAAAGAGCATGACTAGGGATATGTGTAGAGAGTTTTACAACTCAAAGAAATGGTTATAACTGAGCTCAATTCTGTGGCACCCGCAGGAGAAGTACCCTGACACTAACTCAGTGATGCCGTTACCCTATATTTGCCCTTGCGCACACCTGAGCCTTCTTCCAGGACGTCTCATTCTCTGGGTATTGAATCAGCATAATGCTGGCCACTGGAGCTCACTCTGCAGACTGTCTTCCTCTAGCTTTGTCATCCATGGCAATGATCTTGTTTAAACCCTGGGAATGGTGGTGGCTCTCTGACAGTGTCTCAGACCAGGACCATGCGGTCCTCCCCCTCTAACTCTGGGCCTGAATGCTCCCCTGGGAGTTGTTCTTATCCTTAAAGACCAAGATGAAGCTGTAGTCCTACCCCATCAAATGAACATGTCACCAGCTCTGTGACTGTCTGTTCTAAAATGCTGCTAAAATGTTAATCATTTTTAATAGATAGATAAAATATAATACTGAAAAAATATAATACAGTACAAAACTATATAAGTGCCTTAAATTGTCAACGGAGGGAGAAATCCTTTTTGCTTTAAGTGATTGAACAAAAACTCCAATGTTAAGAAGAAAATTATTATTTTTACTTTTATTTTCTTAAATTTCAAATTGGGGGAGAGGAGAGGGGGAACATCATTATCATTTTTTTTTTTTGTTATTATTCACTTTTTCACCCTGAATAGAGTGCTGTAGTATCATAGCTCACAGCAACTTCAGTCTCTTGGGCTCAGGAGATCCTCTTGCCTTAGCCTCTCAAATAGCTGGGACTACAGGTGCCTGGCCAATGATGTCTGGATAATTTTTCTATTTTTAGTAGAGATGGTGTCTTGCTCTTGTTTAAGCTAGTCTCAAACTCCTGAGCTCAACTGATCTACCCACCTCGGCCTCCAAGAGTTGAAAAAATTGTTTTTTGTCTGTCCAAAGAAGCTCCTTGAGCAAGTCAGCAGTTATCATAAATTCTGTTGTGAATTTGCTATCTCAATGACTTGTTCTCTTTAAAAGCTAGAGATAGCTGGTTTCTTCAAGCATAAGATATAAATTGCTTGTCTAAAATTAGGAAGGTCTTTAATCAGTTTTTATTCTATTGCTATTTTGCAATACATGTTATAAGTAATACAAAATTCTATTTAGAATGTTACAATGTACCATACTAATGGGAAATGGCTACCTAAAGGACAAATCTCATTTGACTTTTCTTATACAGACAGAGGCTTAAACTTTTTCATGTATACTTTTCTTTAAAACCCATAAGAGTCTAAGGAAAAGTGCAAGTGTTTATTAGGCACGATAACGAGTGAATGAATGGTTTTCTCTCTGTGCTCTGTTGTAGTTCTACTAAATGAAAGCACTAAAACAAATTAGGGCATTACCTAAATGTATACATTGATTGGCTCAAAGCTATTAACATGCAAAAGTCAATTAGCAAATTAAGACTTGTAGCAATGCCTTAAAGGTCATTGCAAAAGTTTTGTAAAATATTTTTTCCCCAAATCATTCAACTTCTCTAACTTAGAAAGTTTATAAAATTAGGCATTCTGGTGATGGAAAGATTCAGCAAAATCGGTGATCTTATTTACTTAACTTTCCGGCCCTACATCCAGCCCATTGCAATTTTAGACATTGAATGGAATCAGTTTGAGTTTTATTTATTTTTAAGAATAGCAGCTTGTGTGATAGACTCCAACATTTTTCCACAATGGTTTTTGTCCTCCTTGGAGTTTCAAAAGTCATTACAGAAAATTCTACTCTACTGTTTTTCCCTTTCTAATTTCACTTTGTCATATATGGAATATTGCACTACTATAGTACACTTCATGTTTCCTTGCTTTAATCAATTAAAATACATATTTATTAAAAACCTTTATTTGCAGAGTCATTGTCCCAGCTTCCGTTAAAGATCAATCAGTAGAGTTTAAAGGTGATTTGTTATAAGATTATATCTGACAGGCATCTGATTTGTAATTTTCTAAAGATATCATGGGTAAAGAATCAAAATGAACAATATCTAGAAGTCAGTCCAAGTCTAAATGTTTTCTTTCTTTCTTTTTTTTTTTTTTTTACTGATTTGACAGTTGAATTTTTTTTGTTTATTTCAGGTTAATGTGAGGCTATAAACAACTAGTTTACAATGTTTGCACTTGTTAGGTAAAGTCTTTCCTGTACTTGTGTCCCACACCCCAGAGGTGTGCCATCTTATGCTTTCTTTGTGCCCATTAAGTTGGAGCACAACAAACTCCCTCCTTCCTCCCCGCTGTCCCTCCCCCCAAATTGAATTGAATTGAGTTTGTCTCTTATGTGGGTGTGTATTAGATCATATACTGGCTTCATGTTAGTATTGAGTATACTGGATACTTGCTTTTCCATTCTTGTGATACTTTACTAAGGAGAATATATTTCGACTCCATCCAGGTTAATATAAAAGATGTAAATTCTCCATCTTTTTATGGCTGAATAGTATTCCATGGTAAACATACATCACACTTTGTTATGCATTCCTGAGTTGATGGGCATTAAGGTTGTTTCTACATTTTGGCAACTGTAAATTGAGCTATGATGAACAATCAAGTGCAAATGTCCTTATGAGAAAATTATTTTTTTTCTTCTGGGGAGATTCCTACTTAATGGGACTGTAGAATCAAATGGGAGGTCTAATTTGAGTTCTTTGAGAATTCTCCACACTTCTTTCCAAACAGGCTGTATTAGTTTGCAGTCCCACCAAAAGTATAAAAGTGTCCCCCTCTTTCCACATCCATGCCAACATCTGCAACTTAAAGAACAAACAATCCCATCTACCACTGAGCAAGAGGTTTGAACAGAACCTTCTCTGAGGAAGACAGATGAATGAGTAACAAACATATGAAAAAATGCTCATCATCCCTAATCATCACAGAAATGCAAATCAAAACCACCCTGAGATATCACCTAATCCCAATAAGATTTAGCCCACATCACAAAGTCCCATAGATGTTTTTGTTTTCAAACTACTTCTTTCATTTTGTAATTGACAAGTTGTTAAAATTAAAAATATTTGCTGTTATTATAGTGCATTATTATTAATTTGATTCATGAAGCCTACAGAAAGGTGCAGGGGAAAGCATTCCAAACACCTGTGCCTCTCTGCCGGTTACATTCTCTGCTGTCTAAACGTTGGCAGCATTTAGGGTTTATTTTTCCCAATAATCTTTTTTGTGTTTTGCTTTGTAGTTATGGATCCATAAACAATATGGTATTGTTTTTGAATATCTAGGCTTCATTTAAATATTAGTACATAAATTTATGTTTGTGCAATATAACACTATTGTTTTTTTTTCTGCTGGACATAGTGTTTTTGAGATTTATCCACACTGATCATTTCTGTTAGTTCATTCACTATAACTTCTAGTGAATTCTGTTAGTTCATTCACTATAGAACTTCTATAATATTCTAGATAGAAGGCATTTATAGAATGGATGTTGATATGGCTTCTGATTCTGATTCTTACACTTTTTTGCCTTTTTATATATGTATATATTGCCTTGTACTCATTCTACATGTATTTCTCTAGGCTCGTAGGCGTAACATTGCTAATCATAGCATAAGCATGGATCTTTAACTTCTATTCCTAGTCTCTTACTTTATACTTCCTCAAGGGTTGAGTCTGCATACTGCTCTGATGTCTATCAGTACTTTCTTTTGCTTATCTTTTTAGTATGAAGTAGTATCTAAATGCTGACTTAATATGCATTCATCTGAATACTGCAGGTTTGTGTATTTCTGTATATTGCTTAATGTATTTTTAAAAATTATTTCAATAACTAAGAAAATGACATGAAAGCTATGTTAACCAGTTTGATGAATTTCAAATGTATATGAAAACAGCACACTGTACCCCATGATTGCATTAATGTACACAGTTACGCTATAAGACATAATGAAGGAAATTTGAATGGGGGAAAAAAAAGAATTGGCCTATTTTAGGTACTTCATATAAATGGGAAAAAAAATTGTTTAGGGTAATGCTGGTGACCTAAAGTGAACTTGGAAGTAAACCATCCTCTTCAAATTTGGGGGATAGTTTGAGAAGAATCAATTATTAGTTCATCTTTAAATATTTGGTGAAATTTACCCCTGAAGCCACCCAGTGCTAGACTTTTTTGACAGGAAATTTTAGATTACTGATTCAATTTCCTTCCTTCAGATTTTTTATCTCTTCATAATTCAGTCTTGGTAGTTGTGTGTCTGTAACAATTTATTGTTTTCTTCTACATCATCCAGTTTGTGGCATATGACTATTCACAGCAGTCTGTTGTAACCTTCTACACTTCTGTGACATCAGTTGTAACGTCTTCTCTTTCATTTATGATTATGTGAGTCGTCTTTTTTCCTAGTTAGCTAAAGTCTCATCCATATTGCTTATCTTTTCAAAAATCAACTCTTCATTTCAGTTGCTCTTTTTCACTGTTTTCTTAGTTCCTGCCTCCTATTATTGCTGCCTCCTATGAGTTTGGTATTTCCATTTCTGTTTGTCTCAAGATTGTTTTTTAATTTCTTTTTGAGCATGGATTTTTCCGGAACATGGTGTTTGATTGCCATGTATGTGTTGTTTCTGCACATGGTTTAATATTTTTTTGATCTGCGTGTATAGGTTCAAATTTTTGTCCACACTGATTTTGGTTTCATTTCGACTTGGTTATGTGTGCTT
>NW_003852650.1:1213225-1214426 GCF_000181295.1 Otolemur garnettii | reverse complement strand
TGAAAAAGAATCTTGTATGGTAAATTTTTGCCTTATAGTAAAATGACTGGTTATTTAAGAAAGAGGAAACATAGGACAAAATTAAAAGGCTAAGCATGTTGTGGAGTGCATGTGTAAATTATAAAAAGTTTGTGAATTATGACTGTGAAGAAAATTTGTGCGTGTGATCAAGGTCCTTTTAGAAGGGAATTCTTCAGAAATCTTTCAAATATTTAGCTTTAATAGTAAAACTACACTAATTCATAACTAAAAATTTGTTCCCCTATGTTAGAACAACAAGGTTTTTCTAAAGTATTGATCTTTTCTTAGTAAAATTGCAAAAGACTTTGATTTTTAATTCTGAAAACTGTTTTTTTATTAATCACATCCATTTTCTACTGTACCTTCTTCCTGTTTTACATTTTATATTTTTGCTGTGTTTCTCCCTGAGATCCAGTTTCCCTAGAGTACTCCTCGTGAAGCTGCTCAGATTTACTCTCAGACGTCTAACTTTTGTTGTATCTCAACACCCAAGATTTGGAGGTAATATTTCATTGCCTTCAGTTTGAAGGCTGTCTCTTTGGCTTGGCGATAACTCTCACCTTCAACTTTTTCATCAGTTCCTGTAATTTTTCTCTTGTTCAAACTTTGCTATTATGGCCTAACACTGAAATGTTTATTTTAAAGCATAACTTAATTCTGTACACTTGGGTTTTCTTGCTGTGTCTGGGCTGTGCCATGTAACCAGCAAGTTTTCCCAGCTGCTATTAAGAACCATGTATTTCCCTGTTCAAGGCACTAGTTTTCTTGTTTACATTCCTCTATGAATACCTATAATAGGACATACACTCATAACCTTTACCACACATTCTTCTTGTGTCTCATTAAATTCAAGTACCTTTTCATAGGTTCAACTTCGAGGTTAACTATATGGTCTTCCCATAAGAGGAGCGATCACTCTGCAAAAAAATGTTTCTTTACCTTTTTTAACAACTGGCCTAAGAAAGATTTTATGTTTTATCAAGATACTTTAGTAAATTATCTTTATTAGGTTGTTTGATTACTTAGAAAAACTGAGCTTTCAAAGAGTTAAGTTTTTTTTAACATCCATACAACTTTTCTATTGCTATTGAAGTCTTTGATTATGACTCTAATTAAATTAATGGCTATTATTTCACAGTTACCTGTGATCCTACTTTTGATCTAGTGTTTTAAATCTTTG
>NW_003852650.1:1210875-1211913 GCF_000181295.1 Otolemur garnettii | reverse complement strand
CTTCAAGAGGTTTTAAAATCTGAGATTACTGTGTGTGCAGAGCAAAAAAGTTAGATTTCTAAAGCTATAATACACTTATTGTCAATTGTAGACACCTATTATTAAGTTGTAGTCCCATGCATTGTTTTCATGTTTTTTGTTATCTGCCTATAAGTTAGACTAGATCTTAATTTTTTCTAGATTCCTTCAATCCAACTTTCTTCCATTGATTCACTAAAACCAGGAATTGCTGCTGTTCCTGAAGCCCTATAGAGCAAAACTAGATGATTTCTAAGAGACAAAGAGACAAGTTTTGTGCGTGAAGTTTGAGTCACACAGAAAGTTCATCAGTTACCTGATACTGTAACTGAGACATTCCACCACATAATGAGCAGTTGATGGCAGCACTCTCTTGACAACTTTTCTCAAGACGATGGAATAAGACTCCATATCGTGGTGAAAGTCTTACTCCTCTTAATGCCTAGCTTTTACACTTGGCGGGATAAAGGTGTAATTTAAATTTCACAATCAGTAAGTTGACAAAACCTGACCTAAAAAATTCTGTAGCCCACCTACTGGGTGACTTTGGCAACATCCCTAACATACTTGTTGCTTACTCTGCTTTAATTCAACCTAGTCATGAGAAACTAGATCATAAAATAGCTCTCTATTATATATCTGTGCTATTGCTACTACTACATGCTGTCCCTGGTTAAATTCATCCTGGAAAGTTGAAACCCACATCCACAAAATAAGAAAGTGGACCACATGGTTAAAACAATTTCACTTAATTTCCCATGGTCATTTAATTTGTTTAGTTGTTTGCCTTGTTAGGTTCGTGTTTCAAAACAATTATGCAAACTTGCATTTTCATAATACTATTAATTTTATTTTTCATTTTCTTTTTTCAACTTTCTATGTGTTACTTGCTAAATGACTTTGGAAGTACACGGCCTAACAGAATAATGCTGGCCTAGCACTTTAAGATGATATCAAACAAAATTGAACTTAACAATGGGGTGGTGCCTATGGCTCAAGGAGTAGGGTGCTGGCCCCATA
>NW_003852650.1:1208247-1210062 GCF_000181295.1 Otolemur garnettii | reverse complement strand
TCCCCATTGCATTGCCTATTCCTGAATAAGCATCATTTTTTTTAGAGAGCCTCTCTCTGTTATTTGTGTTGACATACAAAAGAATAAAGTTGAATTCTTACCTCAACTCATATGCAGAAAATAAACTCTAAATGAGTTAAAGACTCAAAGGTAAGACTTGAAACTAGAAAACTGCTAGAAGAAAATAACAGGGGAAACCTGCTTGACATGGATCTGGGCAAAAGTTTTTTTGATATGACCCTGAAAACACAGGCAACAGAAGCAAAAATAAATAAATGAAATTGCTACAAACTCCCTGGGCAAAGGACCCAGGGGAAGCCTTCTCACCTGGGTCCTTCCCTCTGCCAGAAGCTCTGGTGCTTTTGTCCTCCTGTTTTCCTTTCTGTCTAATAAAATCCTATCTTATCACTGGGGAAAAAAAAGAAATTGCCACAAAATAAAAAGCTTCTGAACAGCAAAAGGAGCAAGTAATCAGGTGCAGAGATAACCTCTGTATGGGAGAAGATATCTGTGAACCACATGTGTGGTAAGTGGTTAATATCTAAAATATATAAGGAACTCAATAGTAAGAACTTGGTTTAAAAATGGGCAAAAGAAGGGAATAGACATTTCTTAAAAGAAGACATATGAATGGCTAACAGGTATATGAAGAAATTCTCAAAACCACAGGGCAATGCAAATTAAAACTTCAGTATCACCTCACACCAGATAGGAGGGCTATTACAAGAGTCAGCACATTGTACTCCGTAATTGCAGTACTGTACACAGTTATGATCTAATTTTAAAAAAAGGAAAAACAAGTGTAGTGAGGATGTGAGAAATAAAAGGATGCATACACTGTTGGTGGTAATGCAAATTGCTGCAGCTATTACGGAAAATAGTATGGAGATGCCTAAAAAAATTAAAAATAGAACTACCACATGATCCAGAAATCCCATTATTGCATATTTATACATAGAAGTGAAACTGGTACCTTGAAGAGATTCCTGCACTTCCAAATCCATAGCAGCATTTTCCCCAATAGCCAAGGCATGGAATCAAGTCTGAGCCCAGCAAGGGATGAATAGGTACCGGGTGGGACGTGTGCACGATGGAGTGCTATTCCACCTCAAAAAGGACAGACTATCATTTACCATATGATAGACCTTGACATTATGCTAAGTGAAATAAACCATACCTGTACAGAAGATGTGTGTTCTTTCACTTACATGTAGAATCTTTAAAAGTCAGACTCAAACAAGCAGAGAGGAGAGTGAATAGAATGGTGGTTACCAGGGAAGTGGTGAGATGGGGGAGATATTAGTCAAAGGATACAAGATTTTAGCCAGACAGCAGTGAGGTGTTCAGGAGCTATATTGAATAACAGCATGACTGTACTAATGTTATAAGTTAATGGATAGGTGTAATGTACATATGTTAATAATAGTGTAAAAAGTATAATATATGTTAGTTAATAACAATGTATTGTTTATTTGAAACTTGCCAAAAAAAATAATTTGAAGTGTGCTCCTTTAAAAAACTGGAAAAAGAAGACTCAAGAAGGAAAGCTGCACCTATTGAATCATTCCTTATAGATAACTGTTGGTATTTTGCATTTTAGTTCATTTTCTCCTTAGATTGTTTCATTTTTTCATTATTATGGCTACACATTATGTACAGAGGGTACCAAAAAAAGTCTATACACATTTTAAGAAAGGAAAGAACTGTATTAAGTTTGTAATGCTCAAGTTACTCAAGTTCCATTTGACTTTGGAGGTTAGAAGAGGCGCTCAAGGGAGACTGGTATTCAGCTTCTGTTATTGATTTATACCGAGT
>NW_003852650.1:1198862-1208074 GCF_000181295.1 Otolemur garnettii | reverse complement strand
GAAAGAAACCGTGACATGCACCACTTAACATACAATACATTTGCAATGCTACGACTGAGGTTTTTGGATGATGTTCCCTTTTGTAACTTGGCTTCTATGAAAGGAAAAAGAGATTTTATCATTTGTAACTGCCTAATAATATGTTTAGCATTATTAAAAGTTAAATAACTAATACCTCCCATTGTATTATTTAATTATTAAAATTGCAAAACATTCTTTCTGTCTGAACTATGGGGAGAAAGTGATGTTAGAAACTCATTTCCTGTGACTGGACTTGGGGAAGATTAAGGAAAGCAGCAGGAACTCTGCACAGTCCAACCACCCCAGGCTTCATAAAACTTCATGGAATTACTTCCTTTGAAATTTAAATCCAAGGAACGTAGACTTGTCAATTTAGCCTATATGAGTCTGAGTTATAAATTTATTTCTCTTCAAAATTATCCACAGTAAAACTTAAAGAACCTTTGTAAGCATAAGCACATAAATGTGGTATGTCCTGAGCCACAGCATCAATTAATTTGCACTTGTGTTGCTGTAATAATTCACTAATGCTAACTGGGCTGACGTCTCACCATGACAGGTATTTCTCACAGCTCCTGAATTTAACACCCCTGAACAGTCACATCCAGATGACATGTGGTGGTCAGGGAGGGAGCCTGACCTCCACAGGTGTGAAGGGAGGGTGTGAAGGGAGCCTGCGTTAAATCTCTTTCTTTCTCTCTTTCCCCATCTCTCCACTTCCCCTTTCTTATTTTATCAAGATCCATCTACTTACAGATCACTCTTTCAGCTACTCTTTGGACGGAATGAAATTAGTTCTGATGTGCATGGTAAGGACTTCTACATTTTTCTTGAATAAAAGGTCTAGTTCCATTTTCTTCTCCTAATGTTATGATTTTATCCCAGCTACTGTTTTGTCCTCAAGGACAACTATCATCCATGGGTTGGATGGCTATTTTCTGCCCCCCACGCTTTCATGTTTCACTATCTTTGATTTTTATTCTGAATTTGGGGAGAATTTTCCCTGTTTCCCAATTCCTTGGTTTTGTGTTCTGTGATGTTAATTTCTGTTTTCCTGTATTATAGTTCTGCTATTCTGGTTTTTTTTTTGTAGTAATTTTCAAACATTTGAATCCATTCTTTATTTCATGTATTTCCATTTTATTACATGTTATTGCTAATTTCAGACTCCTCTGCTTTCTGTGAGCAATGAACAAAATTTCTAGAACTTTCTGCAATTCCTGTGATAAATTATTTTCCGTGATGTCATCGCCCAACTTTTATTTCTTGCTGACTAGGTTTCCCTTACCTTCTTTGCTAAGAGATTATCAAAATGTCATTGAATTTCTGTTCGGTTTCTCTTCCTGTTTTCTACATTTGATAATAGAAATCTATATCATGGATTGTATCTTAGTCTTTGTTTAAACAATAAACATAAAATAACTTTAATTCAGATTAGATTTTCTGGGGTAAAAAATGTCATATTAATTAGCCATGGGACTCAGGAGATGATTACAAAGATTTATAAAGACTGTAGGTAAACATATAAATCTTTTCCCCCTATGTTTATGAGAGTTTACTTTAAAAAAAGAGAAAATTACATTTTAGGTTATACACACAGATAGCCTTTAAATAATATTTAGTGCTTAACTATATAAGGAGACACATTACTAATTTTTATTTCTCAAAAAGACATGTCATAAACGGATGAGTAGATGTGTCTTGCCTTCTCTTATTTTTTTGTAAAGGAGCAGAGGGCCAGTTCTTTATTTTCTCTGAAGTATGTTACTAATATATTTCCCTTTCATGTTTTTAACCATATACATGATTTTCTGCTTGAAGGAGGGGAAAACTGTGAGCTGAATGAATATCTTTAGACACACATCTGGTTGTGCATATTCACATCACATATTCTGTATCATAATTAGGTGGCTGGAGCAATAGATGTTATTTTACTAGGGATATACTTTCTTATAGTCTTGATAGATATAATTTGAATTTCATATACTTGTTTATGTGCTGTATCATTCTAAAATTGTACTGTTTTCAATTCATTTTTATTTTATGTTTCCCAGTTGCTATACAAAGATGACAACCAATTACAATCTCATAAAATCACAACTTTATGAAGTATTTACAAAAGAGCAGAACACACATAATGACATGGATAGACCACTCTTTATAATAGTCTCTATCAAGTATGAGTGATAGTTAATATTTTATTGAATCCAATTTGCATGGAGACATTTATTTTTAAAGCAATAGCTATTGTTACTCGCATCGTGGCACAATGGCAGAACTGTCAGTAATGGAAGACGTGGAAAGGAACTTTTGTCCCCTCTCCTCTTTATAAAAGAAACGAACCCCACACACTTATGTAAACAATGCTCTCTCCTCTTTATAAAAGAAACAACCCCCACACGCTTATGTAAAAGCAAAATCAAACATCTCTCCATTTACTAGTGCCTGATTTTTTTTTAAATGATAACAACGATAAGTTAAACAGCCTCCGTTATTTGGGGGCAAGTGCACATATTTGAAGAAATATAGCCTTTAAATGCGGAAGTGGTGGTAACCTTTGAATGAATGGATTTTCTTCTCTTGTGTACCTTCAAGTCCACGATAACAAGAGAATGAAATAAAAATAATAATCCAATGATTAAAAATTTCCGAGTGAAGATAAATATAATTTCCACAGGCCAGAGGCTATAAAAGAGAAGATAATCTAAGTATGTTTTAAGTATCTAAAAATTTTTAATCATATCATTTTAAATGTTCTAATGAAGGATCAAAAAACACATAAAAACGTGATTTCACACTCCAAATGTCCTTCGGTTTTGGAATGGATGACAAGTGAAATATCTCCCCAGTATGTTACTATTGAGCAACAGAAAGGAATGAACTGCTGATGAGGACAACAACACAGACGAATCTCTCGAATGCACAGTGCTGAGTAAATGGAGTTTGACCCAAAAGGTTACATATCATATGGTTCCATTTGTAAGATATTATAAGAAAAGTGGTTGCCAGGGGTTGGTAGGGAGGGATTGAAGGGATAGAGCACAAAGAAGCAGGAGAGAATTTGGAGGGGTAATGGAAATCGTCTACATCTTGACTATGGTAGAGATTATTGGATTGTATACATTCATCACAACTTGTAGAACTAACCACTAACACATGTGAATTTTACTCTTATGTCAATTGTGCCTTGACTTTTAAAAATGAAAAATGGATGACTCCAAAGGGAGTTCATATTAACAAAAGGTTAGTACAAAAATGAAAGGAGTATATTAATATCTGATATTAGTAATCGGGGCATAAAACAAATATTAACTTAAGGGTTTATGTGTGCACTTGTGTATGTTAGAGTAGGTGACTAGAAGACAGGGCTGAGGCCAGATTCAGGGGCTTAAGGATCAGGGGCTTAAGGATCAGGGGCAGGTGTAAAGCAAACAACCATCAGGCAGGAGCTAACGAGAGGGGCTGATAACTTCAGAGGATAGCCAGCTCCAACCAGCTTATTGGCTAACTTTGCCACCTTACGTGAACTTTGGCAAAGTATAGTATCATTTACATTGTGGCTTTACAGTTTCTCCTTGAAATCACTATGGCAGTTCTGAAACAACCATATGAAGCATGAAAATGGGAGGGAACCCATTCTGGGAATTACAACTCAACTTCTTAGTAGAAGTAGAAGATTACAACTCAATCCCTTAGACTTGAATATTCCTCCCCTCAATTTGTAAGAATTCCAAAGAAGAAACATCATTTCCTTCTGGTATAGCTGCTCTTTGCAAGCCTGCTTATGTTCTCTCTCTCTCTCTCTAAAAAAGCTGCTGTTTAATTCTTTGACAGGGTGCATCCAGAAATTCTTTTCTCCCAGCCATTACCAAGAACCTGGAAAACCCTCCACTCAGAGGCTGCTGACATAACCATATCAACAGTTATCCTGATAAACTAGATTGAAAAATATTGAGTAAATGCTGAGGTTTAAATTTTCCTCAACTTTTAGCTCATCTAAACCTTGCAAGGACAGATTTATAGAATTGAATTGATTAGTTGTAAGGAAAAGATTAGAAACTAGAGCTGGCATGAGGCTGCTGTGAACACAAGTTGACTGGGCATTGATAGGATCTGGTTTTAACATGACCCAGTCAGGAAATTCTTGTAGAAATTCTGATAAGTCAAAATAAAGGCTGTTACATCTCCGGAACTGCTAAAGTTACATTCTCCCCAATGTTTGTCTCCAAATGTTTGCCAAAGGGGAAACTGGATTTGAGTACAAAGAAAATTTTTGGATGAAAGTCGGTAACTCGTGTTGTTAGACTACGATGTGCTGCCCTTTATTTGCCCCTGATGGGCTGCTGGTACCTGCTAGATTTAAGGATTTACTGCTGTGGTCCTCAGCATGAGAAGAGATGATGAGGGTTCTGAGGCCTTAAAGGGAGAAGTCAACAGCACTGTGTGCATTGTGGTCTCTCTCTCCTCTCACGTTCACATTGTGGTCTCTCCTCCCACGTTCCTGCACATGTACTATTTTTTCTCACAAATCTTTCAATAAGCAGGCAAAAAGAAAAAAAGTGCCTTGATGTGTATTTCAACTGACTTTTGGGTTTCTTAAGTACTCAAATGCTTTTGTTAGTGATATGTGTCATGAAAGTAAGTTGCATATAAGTCCATCGTTTAATCCTAGAGATTAGCTAAAAAGTGGTAGAGCATATCACAGAATTTGAAAAAATTTCAATAGATTTAGAGAGAGCAAGTGTTTTTTGTTACATGAATGAATTACGTAGTGGTGAAATCAGGGTTTTCAGTCTGGCCATAACTCAGATCGTTTATATTGTATCAAATAGATAACTTTTGATCCTTCCCCCTTCCCAGGCACCACAGTTTATTAAACCGCTCTGTGTGACCCTATATACCAATGCTTTAGCTGCTACTTGTGAGTACATGGTATTTGTTTTTCCATTCCTGAGATCTTTAGATACTTCACTAAGTTAATGGCTTCCTTGACCATCCAAATTGTCGTGAAAATTCTTTGTTATGGCTGAGCAGTATTTTCTGGTGTAGGTGTACGTGTATTAATATACATATATAAATTTTCTTTATCAACTCATCAGTTGATGGCCACTGAAGTTGGTTTCACATCTTTGTCATTGTGAACTGTGCTGCAGTAAACATATGCATGCAGGATTCTTTTGTTTTCTGATAGAATGACTTCTTTCTGTTTGGGTTCTTAGTAGTGGGATTGCTGGATGGAATGGTTGATCTACTTTTAGTTCTTTGAGGTCTTCATATTTTTTCCATAGAAGCTGTATTAATTTACAGTGGGTAGTGATCCCTTTTCACCACATTGGCACGAGTTGTCTTTTAGTTGTTGACTATTGTATAATGGCCATGCTGACGGGGTAAGGTGGTAATATCATTTAGATTTGAATTTGCATTTCCCTGATGATTGGTGATGCTGAGTATTTTTCCATATGTTTGTGGGCCTTTTGTGTATCTGCTTTTGAAAACTGTCATTTCATACCTTTTGCTCAGCCTTTAATGTGGTTATTTGTTTCCTTCTTGCTAATTTTTTTGAGTTCCTCATAGATTCTGGATGTTGGTGCTCTGTCCAGTGTATAGTTGCGAATATTTTCTTCCATTCTGTGGGTTTTCTGTTTACTCTGTTGGGTATTTCTTTTGCTGTGCAGAGATTTTTGGTTTAATTAAGTCCATTTGAGTATTTTTATTTTTGCTGGAGTTGCTTTTGTGGTCTTAGTCATAACTTTTTTGCCTACACCAATGTCCAGAAGTGGTTTTCTAGAATTTTTATGTCTTCAGGTCTCACATTTAAGTCTTATATCCATCTTGAGTCATTATTTTATATGAGGACCAGTTTCATTTTTCTTCATGTAGCTACCCAGTTTTCCCAGCACCATGTATCAAATAGGGCATCTTTTCCCTAGCATATGTTTTTGTCTGCTTTGTTGACAATCAGTGGGTTGTTGGTGTGTGGTTTTATTTCTCAGATTTCTATTCTGTTCCCTGATTGATGTGTCTACTTTTATACCAGTGCCATGCTGTTTTAGTTACTATCCCTTGGAATATAATATGAGAACAAGTGATGTGATGCCTCCAGATTTTTTTTTTTCTTTTTTGGCTTAAAATTTTTTTGGCTATTTGGGCTCTTTTCTGATTCCATATGAAATATAGAATTGTTTTGTCTAATTCTGTGAAAAATGACCTTGGTATTTTGATGGGAGTTGCATTGAATTTATAAATCTCTTTGGGCAATGTGGACATTTTAACAATATAAAATTTTCCAATTGATGAGCATGAGATATTTTTTAATTTGTGTCATCAATAATTTCTGTCATCAATAATTAGTGTTTATAGTTCTCCTTGTAGAGATCTTTTACCTCTTTGGTTAAAGGTATTCCTAGGTATCTTGTTTTTCAGCTATCAGAAATGGTATTGAGATTTTTATTTGATTTCCAGATTGCCTATTACTAATATAGAAATGTTACAGATTTGTACACTCTAATTTTATAACCTGAGGTTTTACTGAATTTATTTATTCATTATAGCATTATTTTGCAGGAGTCTTTAGAGTTTTCTGGATATAAGATCATATCATTGGCAAATAAAGACAATTTGACTCCTTCTTTTCTTATTTGTAGTCTCTTTTTTCTTTCTCTTTCCTGATTGGTCTGGCTAGGACTTCCAGTGCTATGTTGAAGAGAGGAGGTGAAAGTGAACACCTTTGTCTTGTTCCAGTTCTTAGGGGAATGCTTTCAAGATTCCTGCACTCAGTATAATGTTGGTCATGTGCCTGTCATATAATATATGGCTTTGATTATTTTGAAGTATGTTCCTTCTATGTCTAGATTGTTAAGGGTTTTCATCATGAAGGGGTGCTGAATTTTATCATATCCTCTCTGTGTATCTATTAAGATAATGATGTGTATTTTCTTTGTAATTTTGTTTTTGTGTGGTGAGTCACATTTATCAATTTGCATATGTTGAACCATCCTTGCATGCTTGGGATGAAATCTACTTGATTATGGTGAGTTAGTTTTTGCTGAGCTGTTGAAATTTATTTTTACTTAAATGATTTACCTTTTTACTTTCCTTTTGGTCAAAAAGAAGTCAAAATAGCAGAAATACTGCTGGAGAAAATTTTAAAAAAAACTATGTTTTTTTCTTTTATCTCTGCCTTTACTATACTTAATATTTTGATTTTAAAATAGACCTTTTAACAGTTCCCTCTCTTTCTGCAGACATTTAAAAAATTATATTTCCTATCACTGGTTTTGTTTTAGGAAAAAATAATTCTTAAAAAAGCATTCTACTGGGAGAACAAACTAACTCTGTGAGCAATTAGCAAAACATTTTTCTAAACTGTAGAATTTGTGTACTCCCTTTAACTCAGAAATTATGCTTTTAGAAAATTAACCTGAAAACATAGTCTTGCAATATCCCCAAATACTACTAAAATGAATCATTACGGAGATACTTATTTATCATAGGTAAGTGCCAGGATCTGTGCAAGTTCCTGCATTGCGTATGTCATCCTTTATAGTGTCGATAAATAGAAGTTACTGTAAAAGACTACCAAACGTGAGATAACTTAAAAAAAAAAAGTTTTATGTTGATAGTTCTTCCATTTAATTAATAAAATAGAGGTTAGAAAAATTTCTCAACCACATTTACTTTTATGATTTCTATATTGAAATTCTCCTACCTCTTACTTTAAATAGCAATATGGTTTCATAAAGTTAATAGAGTTCTTAGAGAAAATATCAGAAATATTACCTATCTCCCCCAATTTTTAAACGCCCTTATTCTAACTGAGAGGAGAGAGAATACACTGATTTGCTTACTCCCATATCTGATTTGTTTTGTACTCTGCCAGTGTGGAAATTCAGAACCTTCCTAAACCAAGCTTTTTTGGGTAATTTATTTCAGATTTACAATGTAGTACCCATGAAGCACCTTTATAGTAGAAATAATGGATCATTTCATGCAAGATTGCAAGGCAAGTAAAGCAAGCCAAAAACTTACTTAAATAAAGATTTAAGTTACACTTTTATTGTACTGAAGAAAGTGGGTTGCCATTAATTGCAGCAGTCAAGTGCACTTTCTTGTCATGAAAGTGTTCATTGTTCCTTCAATAAATTGTAGACTTGAGTCCCACTGCCCTTTGTGCAAATTATATTTCTTGACCCTGGAGAGTCACCCTTAAAATACAACTCTCAAAATAGAAGGGTATTAGTAGCCATATTTGAAATCAAACCACTTTTGGGTAGTGCTATTCACTAAAAATTCCATTCAAGGTATTTTCCTGACTAGACTGAAGTAGACTTCTGTGGAGCTGGGTATACACTTAATCTTAGCCAAAAGGCCGAGAAGCGATGGGGCTAGGTATATCCATCTGTAGTTGGCAAGTGCAGCCTAACTCCAGTTAACCTAATGTGACAGATGAAGTTAAAATGATGCTTTGGTATCCCCCAGAGTGATCAAGTGCCTGAAAATTCAGGAGTGCAGGCTAACGAGGATGTTTTAATCAAAATAAGCAGTGTTTTTCCTCCACAAAGGTTGTCTCTAGTTTAAAACTGTGAATTTGAACCATGAAATGAGGGTTTCTTAGTGGCAAATTGCACATTGGTGTAGTTAGTTTTCACAGTTTTCCTTGATAGCTTCACATTTTTTAGCTACTAAAGGAAATCCTGGCAAATTAAACAACTCTGGGGGGCAAGGTTGAGGGAAGATTGAAGGGTTGAAGTGAATCTAGAAAAGCCCAAATCAATGCAAACTCAAGCAAATGTTTTGAAATAACCTATTTTAACCAAACTTTGTCTATAATGTCACAGAATGTTCTGTTATCTGCCTATTTCATTTATTTTCTAATGAAGTGGGTGATTTGAATACAAGACATTCAACTGCAAGAGAAATAATCACAACTAAAATCCTGATGCACATAAAAAGCAGTGCGCATTTTTGCACTAACATGTGTACAATTTTTGCTTACATTTTTGTGGCATCGTTAATACTTAGTCTATCCTATTTTCAGTATTTCTCATGTATAAACACTCTTTCCCCCCACCCCAAATTAAATAATCCATTCTACTTCATTAGAGATGCATTATTTGGGCTTGGCGCCTGTGGCTCAAGCGGCTAAGGCGCCAGCCACATACACCTAAGGTGGCGGATTCGAATCCCCAGCC
>NW_003852650.1:1197267-1198700 GCF_000181295.1 Otolemur garnettii | reverse complement strand
AAAAAAAGAGATGCATTATTTGAAACAAATTGGTTATTCTAAAATTGAATTCAAAGTCAACCTTATACATTGTGTATGAACTATACTAGCTTTTTTACTTTCCAGCTGCTAGATTATAAGCATGTTATTTAAACTCAGAGATTTGAGTCTGTGACCAATGAAATGGGACCAATGTGACCAGGCCAATCCTCCTGACATAGAGTGATGATCAATCATATGAGATCTGTGACCACGAGGAAGCACAGTGGAAATGCTGTGTGTTAATTATTGACAAGCCCTCCAGGTTTTCCCTGTGAAACAGGGACCATCCCCCACCCAGAAGTGAGTAAATCTGAACCACAGGACATGACAGTCATTCAGGGCGGTGTGCTGTGGAAAGAGTTCAGATTTGGAAGTCAGACATAGTCCATTTAGACATTATTTAGGTGACGTAGTCTTCATGAGCCCACAAGTCACTTACTTGGTCATTCTGAACATCAGTTAGCTTTTCATTCATGAGAGCAAATGATCATGCTATATTTAAGCCTGTCAAGTGTCAATCCTGATACTTATCTACCTATTTACTTATGAAGTTGAAATTTCATAAGCAAAGTACATTTAGAACATACTCTGCTGTCTGGGCAGGCTACTTGGGATGAAAGTCAACCAGTTACAGAAGGAATCTTTAACAATGCTAAAATGCTTGAATCACATGCATTCTTAAAACGCTAATTGAATATAACTATATTTTATTTACATATGTAAATATCTATATTTTTCACAGCAAATTTCTAGGATTTGTGTTTGACAAAAATTTAGTCCATTTTTGTTTTGTAACAGTTTCAACCTCCCCTTTCCTTTATGTTGGGTTTGTTTCTGTTCACTCAGAGTTCTTAAAATATTTGGTGTTAGGCACTACATTAGGTGCTGGGAATACAACAAAGAACAGAAAAGACAAAATCCCTATCCTAATGGTGCTTATAGTCATCCACTAATGAAACTCACTCCAATAGAATGGAAAGTTCTGACCTGTGTTAAGAGCTCAGCGGGAATTCTGCACTTGGCTGTGAGAACTTTCCCACATCCCACCTTACATCTCCATCCACTCTTGTCCCTAGCTTGTCACACTTTAATGCCGCCTCCAGTCTTATAGTGTTTCCAGGTACTATAATCCCCACCACCGAAAACTAGATTCTCCCATGTGACCACATCCTTCCTAATCGATAGGTGCCCACCCCTGTCTGGGACCACCTGTATCTTGGCCCATCTGCCGTGCTGTCCATGACATTTTCTCATTTTCCCCATGGACTGCTCTAGCAAAGCTGTGATAACTGCCTCTTGGTCTCACTCCTCTGTTCAGACATCCAGCCTAGGGTCCACCTTGATGAACTTCTTAGGAGGGGGCCGAAATTTTCTGCACTGTCCTTTGGCATACTAATCCAGATTGGGTTACT
>NW_003852650.1:1184459-1196673 GCF_000181295.1 Otolemur garnettii | reverse complement strand
TGAAGAGGTTCAGATGGTTGGCTTTATCAAGAAGGTGATATTTGAGTTTGTCTTCAAGACAAATAAATTGAAATAGGCAGAGAAAAAGGTAAAAGGCCTTGCTGGTTTATATATTCTTGGGAACATAAATGTTGAAGGGAAAACAGTCAAGTTGTATTGGGGAACAGTGAGTACCCAGGGCCTTTGTGACACATTTATTCAGTACCTACTATTTACTAATCTCTTTTTCAGTGGTGAGAGTATAAAGACAACTAAAACAAACACTCTCTTCTTTAGAAACTGACAGGGAAGTCGGAAGTTATGTGTGGAGCTCTAAAGGGCTAATGTATTTAGACATCATTCTTTAGGTAAACTGGAGTTTTTTTAAGCTCTTCTAAATAGTGTAAATAGGAAATAGAACATACTTGTTATCAATCTTATTCTGTTCTCCAGGCTCAACCTTCTATGGAAGATGTATTGCAATAGCTATATTTATGTCTTTTATATGTATTTTGTTTTCTTCTCTACATGGTACAAATAATCAGATAAAGCATTCTAAACTTTTTTCATGAAGTTCAGTCAAAAACTTTAGTATATGAAGAGAAGTTTTGATGAGAAGGTTAATATAATGGAAAATTAACAATAAAATGAAAGCACATTTTACTACTTAATTTTCATTTAATTAGAACAGAATTTTCCATTTCTGCTCTGAAAAAAATATTGATTGCTGAAAAATACTGTTTAAAAACTTATTCTCTCACAGACACATGCACTCACGCAAATGAATAGTTTCATATATAAACACGACTTTGTCTTTTACTATTTATTCTTCCTTCAAAATAAAGCTCAGAAAATCTCTTATTTAGCCTTAAATAAGAGAATTTAATGGTTAAAGAGACTTTAATGATTAAAGTCTTATATTTCTTTTAAATAGAGGGAAGGAGGAAGGGGATGGGGGTCACAGATTGTGAAATACCTCTTGGGGTGGGACACAATTATGAGAGGGACTTTACCTAACAAACGTAAGCAGTGTAACCTGGTTCTTTGTACTCTCAATGATTCCCCAACAATAAAAAAAAATAAACAAAAATTAAAAACAATAAATATTCTGATTTCAAAACTGTTTTCAGTGTAATAGTGTAAATAATTCTTTAAAATATTCTTTGCCATTCCTGAGCATGTTATAGTTTTCATTTGCAATGGGCTGGTACACATGTAGGCTGGGACACATGTAGGCAGTGTTAGGGATCAGGAAAGATAAGGCTGGAAGTGGCAGCCATTTTCAAGCATGTGAAGAGTGTTAATGCACTCTTCTCTGGGGTTGCCTTGGCAGAGTAGAACATATAACGCCATGGACTATAAATGTAGCATGGGGAAAAGAACTTGAACGTCTTTCAAAACAGATTCTCTACTAGGAACTCTTACTTCCGTTACTAGGGTTACTTCCTAGGTAACTCTTATGTAGGTTACTTCCTCAAACCAGCTGTCAGTGGTCAATGTTCTTATATTCCCACATTAAAGATGAAGACAAAGAGGTTGGGGCAGGGCTCAGACCCCTCTAGCTGCTGAGCACATGCCTAGACTTCATGGAAGAAGCCCAAGTGCCCATCGACCCATGAATGGATCAATAAATTGTATATGTACACCATGGAATATTATGCAGCCTTAAAGAAAGATAGAGACTTTATCTCTTTCATGTTTACATGGATGGAGCTGGAATAGAATAGCAAAGTATCTCAAGAATGGAAGAAAAAGTATGCAGTGTACTCAACCCTACTATGAAACCAATTTATAGCTTTCATTTGAATTATAGCCCAAGACAAACGGGAAAATGGAGAGGGAGGGGAGGGAGAAGGATGGGTAGAGGGAGGGTAATTGGTGGGACCACACCTATGGTGCATCTTACAAAAGTACATGTTAAATTTACTAAGCATAGAATATAAATGTCTTAACACAATAACTAAGAAAATGTGGTGAAGGCTATGTTAACCAGTTCGATAAAAATATTTCATTAATGTACACAGCTATGATTTAATTAAAAAAAGACAGACAGACAGGCAGACAGACACTGGGTAGTTACAACACCATGCAAACAGGCCTCTAACTCAGGATATATTTTTCCAAGAAAAAAAAGAGCTTGGCTCCTGTACCTGTCCCCGGAAAGCCTGGTCCCAGGGAAGTGGTGGGAAAGGTGATCTAAAATCTGTTGATTAAGCAGCTTCCATTGTCAGCCTGCGCGTTTCCAAACTTGAGTAATTTTTGTTTAATGTTCAAGTGAGAATGAAAAAAAGGAAAAGCTCCCTGAATTACTTTAAAACATTTTAAAAGCCTCAGTCTTGCTATCCACAGCTGCTACTGAAAATGCAGGCACTTAAAGCAGATCACAACAGGTGAATTCAATCAAACATTCATGTGTGAAATATAAGCTCAGTTGTAAGCCATTCTAAAGAACTATTATGCCAATAAAGAGCAAATGGTAATGGATTTTCTTTACTGTGAGGCACAAACGGGGACTTTATAATTTACTTCTTATGGGGCCAATTGAAAAACCCATAGTGATCTACTTTTGAGTACCACTGCTTTACAAAAATATCAATTACAGTACTTGGTTCTGCAATTAAAAGCATAAATTAGCTATGCTTTAGTGTATATTACATTTTCTAGAATCATAAAGGTGAATAAAGTACTATATCCATACTTTCCAAGCCTCTTCATCATTTCTTAATGTGTAGAACTTTAATTAGTTTGCTTTTTCTTCCCTTGGCCTTGACAATTTTTCCTGTTGTTAAAATTTTTACCTATTGTTTTTGTCTCTATGAGGACCTTTTGAAATACTGAGAATCAGTTTTCACCATTCACCAAGACATTTTTATCCTTCCAATTAAATTCAAGCTTTACTCTTAGCAAAAAGCTTCAAGTGTGCATGAAATTTCTCTATATAGCAGTGTCTTCTAAACCGAAGCATTAAGCAACCAATTCTTTAAGTTTAGGAAGTACTGTTTTACAAGATGGTGTTTTCTTTAAATTAAAAAAAAAAACTGTATTAATTAAATAGAGCAAGTAAAGGAAGTAGTGTTTAGCAACATAAAGGACATCTCTTCCAGAAGCCTGCCCCAAAGTTGGTGAATGGCCGGTTATCTAAATAGTTGAATTGAATGGACACACTCCAGCCCAGGACTCTGATAGATGGAGGTGCTGACCTGCAGTCAGCGCGGAGCACAGCTGTCTTGCCTGCCAGCTCAGCACTCTTTACAATACACGATATTTGGTTAGACCAGTAAATGCTCACACATTTGTGACTTTTCCCCTAAACACCAGTATCTTCCTAGAATTTGTACTGATTTCTACGGGCAGGTTGCTCTTCTTCTTCTAACTTCTGGTTAAACTCCACTCATCCTAAATGAAGAAGCTCCTTGGTTGAGGAGGGCGAGAAAGCTGGATAGTCTCCTCACTCCTTCCAGTAAAGAAATCCCCTCTGTCTTTAGGAGCTGTACCACATTCAGGTGTGAGTTAGGACCTTGTTTTAGAGCAGGTGACCCTGAAACAGTGTAGGGGTTGGGGCACTGACCCTCGGTGCCGTTGAAAATCTGCCAATTGGATGCCCCCAAACTTATTTACTGATAACCCACTGTTGACTGCAAGGCTTACTGATAACACAAACAATTGATTCATACATATTTTGTATATTATATGTATTATATATAGTATTCTTACAAGAAAATAAGCTACAGAAAAACATTTACTGAGAAAATCATAAGGAAGAGAGAGTATATATACCATTTGCACGATTATTTTTCACAGGTCAGTTTATAGTCTCTAGGATCTGGAAACAACCTAAATGCCCATCACTCAGGAACGGATTAACAAACTATACACCAGGAAATACCATACAGCATTATTCAGAGATAAAAACAGTGGAGACCTGTGGGTTGTGACCCCTTTGTAACAATGAAAATACATCCTGCATATCAGATATTACATTACGATTCATAACAGTAGCAAAATTACAGTTATGAAGAAGCAATGAAAATAATTTTATGGTTGGAGGTCACCACAACATGAGGAACCGTATTAAAGGGTCATGGCATTCGGAAGGTTGAGAACCACTGCTTTACATCTTTTATATTAACCTGAATGGAGTTGAAGCACATTTTTCTTAGTAAAGTATCACAAGAATGGGAAAGCGAGTATCCAATATGTTCAGTATTAATATGAAGCTAGTAGATGATCTAATACACGCCCACACAGGAGGAAAACTCAAATCAATTCCCATGGGGGGAGGGGAGCGCGGAGGGTGAGTGTGCTCCCACTTACTGGGCACAGTATAAGGTGTATGGCACCTTTTGGGTGCAGGACACAACTACAAGAGGGACTCTACCTAACAAATGCAAATATTGTAACCCAGTTGTTAATCTGAAGAAGATAGAAAATTAAAAATTCAACCCAATCACACAAAAAAGAAAAAAGCAATTAATTTATTCCTATTTTGTATATTATATGTATCATACACTGTGTTCTTAGGGGAAAATAAGCTAGAGAGAAACATTTATTAAGAAAAGCATAAGGTAGATAAAATACATGTGCCATTCACTAAGTGGAGGTGCGTCATCGCGAACGTCCCACCCTCCTGTCTCCACGCGGACAGGGTGCGGAGGGGGCTGCAGAGGGGGCTGGCCGTGCCGGGCCGTGTGGGGGTGGCAGGGCCAGAAGACGCGGAGAAGGGGAAGGGAGGCAGGCAAGCCGGCACACGGGTGCAAATTTACTGAAATGCATCGTAATTCGTCTGTTTTTTTTTTCTTTTTTGTTTCTTTAAAATGTTTCTATGTGGTACTAATCCTTCCTTCGTGTTTGCGTCAGTTTCAGCGTAAAAGCCGTCAAAAGCAATCTTAAAAACTAGGAATGCTTCTGCCAGTTGGTCTAATCCCATGGTTTCCTGGCACTGCTCTTCCACGTCGCCTTCCTCACTGTCTCACACTGCCCAAGAGCACCCATGTCCACCCTGTCATCTTCTACTAACCCCTCTAGTGTGCTAAGAGCGCCTGAATTTCTCCGGGAGTCACATATTAAAATCCTTCACTCCCCGCATTTTTGCCACGTTCTCAGCCGTCTTGGTGCTTTCCCTCTTTGCATCTGCTGCAAGTTCTTGAACATTTCTTAAGAAACATATTTCTTAATATACACAACATCTGGACAGTTTGCTCCAGGAGGAATTTATTATTTTAATGTCAATGGCTTTCATGGCCTTTCTGCACCAGTGATGTGGTCTTCAGTGGTGTGGACCTTCCAGCCTTTCGTGATGCTCTCCCTATCAGTGTTCTGTCCCATGCCATTGACATTCGAGTCTGTAAGCATGTCTGTCTTACAGCAATCCTACACCTGTGTAAAAGCTGCATTTTCAAGAAGAGATAAAAAGGCATTTTGCAAAAAGTGCGACATTTTTGCACCTGCTATTGTAGCTTCAGCTACTGCTCCATGACTTTCCTTTCCTCGCGGTCAGTGGTCTTTACACTGGATTCTTGAAATGGGAGACAACTGTAGCAGCAGCCCTCCATCTAGGGGACATATCAAGCAATTCAGCTTTCCTTGTAATGTCGTGACTTTTTTCTCTGCTTCTTGGGAGCACTTCATCTGGGTCCTGGGGTCTGATTCAAGGATTAGAGTATTGCACTAATCACCATGAAAAATACGTGGGAACCAGGAAAGTGCACTTTTTAGTATGGTATGCAATTTACTGCATATTGCAGATATTATTAGCATTATGTGATCTTGTAAGTGGAGACTTGTGACACATGAATTACCCAATATCAGCAGAGGAGGCTATGAAGTTATTATTACAGTAGCACAGTGCGTACTCCAGTTTTATTTAATTTTATGCAGTTATGCTATGATATTGTATCTTTATGTTTGATCACATTTTTCTTGATCAAGGAAAATGACACGATATAAGGTCACCAAGTGTTCGTATGCAAGTATTTTGATAGGCATTTTGGTAAGTTTTTGTTTTGTTTCGTTTTGTTTTTGTTTTGTATGAGACAGAGTCTCACTCTGTTGCTCAGGATAGAATGTCATGGTGTCAGCCTAGTTCACAGCAACCTCAAACTCCTGGGCTCAAGCATCTTCCTGCCTCAGCCTGCTGAGTAGCTGGGATTACAGGCACCCACCATGTCTGGCTAATTTTTCTATTTTTAGTAGCGATGAGTCTTGCTCTTGCTCAGGCTGGTTTCAAACTGCTGAGACCAAGGGATCCTCCTGCCACAGTCTCCCAGGTGTTTTGATGAGTTTTAAATGTTTATGGTAGATTTATTGTATTTTATAGTATTTACTGATGATATTGGCTGGTATGTACATGTATTATGCATTTGTGACCTAACATTCTTTTCTAGTCTACATGGTTCATCTGTGAGTTCTTTCAAATTGTCACACATCTCCAAAATTTTTTCTCATATATTTTTTGAAAAAATTCTGTGTGTAAGTGGACCTAGTGTTGTTAAACGGTCGTCTGCATTTTGAGCATGATCCAAACCTTCTGTCTTCAGATGTTTCTTAATTCCAAGAACTTAATGAAAGCAAGGGAAACAACACAATATAAATAACTCTCACTAAAAAGTCATTATCATATATGCAATGGCCCAGAATTCTAGAAAGCTTTAGCGTTCAGAGACTGCAGATCCCAAAGCATGGCACCAGAGCTAACCAGCAGGATGACAGTGAGACCACCAAAATCAAGAATAAATCAAAGGTCTATTAGATATCATTGGAGTTTGTTGCAGAAGTCCTCTTAGATATTATAATTACTACACAGAACACCTGTTTGAGAGTGTCTTGTAGGCAGTAGATTTCTGACTCATAGGTTTCTGCTGAATTTATTCACCCTGGAAGCCTTCATTTATTGAATGTACCATTGCTGATAGGCTAGGGTAGCAGGACACAGGTGAATGCCTATGGGTCTTAGAAGATCAGACTCTGAGCACTAACTTTGACATTTACTGCACAGTCATGAGCAAGTTTCTTAGTTTAAGTTCAGTTCTCTCATCTGTGAAATGTGGCTTATCCTGCTCATGTAACTGACCCCCGGGTTATTATGAAGACCAAGTGAACTGTCTCACTTGGAGTTTTCAACTTGATGTATGAGAAAGGAAGAGGAGCCATAAATCTTGGGTCCCCTGCACTTATAGATTATACTTGTCAAAGAGTCAGGATGTACCTGAAAGGTCATACTGACTATAGTAAAACCTTCTATTAATTTATATGATCATTTTCACAGACGGTCACGAGTACTCACCCAGGCCAGGCCAGGTGGGTGACATAGTTAATTTGAGTGTGTTGCCCCAGAAGCTGGTAGATTCTGTAGAAAATGGGAGCATTCTCAGCCCCTCAAAAGCAGGAAATCATCAACCACTATTTAGTTTCACAAGGTGAATATTGCTACATAAAGGACACGTGAACAAATGGATCACATGGGTTCATCATCACCTTTGCTCCTCTTAAGTAGAATTCTACTTCTAATTTGGAAGAGAAAAAGCTGTAACCTTTCCATTGTTCTAATATTCCCCCAAGTTGGAACATATTTTGGTGGTGCTCTGGTGTTTTGAGAAAGTCACTTAAGTAATTTCCTCATCTATAAAATGAAGGTAGTGGATTAGATTAAATCTAGTATTCCATGATTCTGTAGCGAGATTGGTGGTAATTATAATTTTAATCAAGCTCTTTAATGTGCTTTCCTATTTTAGCTTGAGAAAGGGAAGGCAAATAATTCTGTTGACTTCTTGCGGTATCTTGTCACAAAAAGATTTCCCATTTATGTAAATAAAGAATTGTTTTCAAAAATCTTCCCATAGGACATGATATTTTTAGCCATGGAAAAATTTAACTCATCTGCATTATTTACTGACATTGTGGGGTATCAGAGTAAATTATCACCTGTTACAATAGAGCACTGACTTAATTAACTTAATTTAATAGTTTTATGAAACATTTGATTTTAAATAGTTATAGACCTTTACTTATTAATTTGGCACTAAAAAAAAGTGCAATATCTACTTGTAACCTAATCTAATGTAAATTAACATTTACATTCTAAATTTCATTTTAGAGGTTCTACATGTTAGGTAAGATGAATTTTTTTTATAAATGTATTTTGGGACTCCAAATGCGTTTTTCTTTTTTAGATTAATAATTTATATTTGATTATTCCTATCACACATATGGCCCCTGTAAGATTGCCTTGTCTTTGTTCATTTAAAATTTACTTCCAATTCAATAGTTGAAGATTATATTTGGCCCATGGATTTATTTCATGACTTTCAAAAAAAACTAAGAAAAAATGTATTTGGTCAATGACCAAATATTTGGTCATTGCCTATTCAGTCCATAACAAAGGTAATTTGTGGTAAGGAACGGGTGCAGGGGTGTCAGGCATATGTGGGTAACTGCAGTTGCCACCTGATTAGACACTTTTATCCACCTTTCTTCATGACATTACACACCAAGTGCAACTTTAAGCATTTTACATTCATGATCTAAATTAATTTTTAAAGCCACCATCAAGGTTGCATTATCCTGATTTTAAAATTAGGTCAGTGAGATGATATAACTGCCAAACTGCCAAGTCTCCATAGTGGGATTTAATCCGGCTGATCGCTCTCCAACCTCTGCGCCTTCCGCACTGCTGTGAGTGTGGCGGAGTGTAGGTCCACTATCCCTCGCCAGGGTATTAGTCATTCTAGGTGTAGTAAACTTCTGTTTGACCAAAAGCTCTCAAGTAAGCAGTGTTATCAGCTGTATTAACTGCCAGACCAATGTCTCATACACTCAAACGCCGGCTTCTTTAATCGTAAGTAAAACTGAACAGAGGGCCAGGTACCAGTCTGTATTGAGCTCACCTTTTTATCCACAGAGTAGCAAATTGTGAAAGGCAGACAGTCGGAGAGGACGTTCTGGCCAGGGGAGGAGCAGCTGCTCCATGGACACTGGAAAGACAGAGCCTCAACCATAGAAAACAAAAGCTACTGTGTCACAACATGCACTTATTTGTTTTATTTTTATTTAGCAGATAATAATTGTGTATATATATATTAAGTGTGGAAAGATGAAGTCATGTTAAGTAGCTTACCCATCGTCTGAAATATTTACCATTCCTTTGTGGTCAGAGCACATGAAATCATCTCTTAGCTGTTTTGAAATGGGAGATTAGGATGTTGGACAATGCGTGCTGTGCTACGTTGATGCCATTTGACAGAGACGTGACCCACAGAGCGAGAGATTCTCACCTCACATTCCTTTTCCTTTACAGAATATGAACAGGGAGAAATGAAGGTAGAAATGCTCTTCTCAGCACCTCACTGGGGAAAGGGACGCTGCTGACTTGTCCTCCAGATTAAGGCCCAGGGGGTAAATGCGGAGAGAGGACAGTGTCTCCGTGCAGCCATCCCAGGGCAGCCTCTGCCGTGTGAGGATGCCATGCCTCCCATCCATCTGAGGGAATTTTCTCTGGCCTTCCCTTTTTGTGGGCTACGGAAGGGGTAATATCACTGGGTAATTATCCCATTCTTCTTCCTGACGTCTTACACTAAACATATGGAGGGTGCCAAAAAAGGTATCCACATTTTCAGAGATGTTATCTATGTATTACTCTTTGAAGTTGAATAGAAGGTACCACACTGTTCAAGTGTACCTGGACATGCTGTGAACATGTATTTTTCCTACAGTTCGTACACCTTTGAGAAATGATCAGTTTTACTTCCAGCAATATCTCTTGAAATGTGTATACATGTTTTGGCACCCCTGGTATTTCCAGAAAAGGGAAGCTACATAGGTTTGCTGCCCTGTGTTGTGTATCTGGGTGTGGGAGTGTGTGCAGGTGGGTATGAAGGAAAGATGGTTCCCCAACTCTGCTGGCCACAGAGTAACTATTTACTGTGCAGCTTCCTGAGGCAGCTAAGAAGCTGAGGGAGATGTAGCTAAGTTTCCTGCCTCCCGGACATCACTTAGTATGCAGTGGCCTCCGTGCCTTACCTAGATCATTAGTGTTATTTTATCTACAGGGTGTTCCAATAGCGGCCCTTAAAGTCATCATACATAGTGCCTTTATTTACAAAATATCATTATAAAATTGTACAAAATATTTACACCATATTCTCTATGTGTTGGCCACCTCCTTGTAAAAGTTTAGACTGAATATTTTGCAAATAAAGTGATGTTTAGTTACAATTTCTCATTTCCCCTCTGTATGGTGACTTTAGAGGCGACTTCTGGGACACGCTGTAGTTTTTGTTGTTGCTGTGTTTTTGTTTGTTTGTACTGAGAGTGGTGGACATTTACTTCAGTCTGGGGAGAGCCTGCCTTGCCTCTGGAGCTTCTCCAGAGACAGACAAACCCGGGACACACACGCACGTGCCTTTGTCTTTGGCATCCTGGTATCTTCCCTGCACTGTTCTGTGGAGGCCGGGTCTCTCATACAGCCTCGGAGCTCAGAGGGCTGCTACCTTTGTCTAAAATGGTCCTTCAGAAGGGACTTAAATGAAATAGCACTAGCTCCAATTCAGGCTGTGAAATAAGGTCATGGCCACGAGAAAACATCATATGAAAAGAGTTGCACACAATGGAAGGGCATATGGCACACTCAGGCGGGGGGCACAACTACGAGAGGGAAACATTATACCAATGGAAACATTTTACCGAGGTGTTTGTATCCTAACATTAAACCTGAAAGAAAAAATAAAATAAAAAAGAGTGAGCA
This sequence comes from Otolemur garnettii, assembly GCF_000181295.1. Classification (NCBI taxonomy): domain Eukaryota; kingdom Metazoa; phylum Chordata; class Mammalia; order Primates; family Galagidae; genus Otolemur; species Otolemur garnettii. The sequence continues at coordinate 1,185,956 of NW_003852650.1, read as the reverse complement.
TTTAAGATTATATTGGGAGTTAGGAAATAGATGAAAGATAAGAGCTGAAGAAAAGGAAAGGCAGCATTTAATGCAGATAGGAAACGTGGACACTGTGGGAGAAGACAAGATATACAGGGAAAATAGGGAAGTTGTGAAATCACACGGATACCAAGGGAAATACATATAGAATGTGATCTTAAAATAGATTCTAGTGAAAATAAGGCAATGATGAAAGAGAAAATGAAAAATTTTGAAATATAATTTGCATATTACAAAGGAGAATATGAAATGTTAAATAAGATTTTAAAGCCTCCCAATGTTTAACGCATTATGAAGGCATGTGAGTGTGAGTGTGGGTGAGATACATTAGATTTATTTAGGATAAACATAGTGTCAGAAATGTCACAAATGTCTTCTCATGCTTCAAGAAGGTATATTACGTCTGGCTTATTCTGTCCCAACTGCAATTCTGTGTCTTTGGCACGTTAATCTCTGACTCTCTCTTAGTGACATCAACAATGACCATGACAACAATGACAAAACATAACTTAGACAACTTGACAAAGCTCTAATTAAAACCCTTAAAAATATTGGTGGAAAAAAATAAGATTGATATTATATGAGGGCTGACAAATATTTCAACATTCAAATAGAATAAGTCTATGAAAAAAATTGTAGGTAAACTTTATAGTCTTGAAAATTGTATACTGATTTTTTTGCTCTGAGCAGTAATTAGGTTTATTGGCAATTACTTGACTTCGTAACAATTCAAAACTAAATAAACATGTAATGAAGAGAAATTTATCATATCATTGTCAAGAGTAGTGTGTGCCTTTCAAAAATGTGTATGTTTTGAAGAAGATTTTTGTAGAGTGAAGTTCACTTTTAGAGTCACTTTGAAAGTCTAAGAGCAGAATTTAGATAGGTTCTATTAGCAGTAATAATGGGAAGTTGATGTATTATTTTGGGAACCAACATTTTAGCTATTTTAACTTCAAGAAGTTATCTTCCTTATCTGGCCTCTTAATTATACAATGAAAAGCACAAATTATATTCATTGAACCATTAAATGGGAGTCCAGCAAGCTAATGAAATTAATATATGATCTAAGAAAAAGGATAGATACAGCAGGAAAAAAACATAACCAATGTTTATTAGCTGTCAAAGCTTTACATCTGTCTGTCAGGATGAACAGAGAAGCAACTAACTTTGGCAATGGTCTTTTCATTTTATTATCATAATTCTTGTGTGTTGTCATCCTTAAAAACTAAAGGTCTGGTTTAATAAAAAATATTCTAACTACTCCTTAAAAATACTAAAAATAAAACATGTAACTTAAAAATAAGAAAAAATTGCCTTATATTCAGCACTATCAGCCTCCTGAACTGTAACAGCAGCACAAATCTTTATGTGGATTATATGCAGAAGTATTGGGGGTTTTTGGCATGAGAGGTTAAGAGCAAACTTTAAGAAAGATAAAACAGGGCTCAGTGCCCATAGCACAGTGGTTATGAC
>NW_003852650.1:1160561-1184311 GCF_000181295.1 Otolemur garnettii | reverse complement strand
AAAAAAAAAAAAAAAAAAAAAAAAGAAAAAGAAAAAGAAAAGAAAAGAAAGATAAGGCAGTAAAGGACCCTATAATGTTTCAGTAGAATCTCTGTCTATAGTTCATGGAAAATGTAAACTAAGTATCATTAGCTACCAACAGACACCTGGGTAACGCATACCTGCTATTTTCTTAGAGGACTGAGGTGTTTTCATTTGTAATACAATGTAGTATTCCACTGTTGGTGTTGGAGAAGTGTATAAAGATTTTCTTCTAAGTGTAATTCTACAATTTTTACAGTTTTAGCCGTTATACATCCTGATGATCAATTTTGTGTTACTTCTTGTGTATCAGATGGGGAACATTCCAAAGTCCTTTGTTCTCTATGTAATCCAGCTGTCCTAATTCCACTTAGTGAATTTGTACCCATTTGAATTTCCTTGGCATCTTTATTGAAAACCAACTTACAATATAATAATTGTACTTAAATTTCTGGGCTCTAAATTCTTTGCCATTGATTTATGTGTTTATCCTTTTGCCAACTTCATACTCCTTAATTAGTGTGCTTTTATTATAAGTCTTAAATATCAGCTAATTTGATTCCTCTGATACTGTTTTTCACTTTAAAAATCATGCGGGCTGTTCTGGGTCTTTATGTTTCTGTACAAATTTTAATATTAGCTTATCAAATTATTTTATAAAGAGGCCATTTGCAGTTCTCAAGCATAGCAACTATTTTGTTTAATTAATTCTTATGTACCTGTATTTTATTTTTTATGGTATTGGGGTTGGCAATCAATTTTTACTTCAATTCTAGGTTTTTCATTTCTAGTGTGTTAAGTAAAATTGAGTTTTGTGTTGTTCTTAAATACCCTGACTTCGTTAAACTCATTAGTTTTAGGCACTTTTTAATATATCCTTAGGATTATCTATATACACATCATGTCATGTGCAGATAAACACACTATTATCGCTTGTATCTTAACCTGTATACCTTTCTTTTATTTCTTTATTCCCTTGTTATGGTTAATAAAAACTGTGAGACTAGACATCTTTGTGTTTTTCTCAGTTTTAGGGAGAAATAATTCTGTTTTTGATCATTAAATAGGAAGTGACCTTTATGTTTTCATAGATACTCTTTAGCAGGTTTAAGAAGTTTTTTTCCTCTCATTTACTAATTTTTTTCATAAACCTTCTACTAAGGTTTTTCTATAGTTTTTTAATTACAGTTTGATTATATATCGTGTTAATCTTTACCTTTATACCAAATATGGGTACATGGGAATAATTACACTTGTTCTTGGTGGGTTGTGATACATATACAGAGGATGCAAACAATGGATAGTATTTTAAAAAAGGAAAAACTGTATTAGAATTGTAATAATATACACTGATAACAGAAGATGAACAGAAATCATGTGAGCAGCTCTTGTAATTGCTGAAGTCAAATGTGACTTGAGTGTTACTAATTTGATGCAATTTTTTCCTTTCTTAAAATGTGTGCATTTTTTGGCTCCTCTGTTTATACATTTTTTGACTGGCTTTTCTAATATTTTGATGGATTTATGCAAATATGTGTATGAAACAAACAAATTAAGAATGATCTCCATGGAGAAAACTTACTAAATGTAGAATATAAATGTCTTAACACAATAACTAAGAAAATGCCATGTTAACCAGTTTGAGAAAAATATTTCAAATTGTATATAAAACCAGCACACTGTACCCCATGACTGCATTAATGTACACAGCTATGATTTAATTTTAAAGATTTTTACATAAGAGATCATCTTCTTAAGGTGAGTTTCAAAGGACTATTATTTTCTAGATGTTTATGTGAATCTGGAACATTGTTTCCAATTGTAATGATCTCATTTGATATTTATTCAAAGTTCTACACACAAACATGCTCATGAACATATACATATATCTAATTAATATATATCTTAAGATATCTTAGATATATATTTTATAACACAGAAATATTTGAGTGATCAGTAGAGTTCCTACTTATCAAATTAAAAATTTAACATGCATTTATTTTTATTTTTATACATATTTTTGAATGTTAATCATCCTTTCAAAGAAGCTAATGAATTTTTATATTACAAAATTCTAAAATATATGTAAAAATCACTCATAAAAATCACTGTAAAAATCAAATCTTAGGTTTCCAAATTTATCATTTTGTGAGATACTAGAAATGTGGCGATTTATTTTGAAGAAATAGAATCATAATACTGTACTATGGTGTCATTTTAACAGCATGCTATGTAGAAATTAGTCCTTACAGGGAAATCAATAACAATCCAGTGTAATGGTTAGTATTAATCATCAAAAACCCTCACTCATTCTCAGAGATATTGTCTTTTCATTCATATAATACTCTTATGATTATTTCTATTTTAGAAGCTTCTATTTTGTGATTATTTCCTTTTTGGAGGCTGAGGAAACTGAGCTCAGAGAGGTGCCTTCAAAGCCACTCTCATGAGGCTAAGCCAGTAACCTGGTATCTAAGCTTCTGCCCATACTGTATCAATGTTCTTTAAGACAATTATTCATTGAAAACTTTGGACTTTTTTTACAAAGGCAATTTGCACTGGAATATAAATGAATTTAAAAGAATTAATTCTCAGGTTTCCCCTATATTTAAAGAGCAAGGCATTTCCTAGACACTCCTTAGTTTAAATTGTTAATGTATTTGTCATAGTACTTTCATTTCATTTCTTTGCTTAAACAAGGGCAGCTCCTAATTTACAGCAGAATAAAGCTGATGTGTCAAATTTCTACTATCTAATCAATCACTTCACCGTTTTAGCCCTGCTTACCCTGCCTACTCTGTAGGAAACCAAAGAAAATTACTTTAGTAATTTATACTTTATTCCCGGAACATTTACTTCATTTATTTTGACCATGATTTTCCTTATGCTGATCACCATTAGGAAAATGTCCCCATCTGCCAGTCCAGAGAAACTTCTTAATGTGTCTTATTTTCTGGGTACTAGGTAACAATGACCGCGTTTGGCATGTGCTGTGCCCAAGCTGCCTTAAGCTATGTTTATCATTCACAGAAGAAAAGACTGGAGTCTTTGACACGGCAGTGAGATACAGTATATACAGTTAGTAATTTTATGGCTCAGCATATATAAACTAAGTATTATTTGGGGGTATTGGGATACTTGAGGTGTTCTTTGGGGTGTTCTAGAAGAATAACTCCTAGCTCAGAATGGCTTATCTGTTATCAGATAATCCGTCACTGATCTTTAACATTTTAGAGTTTAATAGGAATGCTGTTGGCCTCAGTGTTGTAAAGATGTTGTTCCTTTCTACCATCCTGATGATTAATTAGAGTAAAAAATAAATGTTATCATCCCATTTATAGCTTTCATTACCTAAACCCTTAGGAAAAAAAGTCTAAGCTTCTGAAATTCACTTTGTTGTTTTACAGAGTAAAAATGTGATAGTATAAGAGTTGTTTATTTTGTTTAAATTAAAGAATTTCTATCTCAAAGAATGTACTTCTTTTTCTCAGGAATATAAGCCCCTCTACAGACAATAACTCATTTAGATCTTCCAAATTCTGCAGAGAGTTGTAGGTAATAAGTAGAAATGTGATTTACAGGGAGGACAACTGAAATAGAGCAATGCCTCATGTTGCTTGAAGTCACAGAGCTCAACTAAAACAGAACTCAGAAAGGAATCTGGGTCTCTTGACTCCCAATTAGTTCTTTATCCACTAGATCACACTCTCTGCTCCTCAGTCCTTGGAAACAAGATGATAAATTTTATATAAAGCTAACTGAATTACCTACAGTTTCTAATGAGTATTTACAGATCCTGGTTCACATACCTATCTTTGTCCTTCAGTCCGTGATGGGGTGCCTTCTAGTAGTATCCTTTGGGGCAGCTGTCTTGCCACTTCAGCAAAAACCAGAAGAAAGGCATATGGGAAGACAGTGATACAACCAAAAGGACTTTAGGGGGACACATCTAACTTAGAAAATTTGGGGGACAATACTAATTGCAGAGTTGGGTGGTCAAGATTATGCTGCCCTCTGTTTCTGTGGATGGAAATATACTGAGATGGAATTATATAATTATGTATCTTTTTTCACATCCGTACATGGAAACTAAACACAAGGGTAAGTCTGATGGGCAGGAGGCAAAAAGAAACCCCCCAAACAGCCCAAGAAGTGGGCCATGGAGAGGGGTGCAGAAGATAAGATTTTAAAGCCCAAACAAAAAGAGGAACAGATGATATTTGAGGAGTTAAAAGCAGGGGTAGCAGGGCATGGACCCCTATTCATAGATTAGAATTAAGAAATCTGGTAAAAAGTAAGCCATTCTTTATGTCTGAGATGATGATTTCATTCCTATTTAATAACCTGGATTCTCTGCCATAAAGTCTTTTCACCTATAGCTGAAATGAAGTATTGTCTTGGAACCTATTGTACATTTAAGAATAAACTTTTGTAAATAATGATAATAATAATAAAGATAAGAGCAAATCTACACCATACAATAAATAACCAATATTCGAAGCCAGAGATTTCAAAGTTCTGCAAGGACCTCCAATACACAAGTGGGTTTCATGTGAGCAGTTGACCCTCTAACATCAAGGGTATGACCTAATGGAAAGGATACAATAGTAATTTAAAGATTTCCAAGTGGGCACAGTGACCATAACTATATCACAAGGCCCAAGGATGAGATTATTTCAAATTTTTGAAGTTTTGCATAAGTAGTAATTTGGTCACTATGCCTTGAAGAAATAATCTGAAGTGTGTTCACTATTAGCATAGTGAACTGTTATATGTACTACAATTTTAATTTATTATTGTCTTTATTTTGATTTCTCAGTGATTTCTAATGTATCTTCTTGAAGATCAGAGTTAGTTGTGCTGCTTAATAAAAAACTTACCACCACAATTTATACAGGTAAAGCTTTTCAACTTCATGTTATGTTTTCATTGAATGGAGATATTTAAATTACTTTTTTGAGAATATAAACTTGAAATATATATTCATTTAAGAGATTTATTTAGATAGGTGATAATTTTATAAAAGAAGAATGGAGGCTATGGTAAATCTTGAAAATATAAATGACTTATTTGATCTCTCAAGTGAGCTTCTGGGATAATTCCTGATGACTGAAATGTATGGATCTCAATAAGTGCACCTAGCTCAATGCCTGGTGGACAGACAACACACAACAATTAACTTATAGGCTGTCAATGCATCTGCCAGTCTTCTGCTGGGTCAGTCTTCTTAAGTACATCACAAATGCACCTAGAGACCTCTTCTTCTTGCCAAGTAGGAGGAGTTCCCAGCAAAGAAGAACAGGGTATGTTGCAAACCTATCTGTTCTGAGCTTCAAGAAGAGGTTTCAGATGAGAAGAAAACAGCAAAGGAATTCTGGCAACTGGAAAAACCAAGGGATCACCATTAATTTACAACAGTGGACCCCAACCAAAAGGAAACTGTCAAAATTTCAGAAATGGAATCAGAATATAGGCAGCTAATAAGACAATTGGTATTGAAGAGAAAGTTAAAAACCAACAAAATAAGATGAATGAGAAGGAGAAGGAGCCAAAAAAGTAATTTAGGACATCAATGAAAAAAATGAAAAAATTGTTAAAGAGCTAGACAACATAAGATGGTATGTAACAGAAATTAAAGAAGTGAAAGTTCCATTTAGGGAATTTTAAAATAAAGCAGAAAGTGTCAATAACAGGCTAGACAAAGCAGAATAAAGAATTTCAGAGCTTGAAGGCAAGGCTCTCAAACTAAGTCATTTAAAGATACAGAAAAAAAAAAATAAAGAAGAATGAACAATCACTCAGAGAACTGTGGGAGTATGTGAAGCAAACCAAAACATGAAGAGCAGGTGTTCCTGAGGGAGAAGAAATAAAAGTAAATAGCATGCAAAACCTATATTTATTGGAATTGCTAAATCAACTTCCTTAGTATCTACAGAGATTCAGATACTCAAATACAAGATAGTCATTCAATAACAGGAAGATTCATAGCAAATAGGAGATCTCCAAAACACATAGCCATTAACTTGGCTGAAGTGAAAATTCTACAAGCTGCAATATGAAAGCAATAACTAAACTACAAAGGAAAACCCATCAAGCTACAATGAACTTCTCAGCAGAGACCATATAAGCCAGAAGAGATCGGGACCCTACTTCTAGTCATCTTAAACAGAACTGCTAGTAAAAACTTTTGTATCCTAAAAAACAAAGTTTTATAAATGATGTAGAAATAATGACTTTTCCAGACAAGAAAATTGTAAGGGAATTTTTCACTACTAGACCTGCCCTACAGGAAATACTGAAAACTTCGTTATACAAGGAACAGCACAACAGAAACACATTAATGTAAAAACACCTAACAGTTAAAGTTCATAGATCTAATAAACAAAGATAGCACAGAGGGAAAACCAAACAACAAAGTATCATCCAGCATAATGAAGAGAAGTGTATCGCACATATCAATACTCATGTTGAACAAGAATGATCTTAATTCTCCAGTTAAAAGACATTTACAGGCTGAATGGATGAAAACACATACCACAAGTATATGCTATTTCTAAGAAATACATCTAACTCACAAGGACTTACACAGACTCAAGGGATGGAAAACAATATTTGACACAAATAGTAATGAAAAGGGAGCATGTATAGCCATTCTCATAAAAGATAAAATAGATTTTATATCAATAATAGAAAAAACACAAAGATGGTCATTGTTTAATGGTGAGAAGAGAAAACCACAAGAAGACATGACAATTCTAAATAAATATGCACCTAACACAGGAGCTACCAGACTCATAAACAAAGTTTTATTAGATCTAAGCAAGAAAATTAACAGTAGCATCATAATTAGCAGGGATTTCAACACCCCACTGACAAAGCTGAACAGATCATTAAAGTAGAAAATCAATACAGAAATAGTGGACTTAAATGAGACTCTAGAACAAATGGCCCAGCAGAGATTAAAAAAAAAAAAAAAAAAACTGTACCCGTAACTACTGAATACACATTCTTCTGATTGGCACATTTGTCACTCCTCAAGATTGATCATATCCTAGGCCACAAAATAAGTCCCAGAAAAATAAAAAAAACTCAAATTATACTATGTATCAGACCATAGTAGAATAAAGTTAGAAATTAATTCCATGAGAAACACTCAAATTTACACAAAGTCATAGAAATCAAATAACCTACTGCTGAACAATCCTTGGGGCAATGATTATATTAAGATGAAAATTAAAAGATTCTTCCAACTGAGTGACAAAAGGGACATAAACTTCCAAAATCTATGGTATACAAAATAAACATAACCTTAAATGTCTATATCAAAAAGACAGAAAGATTACAAATGAACCTCCCAATGTCACATCTTAAGGCACTAAAAAATAAGAATAAATCAAACCCAAGGACAACAAAAGAAAAGAAACAGCAGGGAATTCTGGGAAGATGGCTGACTGGTAGCAACCCTTGGCAGAGGCTCCTGAGCAGAGGAAGAAAAACTGGACAGAATCAGACTCTACGAAGCCAAAGGTGGGGGACTGAGCAAGAAAGAAGTTTGGCAAGCTGTAACTACAAGGAAGAGCTTTCAGGAAAACAAATTACAGGTAGAAAGCCTATCAACTAGAGGATGGGAAACCTCTCCCCCAAGCAGGAGGCCTGCCACAGACTTCCTGCTGCAAATAAGCAGAGAACAAAAGACCTCTAATTTGACCTCATTGGAGAGAGCCGCTAAACCCCAGGTCTCTTTCTCCAGGGAGGTCTCACTTAGGAACTTGGACACCACCCCAACAGGCCTAAAATTGAACAGATATTTTCCCTCACAAGTCCAAACTCCCTGTCCACCTTTTCCCCCTCGCATGGCCTTCTGAAGTTCTGTCCCTTGCAGAGTACAGAATGTTTGGTCTTGTCCTGAGAGATCTGGGCATAGTGTAGACTGCCAACCATCAGGATGGAATCTATGACTAAGGGGGAAGAAAAAGGGTGTGGGAAGAAAGGGACATGAGGCGGGAGGAGTAGCAGTCCCCTGGTTATGACAGTGCCCAGTCAATGGTGACACCACCATTGGTGGTGTTGACCCTCAGTTTGGGCTGTGTCTCACAGGATGGGGTGCAGAACCCCTGGCTCTGATGACACCCACAGCAGGAGAGTGGTTGCCACATGTGGACTGGGTGTAGCAGACAGGGCTGCTCCCCAGCCCCTGCTGGGCCTGCAAGCAGAGGCTTGCTAGGCATGGACTAAGACCTGACAGCAAGGCTGTGATACACTGATTGCAACAGAACCCTTGAGCAGTGGCTTACTGAGTGTTAACCAGGACCTGAGGGCTAGAGTGTGGTCCCGTATCGCCAGTGGGGTTGGTGAACACAGGCATACTGGGTGAGGACTGAGACCTGCAGCAGAGTACAGTGCCCTGACTCTAACAGAGCCTGCAAACCAAGGCTTACCAGGCAGTGGACCTAGATTGGCAGGCAGAAGTGTAGTCCCTTGACTCCAACTAGTATGGGAAGCAGAGGCTAGCTGGGTGTGAACTGTTGGGTAGGGGTGTAGTCCCTAGCTCCAATTGGGCCTGTGAGCAGAGAAGTGGACAACGGTGTGGACTGAGTCTGACAAGGAGGAGCATGGATCCCTGGCTCCAATTGTGCTTCTGGAGACCCTTGAATCCCTTTCTGTTGAGCAGGGTTTGCACTGTCAGGGTTTGCACTGACAATTTAATTGCAACCCATGTCTGTGGCTGTCCACTTGGGGACATTCTGAGGTTGACCTTCTACGTTCTATAGCAGAAAAGAACTGAAGAGTGGGGGATGGGTGCTGAAGCTGTTTGTATCTCTTTATAATTGAGATTTAAAACTAATACTGTGGTTTTTTAGGATAGAGTAGAGGTTGGCTGATATTAAAACAGACCTAGCTTGTACTGTCTCACCAAGTAGGTCCTCAGAGTCTCTGGCCAAAACTCTGAAAGGGGCCTTTGTAAGGTTGTAGGAGATAAGCCACAATTACAAAGCCTAGTGCTTTGGTAAGGGGTTATCTCTACTACCTGGGAACCCCAATTCAATGTTACCCTATCAGTTCTAATAACCAAACGGTGGAAAATAAACATGGTGTGAACCCAACAGAAGAACTCTGACAACATGAGTACATCAACCCCCTCCCCCCAAGAAATGACAAAGGAGATACAACTGAAGATACCGTGCATAGACAAATGGCAGCAATGGCAGCAATCGAATTCAGAATATAGATTGCAAATAAGATAAATAGAATGGAAGAAAAGATAGAAATTGAATTCCAAAGAGTAGTTCTAAAGTTTTCTCATGAAATTAATGAATTCAAAGCCCAAGTCACCAAAGATATGGACATAATGAGAAAAGAGATAGCAGAGCTCAAGGAAATGAAAATTAGTTGAGGAACTCCAAAATACAGTAGAATCCCTCAGTAATAGAGTTGACCAAGCACAAGAAAGGATCTCTGAAACTGAACACAAAGCTTTTGAATGCTCCCAAACACTCAAAGAGGCAGACAAATGGAGAACAAAAACTGATCATTCCCTGAGAGAGTTGTGGGATCACTCCAAATTATCAAACATTCATCTTATAGGAATTCCCGAAGGAGAAGAGGATGGTGCTATAGGTACAGAGGCTCTACTTCAAGAAATTTTGGAGGAGAATTTCCCAAGCATTGCAAGAGATACAGAACTTCAGATAGCAGACAGTTTCAGAACCCCAGCAAGACTCATCCAAATAAAGCATCTCCTAGACACATTGTGATTAACTTTGCCAAAGCTAAGGTGAAGGAGAAAATTCTGCAAGCAGCCAGATGTCAGAAAAGCATCACCTACAAAGGGAGAAGTATCAGAATAGTTGCAGATCTCTCAGCTGAAATGTTTCAAGCCAGAAGAAGATGGCCATTGACCTTCAATCTCCTAAAACAAAACAACTTCTAGCTCAATATCCTGTATCCAGCTAAACTGAGTTTCATTTCTGATGGTGAAATCAAATACTTTAATGACATAGACATGTTGATAATTAACATTTATACACTTACCAGAATGCTCCTCAATTCATAAGGCAGACCCTAATGGATATGAACAACTTGATATCTTCCTGCACTATAACAGTTGGAAATTTTAACACCCCTTTGACAGTTTTGGATAGATCCTCCAAGAAGAAACTAAACAAAGAAATATTCGACTTAAATCTGACCCTAGAACAAATGGACTTTACAAACCTCTACAGAACATTTCACTCTAATAAAACTGAATATACATTCTTTTCAGCAGCCCAGGGGTCATCCTCCAAAATAGATCATATCCTAGGACACAAGTCTAACCTCAGAAAATTTAAAAGTGTACAAAATATTCCTTGTTTCTTCCGGGACCACCATGGAATAAAAGTTGAACTCAACAGCAACAGGAATCTCCATACTCAAACAAAGTCATGGAAACTAAATATTCCTAGGCTGAATGATAACTGGGTCAAAGATGAGTTTAATGTGATCCAAATTTTTGGAACAAAATGATAATGAAGACACAAATTATCCAAACCTGTGGGATACTGCAAAGGCAGTCCTAAGAGGGAAATTTATAGCATTGGAAACCTTCATCAAAAAACAGAAAAAGAGGAAGCCAACAACTTAATGGATCATCTCAAGCAATTGGAAAAGGAAGAACATTCCAACCCCAAACACAGCAGAAGAAAAGAAATAACCACAATTAGAGCAGTATTAAATGAAATTGAAAACAAAAGAATCATTCAGAAGATCAATGAAAATAAAAGTTATTTTTTGAAAAGGTTAACAAAATTAATAAACCTTTGGCCAACCTAACCAAAAATAGAAAAGTAAAATTTCTAATATTGTCTATCTGAAATGATAAAGGAGAAATAACAGATACTTCAGAAATTAAAAAATCCTCAATGATTACTACAAAAATCTCTATTCCCAGAAATATGAAAATCTGAAGGAAATGGACCAATACTTGGAAGCATGCACCCTTCCTAGACTCAACCAGAAAGATTTAGAAATCTTCAGTAGATCTATATCAATCACTGAAATAGTATCAACAATATGAAATCTCCCAAGAAAGAAAAGTTTGGGACCAGATGGCTTCACATCTGAATTCTATCAAACCTTTCAAGAACAACTAGTACCTATATTATACATTTTCCAAAGCATAGAAAAAGAAGGAATACTTGCCAACACATTCTATGAAACAAATGTCACCCTGATCTATAAACTAGGAAAGGATCCAACAAAGAAAGAAAATTATAGACCAATATCATTAATGAATATCAATGCAATAATATTCAATAAGATCTTAGCAAACAGAATTCAAGAATGCATCAAAAAACATTATACACCATGATCAAGTTGGTTTCATTCCAGGGTTACAGGGTTAGTTCAACATACACAAATCTATAAATATAATACATCACATCAATAAAATAAAAAAACAAAGATCATATGATTCTCTCAATTGATGCAGAAAAAGACTTTTATAATATCCAGCATCCTTTCATGATCAGAACACTTAAGAACATAGGCATAGAAGGGACATTTGTTAAACTGATAGAGGCCATCTACAGCAAACTCACAGCCAATATCATATTGAATGTTGTAAAATTGAAAACATTTCCACTCAGATCAGGAACAAGGCAAGGATGACCACTGTCTCCACTTGTATTCAACATACTGATGGAAGTCTTAGCCATTGCAATCAGGCAAAAGATTGTAATGGCTAAGATTACCCTTGTGATCAAGGGTATCCAAATGGGTCAGAGGAGATCAAACTCTCACTCTTCACTGATGATATGATCCTATACCTGGAAAATCCCAGGGACTCAACTTCAAAACTCTTAGAAGTCATCAAGGATACGAGCATCAAGCATCTCAGGATATGAAATCAATACTTACAAGTCAGTAGCTTTTATATATGCCAACAATAGTCAAGGACTTTATTCCTTTTACAATAGTGCCAAAGAAAATGAAATACCTGAGAATTTACCTAACAAAGGATGTGAAAGATCTCTATAAAGAGAACTATGAAACTCTGAGAAAAGAAATAGTTTAAGATGTTAACAAATGGAAAAACATATCATGCTCAAAAACACAAAACAAAAATGGAGACATTATAAGCAATAACACAGAAATAAAAAATATCATATGTGAATACTATGAAAACCTCAACACATACAATCTAGAAAACATAGACGAAATGGATCAATTATTGGAAACATAACCTCCCAAGCCTGAGTCACTCAGATAAAAACAAACAAACAAACAAACAAACAAAACTTCCTAAATGGACCAGTAAGGAGCAGCAAGATGGAAATAATAATAATAATAATAATAAATTCTAACAAAAGAAAGTTCTAGACAAGATGGATTCACAGCTAAATTCTGCCAGACTACAAAGAAGAAATGATACCTATCATACAAAATTATTCCATTACTTTGAGAAGAGAATCCTCCCTTAGTCATTCTATGAAATCAGTATCACCTTGATACCCAAGCCATGAAAGGACTAAACTAAAAAAGAAAACTACCGACCAATGTCCCTTATGAATATAGATACAAAAACCTTTAACAAATTGTTAGAAAACAGAATTCAACAATACAAAAAAAGCTAATTCATCATGATCAAGTGGTTTCATCCCAGGTATGCAAGGATAGTCAATATATGCAAATCAATAAACATAATTCATCACATAAACAAAAGTAACAACAAAGACCACATGATTATTTCAATAAATGCAGAAAAAACATTTGACAAGATGCAGCATGCCTTCATGATAAAAAACCCTCAACAAAGTAGGCATAGAAAGAAAATACCTCAAAATTATAAAAGCCATATATGACAAGCCCACAGTCAAAATCATACTGAATGGGTAAAAGTTGAAAGCATTCCTCTTAAAAACTAGAATAAGACAAGGGTGCCCACTGCCACAACTTCCATTCAACATAGTAATTCTAGCCAGAAATAATTAGGTAAGACTAGAAATAAAGAGTATCCAAATCAGAAAAGAGGAGGGCAAACCATCCATGTTCTCTGATGGTGTGATCTTCTATCTAGAAAATCCTGAAGACTGCACGAAAAGACTCTTAGAATTTACAGACAAATTCAGTAACTTTCCAGGTTACAAAATTAATGTACACAAATCAGCAGCATTTCTATATACTAGTAATAGTCAAGCTGTAAGTCAAATCAAGTACTCAATAGTGTTTGCAATAGCTGCAGAGAAAATAAAATACCTAGGAATATACATAAGAGGTAAAAGATTTCTACAGGAAGAACTTCAAAGCACTAATAAAAGAAATCACAGAAAAAAAAGACAAACATGGGCAGTGCCTCTAGCTCAGTCGGCAAGGGCACTGGCCACATACACCTAGGGTGGCGGGTCCTGGCCTGAGTCTGCTGAGAAACGATGATAAATGCAACTCAAAAATAGCTGGGCATTGTGGCAGGCACCTGTGGTCCCAGGTACTTGGGAGGCTGAGGCAAGAGAATTGCTTAAGCCCAAGGAGCTTAAGCTGGAGGTGGCTGTGGCTGTGAGCTGTAATGCCATGACAGTCTACCCAGGGTGACAGCTGTCTCAAAAAAAAAAAAAAAAAGACAAATGTAAAAACATCTCATGATCATGGACTGGTCGAAATAGCATCATTAAAGTGTTCATACTGCCCAAAATGATTTATAGATTCAACACAATCCCCATCAAAATACTAATGTCATATTTCACAGATCTAGAAAAAATAGTTCTGTTCTACATTTGGAACCATAAAAGAGCCCAGATAGCCAAAACTATTTTAATCAAAAAGAACAAAGCTGGAAGCATCACATTAACTAACTTAAAATTATACTCAAGACTCTAGTTAGCAAAACAGCATGGTGCTTGTATAAAAGTTGAGACATAGACCAATGGAACAGAACAAGGAACCCAGAAATAAAACCATTTACCTCCAACCAACTGATCTTCAACAATGTTGACAACAACATACACTGGGGAAAAGAAGTCCTATTCAATAAATGGTCCTTAAAAAACCAGATCAACCTAAATGCCCATCAATGCATGAGTAGACTAAGAAAATTTGGAATATAGATACCCTGAAGTACCACTCA
Source organism: Otolemur garnettii (assembly GCF_000181295.1). Taxonomy (NCBI): domain Eukaryota; kingdom Metazoa; phylum Chordata; class Mammalia; order Primates; family Galagidae; genus Otolemur; species Otolemur garnettii. The sequence goes on along the minus strand of NW_003852650.1, from coordinate 1,170,189 downwards.
GCCATAAAAAGAAATGAAATAAAGTCTTTTGTAGCATCTTGGATGAAATTGGGGACCATTAACGCAAGTGAAGTTTCTCAGGAATGGAAAAACCAACACCACATATACTTCCTAATGGTAGGCAGCTATTGTTACGATGGGCCCACGTGGGCATGAAAGAGTGTAGAGGACATTGGTAACTAAGAAGGAAGGAGAGTGGAAGGGGGCAAGGGGTAAAAACTTACCTATCAGATAACAATAAACCCTATTCTGGTGATAGGTACACTAATGTCCTGACTCAAGTACTATTCAAAGTATACATTTGACAAAGTATACATTCTTTTGTCAAAGAATATTTTTCAATATTCAGTACTTCTTTTTCAATATTTTGAAAGAAAAGTTAGTTTGATTACTCTCTTAATACGTTTATAATATTATCCTTATGAACACAGCTGCAGTTTGGTTATTTTTTTTTCAATCATTTAAGGAAGTGAAATGAAGAAAAATGTTACAAATTATATTTTTTACTTTCCAGTAAGTTAATTAATTTTCACATCTGCTAACCAGATATAAAATGATTACTTTAAAGTTCACAAATCTGCTAACTCAGCATCTTCAACAAAAGTTTTACAGGAATCCCAGGAATCCCTACATCCCAGTGAAGCCAAGTTCTTAACTCCTTGGAGAACCATATTTGCATTTCTGCATAGCTAATTTTGATAATGTGAAAATATTTTGCATTGATAAGAACTTTTATTAATGCAAAACAGACTTCTGTCCCAGTTTTACATGGTTTTAATATTAATAACAATATGTTTGAGATTATGCTACATTTCAATGCCTTCAAACTTTGTGGATAGAACAAAATGTGAATAAATTATTTACATACAAGCTATATTCTTTTTTTTTTTTTCCAAAAGTAGGTTGTGGGGGAATAACAGTTACAGGTGAGATAGAAACAAAATGGATATGTAGTTGCAAAAGAAAAATAAAACAGAAATTGGTTTTGAAATATTGGATATCACTAACAAATATGGGATATCATCAATATAGACCCAGTTTATAATGTAAAATTCTGTGGAGGTTTAAATAAATTGTGAATAGTAAAATATAACAGCCAAATGTCAGTTATATCCTGCTCTTCTCTAGGCAGTAAATGTTTTGTGAGTGCTGAGGATGTGCCCGGCACGATGCAGAGTGCCTTGATCCAAAGAAGTGTCAGAGGGAGCTCTGGCTTCATGAGCAGCAGCTCAGGAGGAAGCTTCTACCAATAATATTTACAAACTTGATTTATAAAACTGAACATGGAAAAAAATAAATTATTTGATTGATATACTTGTAAAGATGGGCAGAAAATATTATAAATAATTTTAGGGGAAAAGGAAAGGATTTAGATCGATTGTTTAGAGATCCTGAAATCTTAGTGGCCAGAGTACCAACTATACAACGGAATTTCAAACTTGATTTTTTTTTTTTTTGAAACATAGTCTCAGTTTTTCATCCTTGGTAGAGTGTGGTGTTATCACAGCTCACAGCAAGCTCAAATGCCTGGGCTCACACAGTCCTGTTGACTCTGCTCCCCTAGTAGCTGGGACTACAGTTGCCTACCACACATCTAGCTATTTTTTTAGAGACTGGGTCTTGCTCTTGCTCAAGCTGGTCTCCAACTCTTGAGCTCAAGTGAGCACCTGCGTTGGCCTCGTATTTTTACAGAATCAGGAAACCAAATGAAAATAATATTAAATATTTATTTTCTAGAATGTTCATTTCAGAGCAAAATATCTCTTATGACTAAACTGAGTAAAAATTTCCAAGAATAAAATCCAACTTCTAAAAATCCTGGTTAGACAGAATGAATAGTCTGACAGAATCACATCAACATAATTTTTGAAATATCATATCTGAATTGTATTCTTCCTGCAAATAAAGGGAGAAATAATAACTAAGTACTTTCTAGAGGCAAATCATAAAAATCAGAACTAATTTGTAACTGAAGTATTCTTACTAGCCTTCCCCCAAGTACTTCTAGCTTTGTGAAAAGAAGTTAAATAACACACACATACCCAGAATGTATATAAAGGAAGATTATTGCTACTTTAGCCTACATTTACCTCTCTGACCAGTGTTGAGTCATGATATCATTTAATCAGGGGAGTCATATACTATGAATCTTGAGCACACTTCTAGGAACTCACCCTTCACCACAAGCTCTTATTTTAACTTGCAGCGTCGTTCCATAAGGCCACATTTCATTTTGTATTAAGGTGTAGCTTAGTTGTAGGTGGATGAATTCAGTTTCTAACCCTTGGTCACTGCTTAATAGGACAGTGTCACTTCCTCATTTAAAACACTCCTAGAGCTCTTCATTCCCTTATGGTAATTCCCATACTCTTAAAAAGAGTTATACACACGGCGCTAGGTGATCTGGGTTTTGTTACCTCCAGCCTTGGCTTTGGTCCCTCCATTTCTGTCATGGGCTTTGGTGTTTCCATGTCCATCTTCATGGAAAACTTTTTTCCACACTGTGTTTTTTTTTTGTTGTTGTTGTTTGTTTGTTTGTTTTGAGACAGAGTGTCGCTCTCTCATCTACGGTAGATTGCCATGGCATCGTTGCTCACAGCAACCTCAAATTCTTGAGCTCAAGCAATCCTCTTGCCTCAGCTTCCCGAGTAGCTGGGATTATGGGTGTGCACCACCACTCCCAGCTATTTTTTCTATTTTTGGTAGAGACAGGTTTTGCTCTTTGTCAGGCTTGTCTTGAACTCCTGAGATCAAGCAACCCACCTGCCTCCTTCTCCCAGAGTGCTGGGATTACAGGCGTGAGCCACTGTGCCCAGCTGTTCTCCACATTCTTTAGTTGTTCTTCATGATCCCGTTTCCTTGGGAGGAAAATGAGCACATCCTGACAGTTAAAGGCAGACACCGTGTCTTTCTTATTTACTTCTGACTTTCTCAGATATCACTAACCTGAATTATTCATCTGTTCACTCCTGAAAGTCAGGAATTGCTCTAGGCATGGGAGATAAGAGTGGAACATTGGATAAAGTCCTTTCCTCATGGATCTGGTAAGGAAAATAGACAGTTAGGGCATGAGATACTTTCAGAAAGTGGTAAATGCTGTGAAGAAAATAAGTTAAGGAGAAGGTAAGATACAGGGTATAATTTGGGCTGAGCCCCCACCATGTGTGTTGCTCTGAAGATAGAGCACTGCAGAAAGAGGTACCAGCACAGAGAAAGGCTCTGACAGCTCATGAGCGTAGTCAAAAGACAGCAGCAAGCCCACTGTGGCTGGAGCACAGTGACCAAAGTGTGAAGTGACTGGTGACATGAACTGAGAGGGGGCAGGTGACAGTTCATGTGGGAAGTTGAGGTCATGGGGCAGTTTTTCAATTTTGTATGAATTGCTTTCAGAAGCCCTTGGAGAATTTTGAGTATGATCTGATTTATGCTTTAATAAAATCACTCCTGTTATTAAAAAATGAAAACTAGGAAAGCAAAGTGGAAGTATGGATATATTCAAAGAAGAATATTACAGCAGTTCTGGCAGGAGATAGTGAGGCAGGAGATGCTAGCGGCTACCTGTGAGAGAGGACTGGATGCAGGACCTCTTTGGGGAGATAGCACTGACAAGAACTCATGAAGAGACTGACAGTGATGTGTGACCAAAAAAAGAAAGAACCCTATTTATATTGATTAATTGAATTTTTAATTTAAATAAAAAAATCCTGCAAAAGCAAATGCTTGGTATTGGAACTTACAAAGCTGTTTCGTTTATCATAATTATGTTTGCAACAATTAGAAGGGAAATGCTAATACAGTATTTGAAACTTCCAAGGACACACCATGTGTAAGTTTCTTCTAAACTTACTAGTGTGCAGCTCTGCCTCTGGGAATCCCTCCAAACTCTTCATCAGCCAATCAGTATTTATTACTGTCTATTAAGAACAAAGACTCTGAAATTAAACTGCCCAGGTTTGTAACCTGGCTCTTCCCCTTAAGTAACTTTGTAAACCTTAGTAAGTTACTTAAAGTCTCTTTGTCTCCATCCTTGTCTATAAAATGGAGATAATAGGGACTTATTTTCATAACCTGTTGTGGAAATCAAATGAGTTAATATGTGTAGATATAAAACACTTAGAAAATTAGCATATAATAGCATTCAAAAATGTTCAATATTTTATTTTATTTTGGGTAAAATTTTGTGATCAACCCATGAAAAAATATGTTTTCTTATAAAATGCTGCACCCTAAAAGCTAATTGCCTTTACTTGATTTACATTAAATTCTCAGATGGGTTCATGTGAGTCACAGGTAGGATGCCTGTCCCAGAGGCTGTGCTAGTTCTTGTTCCTTAATTCACCAAGGTTTTTCCTGCTCATCCTCACCCACTTCCCACAACATGGAGATGTGCTGAGAATGGAGTGGATTGGAAAGCAAATTTTTAGTACCTCTATGTACATGTCTTTGGGAACTTGGAAGCTCTGTGAAACTCTTCAAAGATTAGGGTTATTGAGAAGCCAGATGTTGACATTCCTTAGCCTTACCCTTGTCTGCAGCAGCTAATACCACAGAAAACTAGATGGTATTCTTTTATCCTGCTAATATGATAAGCCATGTATCCAGTGTCAGGTGTGCCCACAGCAAAAGTTACATAGGCCAATCACCGAAAGTGAATAAAAATTAGCTCCAGTGTTTTTATGTTTTTCATTTCCTTTCTCATCTTCATACCTCTCCTTTCACCCTTTGTCTCTCCTCAAGTCTCCTCCCCAGTCCAGCTTTGCATTTCTTGCTCTTTATCTCTTCATTCTCTCTTCTCAATTCTGAGCACAAACATCAAAAGAATACTTTCAACAGTGGATGAACTTTTTATCAGGGAAAAGCTGAGGAAAGAAAAGAAACTAAAGTCATGCTTTTCCATAGTGGTCAAGAAGAGAGAAAGGCAAATAAAAAAAAGAGAAAAATTATTAGTTATCTATCAATATCATAACATATATTAATTACCTCATACTTACTGGATTAAAACAATAAATATTCTTTTAATCTCAGAGTTAGGTCAGGACTCAGTTTCACTGTTTTGTACAAGGCTGTAATCAATATGTCACCCCAGGGCAGAGGTCTCATCTGAAGGCTTAACAAGGGAAGGATCTTCAAATCTCATATAGCGTTGGCAACTTTCAGTTTGTTGACATCTGTTGGACTAATGGGCTCACTTCCTTTCAGACTGCTAGCTGTAGGCTGCACTTGAGCCTTCCCAAAGTGGCAACTTGCTTCATCACAGCTAGCAAGGGAGAAAGTCTGCTAACCAGAAAGAAGTCATAATCTTATGTATTATAACATTTTGCCATGTTTTGTTAATTTGAAGCAACTCCTGGCCAGAAGGAGGTGGATCACACAAAGGTATGAATGCCATGAGGCAAGGACTGTTGGAGGTTATCTTCAAATCTGTCAGAATTCATTTTTGTTTGGTTGCAGAAGAGTAGTAAGAATTTTCTCCCTTTTTTTTCCCCCTAAAGCTACTTTTTTTTTTTTTTCAGACACAGTCTCACTTTATTACCCTTGGTAGAGTGTTGTGGTATCACAGCTCACAGCAACCTCCAGCTCTTGGGCTTAGCTGATTCTCTTGCCTCAGCCTCCTGAGTAGCTGGGATTACAGCTATTGGCTATTTTTTTGTTGCAGTTTGGCCAGGGCCAGGTTTGAACCCACCACCTTGGTATATGTGGCCAGCACACTACTCACTGAGCACAGGTGCTGCCCCTAAAGCTACTCTTAAACTTTACATTTGGCTTTCTTTCTTTTCTTTTTTGCATATATATGGTATATTTGTTTGCTATGACCCTAGTTCAACAGTTCTCAACCTGTGGACCATGATCCCTTTTTAACAATGAAAATACATTGCGACCTTAGGAAGATTGAGAACCACTGTCCTAGTTATTTTTCTAAGTCAAGTTTCATTTCATTTCTCTGGCCAGATTATCTACTGATTTTTCCAACCACGTATTAGTTAGCACTTAGCTAGTGCTTCTAGGCCAAATTTCCAGGTTCTCCAAAGACCATAAAGCAATAATGTAGATCAAATTGCTTATGTAGATTTTGATAAAACAAGCTAATAAGATAAAGTATTTGACTCATTACAGTAAACTCTTCCTTCTACTTTTCTAAATATGAAGCACCTGACTTCTTTGCCTTCCACATGTCCCAGGCACTGCCTTTGTCTATGCCATTTCTCTCTTGCTTCTCTCTAGCTGTAACCTCCACCCTCTCTCTTTACTTGCTCTTGCCCTGTTTTATGTCTGCATTCAAATATTCTTGATGTGCCTTTCTCCCTTTATGAGCTCTCCTGTTTCTCCTTTCTCTTAACTAACAAACTATTAATAATTTATACTACACAAGTTATCACTTGGCTGCAAATTATTTTGAACCAGTATTCAATGCTTTGAAATTTATGAGTCTCCTTTCTCCAGTAAGACTGTAGGTTCATTGATCAATATGGCTCACTACAGTAAAACCAAGAATAATTCATCTTGGTCATTGTGGTGTTTAAAGAAATACTGTTACAAAGTCTTTCTTAGGGAAGTCATTTCTTCTACTTAATTTTTATCTTGGATGACTAAGACTTGGCTGAGGACATATAAGGTATTTAGTAACTAAATATTTGTTGATTGGATAGGGACTACCATTAAATATTTAAATCATGTCTATAATTGCATTGCATCCACTTCCAACATCTTGAAATAGCAAAGGCTGCAACTCATTAGGATTTATGTCTGTTCTAATAGATTAACTAGTTATGCAAGTACTTAAGAAGAGAGAACTTATATGAATTTAAGAAATACATAAAATTTATATGTTGCCCAAGATTTTTTTCCAAGCATAATAAAATAAAATAAATGTCTTAATATATAACTCTAAGGTTTTCTTTCCCATAAAAGAAAATTAGCATAGTTTAGTTACTCTTATTTTTAAATAATATAAATATATATTCTGAAGCTATTCACAGCTGTTCACAGCTTTCTGTGCTATGAAATTTGTTCTAACATTGGCCCTGGGAAAAATCTTTCATTATAATGTTAAAATATTATGTTATAAATTATCATATTTACATACATGAAGATATCATTTATATCATTTTCATCTTTTTTATTTAGATCTAAAAACTATTTTTAATAAATTTCTACAGATTTAGATAAAGATCTTTAAGCACAATAAATACTTAGGAAGTTTCCTCCTTCTACTAGACATTCTTGTCTCTAATTCCACTTCTGAAAAGAACTGCATTTTTCTTAAATTTGTATGTGATCATGGCAAATAAATTAAAATAGACAACATTATTGTTCCATGTAGTTTTCTGGGTGAAGTTTAATGAAGAATGTTCATTTAGAATAAGTTTTGAATGGTGTTTCAATTTATTTTAATTATGAATAATATGTATTTTACTTTATTATGGTCTAATTTGGATCAATGCTGATAATTGAACAAATTAGAATGTTTATAATTCCTAGAAATATGAAGATGAACAATTTTTTTAAATTCCCTACTCATACTAAATTGGACTTTTAAGTCTTTATGATTTTCAAACTAGTACATGCTTAGGACATAATATGAAGCATTAACTGAGAAGAAATAGAAAAGTAATAGATCCATTCCTCAGTAATAAATATATTAATATTTTTACAAGCCATCCAGTCTTTTAATATGTGTATATTCTTACTTCTTGGGATTGGGGCACATGTAGAGTTGTTAAAAATTAATTAATTTTGCATTAAATTTATTTTTTAACAACACTTGATGGTTTTCAAAAATATAACACTTAGTGACTAGCTTATAGTCTATTATATGTTGGACTCTATACATTTTATCATGTATTCTACATATTACCATTTCTTAATTTTGTTTTATATATGAAACTTTGTTTTATATATGAATTTTGTTTTTATATATGAAACTTTGAACACAGTATTTTGAATATAGTTCTACTAATGTATTCTACTATCATGTATTCTAGATATTACCATTTCTTATTTTTGTTTTATATATGAAACTTTGTTTTACATATGAATTTTATTTTTATATATGAAACTTTGAACACAGTATTTTGAATATGGTTCTACTAATTCAGCATATTACTTATCATAGTGGATTTCTAGGGGAATCATAATTCTCTAAGATTCTCAATTAATACTTTCAAAGTATATTTTTAAATAAAAATTTACATACTCATATGGGCCAGTATGTATATTCATACATATACGTGAATAGAAGCATCTGGAGTTGTGCAGTATACAACCAACACAACTGCATTGGTGACTCCATTCTCTTTCATAAAGTATGAATGTACTTATCTTACTGTCACTAAATATAATCTTTTTAAAAAGTCACTAATATTATGTTTACAAGAAAATGTTTCTCATCGATCATTAGTTAATGTTCAATTGCCTTTAAAAGAAACATGTGGGTATTCTAAAACCTGCGATGTAAACAAGATAGAAGTTTATTTTTGTTTTACTTAATGATCTAGAGGTAAGCAAAGGTGATTTTCCATGATAGAATTATTCTCTCATTTACTCAAGTTCTCATGACTAAGATGGTATGTCACGAACAACCCCATGTTCCAAACAGTACCAAGAAGGAAATTAAAAAAGGGAAGGGAAGGTTAAATTTCTTTCTCTTTAAGAAAGCAATACAGAGTTTTACTTATAAAACTAAAAATTTGCTTATATAACTTCTGTTTAGTCAGAATTTAGCCATCTGGCCAAACCTCATTGTTTGAGAAACTGAGAGTTGTGTTCTTTATATTGAGCTTCTTTAAACCCAGCTCAAACCCAAGAACTAATTATTGGGGGGAAGTAGAAAATTATTTTTAAGGATTATTACTCTCTGCTGCCATGCCATTCAGAGAATCTTAAATTTGGAATGCATTCATTATGATGAGGTTGACATTTTTTCCTACATTTATATAATTCTGTTTTATAAATTCCACATTAACGTCCTATGCCATTTTTTCACTGGGACAATTTTTTTAACAAAGCCATTTAGGTGGCGGCTACATAAACTATTATCCATTATATTCATTTCAAGTATTTTGTTTATATTGCTTTACAGGTCTGAATAACATTTTTATTGCTTATTTTAAGCCTTTTTTTTTTTTAGAGATAGAGTCTCACCCTGTCACCTTTGGTAGAGTGCTATGGTGTCATAGCTCACAGCAACCTCCAGCTCCTGGGCTTAAGCAATTCTCTTGCCTCAGCCTGTTGAGTAGCTGAAACTATAGCTACACAATGCCCAGCTAGCTTATTTTAAAACTTAGAAAGTTTTTCCATTTCTCCAAATCAGTTAATAATCGTCAATATTTTATTGTAGAATTTCTGTTTAAATTTTATTTTACCATTAGGGATTTTTATTTGTTTCTGTTGCTTGCTAGGCAATAAAGAAAAAGTATCCATCTTTAGATTGTTTTTCTTTTAAATCATTTAATTTCTTTTTTATTTATTTATTTTTACATATACATGTGATTATTAGGTTTCCACTTTTTGCCTTCACAGAATTAAAAAGGCTTAAAATTTACCAACAATAACAATGTTAAAGATAAGGACTAGAAATAAAAACCTCATAAAAAAAGAATGAAGATAAATACATTCAGAAAATAAATCA
>NW_003852650.1:1158099-1160068 GCF_000181295.1 Otolemur garnettii | reverse complement strand
CTGAGATATCATCTAATCCCAGAGAAAATGGCCTATATCACAAAATCTCAAAACTGCAGATGTTGACCCAGATGTGGAGAGAAAGGAACACTTTTACACTGCTGGTGGGACTGCAAACTAATACAACCTTTTTGGAAGGAAGTATGGAGAAACCTTCAAGAACTCAACCTAGACTTCCCATTTGATCCTGCAATCCAACTACTGGGCATCTATCCAGAAGGAAAACAAACCTTGAATTATAAAGATACTTGTACTAGGATGTTTATTGCAGCCCAATTTACAATCGCTAAAATGTGGAAACAGCCTAAATGCCCTTCAACCCAGGAATGGATTGGCAAGCTGTGGTATATGTATACCATGGAATATTATTCAACTGTTTAAAAAAATGGAGATTTTGCATTTATACTAACCTGGATGAAGGTGGAACACGTTATCCTTAGTGAAGCATCACAGGAATGGAGAAGTATGAATCTTATGTATTCAACTTTGATATGAGGACATGGTGGGGCATGGGGAAGGGAGAGCGGAGAGAGAAAGAGGGAGGGGGTGAGGGCAAGGACAAGAAAAAAAAAAGAAAATAGTGACTAATTTTCACATAAATTGGATTCGATTTTGACTTAAGTATATCACTTAAACATTAATTTTTACTTGTTAATATGTTGTTTAGGATACAGGATACTGCATCCTCATTTAAAAGTGAATAGTTTCATTTCTTTACTAATTTGTTGAACAATTTAGAAACTTGGAGAATTTTAGATTGTGTTCTTATACAGTCCAGCATCTCTGTAGGGATTAATAGTTCCATTTTGCTGCCTATCCAGAGCTGGCATTCTATCAGAACACGGGGGTGTCTTACAGAGCATTTTACCAGGACATGTTCTGAATGTCTGGAGCAACTGCCAGACCACTTGTTAAGTATTCTCACTGTTACTCTTGGGTCTGTTTCTTGGTTTTTGCCTAAGCCTTACATCATGTAGTTCTTTTACTGCATTAGTAATTATTGAACAAATAACTGGTTTTCACATGTAGAGAGTGTTCACAGATCAATAAATTCTAAGGCATCATTTATAATTTGGTTTCCTAGTTGCATTTTACTAAAGAGCTAAATAAATTGAGGTTAATGTCAAAATGTGATAATTGGAATCCCTAAGTATATTGAAAGAAAAAACTAAAGTATAAAGTTCGAATCAAGAAGTTTTGACTAAGCTTATTTACTTAGTGAAATAAATTGTGCAGTTCTATCGGAATAACTGTACATTCTAATAAATGAAAATATGCCATAGTATGGGAATGTCTTCCTATTTAGAAAATTTACTTGAAACCTAAAAATAGGAAATGATAGACTAACATATGAATCATTAATATATTATACCTTATTTTAATATACTTTAAATCATTATTTTTATTGCCCTAAGTTTATATAGAAAGCATTATGTAATTTTATTCTTTCCTATTCTTTTTCTGATTAATATTAGACATATAGGAACTTATTTATGTCTTCTAATATAGATAATAAAGTATTGAATAGTCAGTGAACAAATAAACAATGACCAAAATCTGAAATAAATATTAATAAAGTTTAGGAATATCTGTTTATACTTGCATTTTTATGTATACACATACATATATATCTGATTTGAGATTTTAAATAAAATTAATCCACCTGAATACTATACAGGAATAATAAATATACTCTCTGTTTTTCTTCCCATTCCCCAATTTTCACATTCATTATAGGCTGTATTTAGAATAGATAGCTTTGTTTTAAACTATATAACAAGATCTTCTTTTTAAATATATCTGTTTCAATGGGATTTTCTGTATACTGTGTAAATAGAAGCAATTGTGTTATCAATGAAACAAATATTGTATGTGATTGTCTAGACACCTGAAGATTTGATTTAGTTTTCAGATAATTTGCCACTTAGATTGAGGGGTAGGGAGGTGGAAAATTACTCTGTGAAATTGT
>NW_003852650.1:1106556-1157002 GCF_000181295.1 Otolemur garnettii | reverse complement strand
CAAGTCCCTTGCCCACCCTGAGATGGGATCACTCGTTTTCTTCTTGCTAATACGTTTTAGTTCTCTATGGATTCTAGTTATTAAACCTTTGTCGGAGACATAACCTGCAAAAATCTTCTCCCATTCTGAGGACTGTCTGCTTGCCTTACTTACTGTGTTCTTGGCTGTGCAGAAACAAGTCTTTAGTTTGATCAGGTCCCAATATGAACTCTCTGATTGTTCCTTTTGGCTGGGACCTGAGTCAGCAGCCAGTATTTAACAATGCTCTATAAAATTTTACTCACAGGTCATATGAACAATCAGGAAATGTTAGGAAATGTTATAGGCAAGTAGTGTTAATCAATAATTTATAAATATTGTCAGAGTTGAAATTTGGAGACTGATAAGATTGTTGACCTAGAACACTTCTCTTTTTTTTTTTTTTAACCTTTCAAAATTATTCTTTTTCCTTTCTTTACCTTTTTAAAAATTTAATATTAATATGAGGATACAAACGTTTAGGTTACATTGTTTTTAATTCTAAGGTAAGGTTCAAGTTATAGTTGAGCCCTTCACCCAGGGGCATGCTGAACACCTTCACACTGTCACATTAGGTGAGATCCCGCCAATTGCTCTCCCTCCTGCCCTCCCCTGTTTTTCTCCTCTCTCCTCCCCATCCCTAGCCTATACTTGTGTTTTTTCTTTCATGTAGAACATTTTCAAGTCAACCATCCACTGTGCAGTGCTTATATGTATTGCAGTTGTCAGCACCTTGTGTTTCGATTCTTACAGATTCTGGCTTGAATTTCAGGCAACTATCTGTCCCCCCTAAATCGCATCTTATCTGTTTATTAGAAATTAATGAGAAATATTATGCTCTATATCTCTCATAGATAAATAATTAGAGAAATCATAAAAATCTATATAACAATAATGTTTTAATATATAGTAATTCTTCATCATTATCAACACCATCATCACAACCATCTACCAAGGAGATGAACATTTTGGTTTGCATGCTTTTAATTTGTAAAATAATAAAGTGATTAATGATACATAACAGACTAATATAATATTTTAAAATTAATTGCATAGGGCAGCACTTGTGACTCAAAGGAGTAGGGCGCTGGCCCCATATACTGGAGGTGGCAGGTTCTAACCCAGCCCCGGTCAAAAACTGCAAAAAAAAAAAAAATAAAATAATTGCATATAGGGTCCACTTTTGCAAAACCTTTCATTTTTTTATTATAGGTTATATATTACAAATGATTCAAGTTTCGGTTTTTCAGTAAGGCACTCATTAACGTTTATGCATATTCTACAGGGCCATTTTGATTATAATCTATATTAATAAGGTACAGAAATTCTCTTCTTCCTTTTGTATATACAGATGGCTCATTATGATAATTTTATTAAGAATTGTTCTTTTCCACACTTCTGTGGAGGTGAATCCCTTTCCCTCTGTCCCCTTGCTGTCACAATCTCAGGCCTTGTTTCAGGATGTATCTTTACCTTCTCTGGGAGGATTTTGGTGCTCAGGAAGATATCTGCTCCAGTCTTTACCTTCCACAGGTCACAATTTATGCCTACAAAGTCTCAGTAGCTGTGTTTATCTGATGTCTCTTTTCTTTTCACACACACACACACAAACACACACATCACATTTTAATTCCCTCTAGTTTTGTGAGAGTGAAGGGTAGATGGTCTTTGTAGATGGTCTTCAAGTGTGTCTTCCTTCAGACATGTAGCATTTGTTAGAGTTTTCTTAGCCTTTTCTTTCCAGAAAACAGAGCTTGACAAAGGAGGCTGGTGGCTGGTATTTTATTAAGGAATACAGTTAAGAAAGAAAGATGGAAGAATGGCAGAAGGCAGGAGAGCAGAGGGAGAGCTAACAAGAAATTTAATACTTTACATAAAATTCTTATATTTTTTTGTCATGATTTTTAAATTAAATTTATTTTTTAAAAAAATCATAATGTTACCCAGGCATGATAACACATGCCTATGACTTCCAGCTATTCAGAAGGGTGAAGCTGTCAGATTTCCTGAGGTTAGGAGTTTGAGACCAGCCTGGGCAACTCAGCCAGAATTTGAATATATATACATATATATAAATATATAAAAATATATATACATATATATAATAATCTTTAAGTACTGAGATTTTGATGTACCCTTAAATTTTCATCCAGAGCAGTGCTTCATTCATCTTACCCTAGTTACAGATGAATTATCAATTCACCTGCCAACGAAGTGTAGCTATGATCCCCATGATGGAAAGACGGAGTCTGGGGACTCAGGGAGGGGCACCATTGAGTTCTGCCCATGTGAAGATGACCAGAGGTCATGTAAGTTAGGATTAGTGATGAATGAGTCAAGAAGACCTGCAGTGATGACTGGGTTCCCCCTGCACTATTCAGCCAGCTACTGGGGTATCTCCACCATCATATCTGGCTCTTATAATAAAATGTGAAAAATAAATTTTTGTGACTTCTCCTCTGAGAGAAACAGAATAAATCAATCACGTCCGGGACATTCCTTGAGGGTAGCAGGTGCCACACCCTTTGAAAGGCTTAATGCAAGTGTGTTTGATTGCTGCAGCGGGTCCTGAGCGGCCCTGGTCGTGGTTTATCATCTCTCTCCTCTCCTCCAGCACTCATCTAGATTACCCGCACCCTTAGTCAACAGTGTGGCTGGCCTGGCTTATTTGCTTAGTGGAGTGATCCAAACTGTCATTTCAGAGTTACCTAAATCCCTAGTTTCCTTGGTCTTTGGGGTCATGATTACTGAATTCTGTCATTTACTCTCAGAGCTGGACGTGGAAGCACCAAGCATGCCCTATTAAATCCCGTGACTATTACTCTTCCCTTTTCCTTTGTTTCGCAACAACCCCAGCTCCTTCTGGTAATCGTGGATGTTTAGCTCCATGTCCCTCAAATGCTTTACTTACATGTAGATGGGCTGGCATGAGAGGCACTTTGGGAACCGAGGGGGTTGTGGCTGAAAGATCTTTTGTATCCTTAATATGTTCCCTAGTAGCAGAAGCACCTCAGGATGCCATTCCTGTTCTCCTGCATAGCCTGAAGTTGCAGAGGTTGGAAGCTCAAGCAATCCACCTGCCTCGGCCTCCCAGAGTGCTAAGATTACAGGTGTGAGCACCAAGCCTGGCTCAGGTCAAAATTATTAATATTATTAATATATTACATATATGTTTAAATACTTCATAATTTTGGGGAACTTGATTTTATTTTGGAACTGAAATAAAATATCACAAGGTTCTCTAAAAGTGGAATGCCTAAGACCTCGTCAGGTATATGAGGTTCTGCTATTCACCAGTGGAAGAGTAACTGGGAGGCCAAAGGGCAGAGGGCTTGGATCTTAGCCCAGTAGTCCCTGGCTATAGTGAAGCTTCTGTCATCTGTCAGCCTCATCTGAAATTTAGGTAATTGTCCTTCCAAGAACTTTCTGAAGAAGAATTGAGGTATGGTGTATCAAGTTACTGAAAATCACTAGGTACAAATTACCATTAGCTAATAGCATAATTAATACTAGAGATGATGTATTAGTAAACTTTTTACTCCCAGTGCCTCCCTCTGTGTGTAGAGCTTGCAGCTTTAGGTTCTGCCTCCCCACATCATATATTCTGTGTCATTTTGAGTAAGAACCCTTTCCTTAAGTTTTGTAGGTTATTTATACTTATTTTTTAATTTTTATAGATACACAAAGGTTGTACATATTTATGTGTACATGTGATATTTTGCTACAAGCATACCATGTGTAATGTTCAAATCTGGGTAATTATGATACCCATCACCTCAAGCATTCATCATTTCTTTTAGTTGGGAACATTGCAAGTCTTCTATATGTACAAGTCATTGCTAACTATAGTCCCCCTATTGTGTTACTGAACACTGGCTCTCAGTCACTCTGTCTCACTGCATTTCTACACCCATTAACCATCCCCTCTTCACTCCCCACCTCATTGCCCTTTCTATCCACTGGTAGCCTCCGTTCTAGTAGCTTCCTGCAGGAGATATTTTATATATATATATACATATACATATATATATATATTTTTTTTTTTTTTAGCTTCCACATATGGGTAAGAACATGCAATGTTTATCTTTCTGTCCCCGGCTTATTTCATTGACTCTAATGTCCTCTAGTTTCATCCATGTTGCTGCAAATTTCATTCTTTCTGTGGCTGAATAACACTCCAGTCTGCATATACACCACATTTACCTTATCTGTTCATCTCCTGGTGGGCATTTAGTTGATTCCATGTTCAGCTATTGTAAGCAATGCTGCAGTAAGCACAGAGGATATGTAGCTCTCTAATATGCCGACTGTCTTTCCTTTGGATATACACATACATCCAGCGGTGGGATTCCTGCATCACATAGTAGTCCAATTTTTGGTTTTTGAGAACCACCATACTGTTTTCCATAGCGGCTGTGTTAATTTACATGCCCATTAACAGTGTAATCTCACTTTCTCTGCATCTTCACCAACACTGGTTATTGTGGGTGCTTTTTTTTTTTTTATCATATCCATTTTAACTGGGGTGAGATGATATCTCATTATGGTTTTGATTTTCATTTCCTTGATGATGTGTATGCTGAGAATTTTTTCATAAATCTGTTGGCCATTTGTATGCCTTCTTGTAATAAATGTCTGAACAGATATTCAGCCCATTTTACTGTAGTTGGATTATTTGTCTGTCTGCTATTGAGTTGGGTTTCTTACATATTCCAATTATTAATATCTTATAGATAAATTGAAATATTTTCCCTTATTCTATAGTTTGTTTTGATTTTGTTGATTGTTTCCTTTTTTATGAAGTGTTTTAGTTTGATGTGATCCCATTTGTTCATTTTTGCTTTGGATATATGTGTTTTTGAAATCTTACTCAAGAACTATTTTCCCAGACTGATGTCTTGAAGTTTCCTCAATGTGTTAGCAGGCTCATAGTTTAAGTCTTTAATCCATTTTTATTTTACTTTTGTATGCAGTGGAAGATGGAGGTCCAGTTTCATTATTCTGCATAGGGACATTGAGTTTTCACAGCCACATTATTGAAGAGACTGCCTTTTTTTGTTTGTTTGTTTGTTTTTATTAAATCATAACAGTGTACATTAATACTATCATGGGGTACAGTGTACTGTTACTCTCTACAATTTGAAGTACTTTCATCCAACTGGTTAACATAGTCTTCATGTCTTTTTCTTAGTTATTATGTTAAGACATTTATATTCTACATTTAGAGAGATTCACATGTACCCTTATAGGATGAACCATAGGCGTGATCCCGCCAATCACCCTCCCTCCCCCCACCCTCCCCCCTTCTCTCCCTCTCTCCCCTCTCCCCATGTTCCTGGGCTAAAATTGGGTTGCATATTTGTGGCATTTTTGTCAAAAATGAGTTGGATATAAATGTGGGAATTTATATCTGGGTTTTTTATTCTGTCCCATTGTCCTATGAGTTTGGAAATATTCCCTCTCTATTTTTTGGAATAATTTGAGTAGAACTAGTATTAGTTAAGGATGCACCCCCCAATGACAAAATATTAACACCCCACTGAGGAGCCGAGAATGTTGCCACATCAGCGCATGTTACATTCAGTACCCACCAGTGTCCGTGTGCTGCAGCTGTACTGAGAATACATCCAGTCTTTTCACATTTTTTGTGAAAAAATACACATGCCATAAAGCTTATCACTTTTAAGTGTGTAGTAAAGTTGTTCTAAATTCATTCATAATGTTGTATAACCACCATCACTACCGTCCATCTCCATAAGTCTTTTCATGTTGCAAAACTTAAACTCCATCCTCCCTGGACAGTAACTCCCCACTGTGCTACTCCTCAGCCTCTAAAAACCATCACTGTCTGTATAATCTTCACTGCTCTAATACCTCAAATTAGTAGGTTATATAGTACTTGCTTTTTTGTGGCTGACTTATTTCTCTTACCTTGATGTTTTCAAGGTTCGTGCCTGTCTCTTCCCCTTTTTAAGGCTGAATATATTCCATTGTATGGATAGATAACATTTACTGGGTTGCTTTCACATTGTAGCCATTGTGAATAATACTGACATGATATTATTTGTAACTTTAGTATTTACATATACTCTTTTTGAGATGCTTATACCTATATCTCAAATATATACAATATATTTAGAGACCCTGCATTCATTCTTTTGGCTGTATATATACCAAGAAGTGGAATTGCTGGATCATATGGTAATTCTGTTTTAAACATGTCTATGAACTACAATATCATTTTCTACTGTGAGTGTTCCGTTTTCCATTCCCAGCAATGGTGCATAAGGATCCCGATTTCTCCACATCATAATTTAGTTATTCTTAAGACATCCTTAAAGGAAGTGGAGATAGAAATTTTGCATTTGAGAATAGATATTTTTCTAAGGAAGGGGGCATATTTTAAAAATTGCTTAAATTGGGAATACGAGAATAAGGTTACAAACGGGTTATGAAAATCAACCCAGACAATTAAAGTGCCATACAGCAGAGCTCTGAGTGAGCTCCATCCAGTGTGGGATAAGCAGGAAGTATGTATGAAGATGACCGCCTCAGAATGGGGGAAGCTTTATTTGGAAAGAGGAAAACATTGTAGAGAGAGCAGTATGTATGTTGAGTCACTGGGAGAGTTCTTGTAGACCATGAGAAAGCAGGCAAGCACCATTTACTGAGAGAGAAAACAATAATTGGACTTAGGAGAATGCTTGTCAGGAAGAAGGAGGTGAAGTCCCTATAAAACTTCACAAACATGTTTAAAATTGTGTATTTTATATTAATATTACTTAGAAACATTTTTTCTAGGTGAGTTATCTTATGCCCCCTCCAAAGACAGTCTGAATCAAAGATTGCTTCCTTGTTGGGTTTCTTTAATTCTAGCTTTAATCAGGCTATACTCTTTGAAAGTGGGTGTTCTGAAAACAAAAATAAAATTCTCTCAATGTATTAAACAGAAAGCTTTCACTTAGCAAAAATGTAACAAAGAATCAAGACTGACCTGATGGTTCTTTCTCTTATATCTCTTCTTTTTGATTACATGTAACCTGTATTCAAAATGGACATATTATTGGCATTTTTTTCCCTCTTAGCCCTAGCCTTTTACTTGCCCAGAGTTCTAGCAAACTAATTTGTGCAAAATTAACCCAAGTGTGAGACTGACAGTAAACAAATATTGTATTTTAAATTATGAATGCAGAAATGTGAATGGTGGAGAAATAATCATAATTTCAGGGGAAAGGTCTTTTCACCATTAGAATTCAACTATCAGAAAATGAAACAAATAACATCTTCATTTTTGTTCTTAACCAGGGCTTATATCTGAAAGCATTGTTGTTGTAGTGATTTATTTTATAGAAGAGAAAAGGATTTTTTTAATGGTTTTAGGTAACCTGAAAAAAAGAAGGTGATTTATTTTCCACTAAATCTTGTTACCAATCAATAGTAACAAGAAATGTAAAAGTGCCTTAGAGAATTCTTAATTATCTTTTGAGATGCTCTAAGAACAACTGAAGAGAGTTTTATAAAAAAGGAAAAAATATAACTACTTCTAAGAACTACATTCACCCAGTTAGACGATGACTGATTTTGTGGTTATCTCACATTATAATACTTTACAGTTATGTGATGTAAGAGAGAATCACGTTTAGTCAAAGAAATAAAATAAATAATATGAAAGTAATGAAGAACCACACAGGTGGCTACACGGATTTATCTTCTAATTTGATTGTTTCTCTTTTTTTTTTTTTTTCCTTTTTTCCCTTTATTGCTTTTTGTTCTGATTATACATTGTATATGAAAGAAACAAATTGTTAAAAATTAGGAAAAATCTTATTCACAGCATTAGTGTTGATTATGTCTATTAAAAAAAATTACACTTTAACATAGTCATGGTCAAACTAATTGCACAGCTTTTAGTTATGCCCTCACTTCAAACTTACTTGCTCCATCTTAACTTATTGTGAAAACCTTTCCTTAGCATTTCACTGGATAAGGAGCCTTACTCTTGATTGCAGTCTGTCTCCTACTGTAGGCTACAAAATTCCCTTACACAATTTAAAAACTGAACAGTACCACACCTAAGGGGCTGGGCGGGTGGCAGTTTAGGAAGCCGGAAACACTCAGTTCACCTTGACACACACATTTGAAGGCCCATGTCCCTTGGATAAAGGGAAGAGAGCTTACATGGTACTTTCCCAGAAGGAGAAATCAGAGGGACATCCAGATCCACAAAGTTGGCCAGGCACAATGGTTCACGACTGCATTCTGGGAGACTGGGGTGGGTGGATCCCTTGACTCAGGAGTTGGAACTCAGTCTGATCAAGATTGAGACCCTGTGTCTACTAAAAAAAGAAAAATTAGCGATGTGTTATTGGCAGGAACCTGTAGTTCCAGCCACTTGGAAGGATGAGACAAGAGGATTGCTTGTGCCCAGGTTGCTATGAGCTATGATGATGTTACAGCACTCTACCCAGGGTTGACTAGAGCTAGATGGTCTCAAAAACAATAAAAA
The DNA here is from genome assembly GCF_000181295.1 of Otolemur garnettii. NCBI lineage: Eukaryota > Metazoa > Chordata > Mammalia > Primates > Galagidae > Otolemur > Otolemur garnettii. The sequence continues at coordinate 1,148,478 of NW_003852650.1, read as the reverse complement.
TAGGTCCATAAAGTCCAGACATAGTTCAAAAAGGGAGCCATTCACTTGACAAACACATACTGCACTGTCAGGTATAATCTGCTCTTTGTATATACTTACTATCAATTGTTCTGCATTTTCCATCGGAACACCAAGCCCAGTATCTTTAAGATTTAAATGCTAGATGGAAAAAACCACATGGTGGCAATGTTTTAAATGAATCTGGATTAGCAGTACAAAAACACACTTTAAGGGTATCAGAAACTGAAAAACAAATGAGGAGAAAATTCACTGTATTCATGTGGACTTAGGAGTCTTGGAAAAATACAGTGAATTTTCTCCTCATTTGTTTTTCAGTTTCTGATTGTTTCTCTTTATAATCACAATTTGCTCCTCCTTAAAAGATAGACAAATCACTCAAAATAATCCATAAAAATGCACAAATACAGGTCTCTGATGAAATAATACTGAGGGAAGATAGAATCAGTAAGATGATTTTTCACTAGTCTGAAATCATCAGAGATTAAAGACTCTCCACAGAAGTGGTTTCATTTAATTCCCCGCTGAATACTGCCTTTTCAGTGGAGGAAAAACTTAGCCTAAGAGCTCCTTCATTTGGAGGAACTCTACGAAATGGGGAGGCATTTCTTCCAGATAAAATTATTCCTTTATAACTAGCGAATCATTTTAATGACCTACTGTGTTAGCAGAGAGGACTGCAAAATGGTTTAGATTTGTGACACAGGAAACCCTCTGTGATATTCCTGTGACTAAAGGGGTTTATGCATCAAATTAATCTGCGACAGAAACTGTACCTTGGCATGATACTTGACGTCTGTCAGAATATCACACAGTATCTTTTTTCATGGTACCTTTGATCTCTTCTGAAGCGGTGTCAAGGGAAATCGCTATGTGAAGTGTAGTGCACTATGCAGAGAGGATGCATTACAGTCTAAAACCTCTTAGCCTATACCAAGGAAATTAAAATTTGACTGTGAATTTCATATTTGCTCTAAACATTTGCTTATCTGTCAACCTGAATGTGCTGTGGTGAGTCTCAGAACCTAAGACTGTTGTCTGTGGGTAGTGGACGTGTTGTTGAGAAGATAGCCACCCATTGCACATGGCCGCAGCCCTCTCGATCGCCAGAAGAGCCCAGCAGGATCCACCGCCTCTGAATCTTTATTTCTCTACCAGCTACTTGGTATGTTCTGAATGAGGGAAGTGAGTCTGTCTCGTTCAAAGGCACATGAAGGCCACACTTAGAGTAGTTTGTTGCCGGCTCAGTCTCCAAATAGGTAATCCTCAATTGATTACTTTGGTAAGGCATTTTGTGCTTGTGAATGTTTAATAAATGTGATAGCTCTTTAAGAGGCAATATGCCTACTTTGAGCACTTTTTGATTCAAATAAGATTTTATTTTTTTTAAATGTTTTATGGGAGTTTGGGGGATTAATATAAGGGTACATACAATTAGGTTACACTGTGTGCAGATGCACACATCATCTGCCTTGTAGTTGAGTCCTTCCCCCAGGAGGTGTGCTGAATATCCCTGGGTGAAGGTGATACGGTATGTAGCATTGTGTCTGTTAGGTAGGAGCCTAGGAAGCCTGCGTTTCCCCCACTTCTTGAATTTCATTGTTTTTTTATCTAGAGTAGGCCTGTAATTGTTCATCTATTAGTTTTAAATTAGTATTAAATACACAGGACACTTGCTTTTCCCTTCATGAGATACTTTACTAAGGAGAATGTTCTTCAACTCCATGCAGGTAAATACAAAAGATGTGAAGTCTCCATCTTTTTTATGCCTGAAAAAATTGTAATGATTTCAGTCCAGTACAATTGAAAATGTGATGTCGATAAAGGATGTTTCCTGTTTAACTTCATATCACAGGTTTGTGAGCTGTCTCTGAGCAGAGGCATCAATTCATACTAAATATTCAGTTTACTAACCCAGGTTATTGATAGTCTCATTATAGCAGGTGAGGAACAAGAAGGGGATCAACTCATAGAGTTTGATGAGACAAAGAGAAAATCAAAAACAATGCAAATAATAATTAAGGTAGTTACAAATGTTAGTAAAATGAAAGTACAATCCTGAGTAGCCATCCCTTAAATTACTAGAGAAAAATACAGGCAAAGTTACATCAACTACAGTCATCACAGCTTTGGGTAACTTCGTTTGCATTTTATAGTGATTTCATAAACCTGGTATCTAATGAAACAATTTTAAAAAGCTCTATCAGAAACGGAAATGTAGCCGTCTGCTGTGCTTTACCAGAGGAGGGAGATTGTTTATAAGCAAGTTCCAGACTTCTGGGTTATTACTTTAAATTTTATTTGTAAATAAATTTAATTAATCAAATGAATTGGATTAAGAGGAATTTAGAAATTTCCCTGGCAAAAATATCCATTGCTTCTCCCTTCCTTCCTTGGTTTTTGAAACTAAGTGGAGTTTTTTTTTGCGGTTTTTTTTTTTTTCTTTGCTGAGGCCGGGTTTGAACCCACCACCTCCGGTATATGGGGCCAGTGCCCTACTCTGTTGAGCCACAGGCTCCATCCTGAAACTAAGTCTCTGACTAAAAAATCTAGATGTCAAGTAGGGCATGAAGTAAATCTCATAACATCCTGTCAACCTTCCGTGCATCTCTGATTTTTAACCTTCATTTCATTTAGCCATCTGCATACCGTTTTTCCCCAAAAGAGACCAGCCTGAAACTTCCTCATAATTTTAGTTTAACTTTGCCTGTAAGACTTAAGAACCCTAATAATACTTTGAATTGGACAGGCAAATCAAAAGGAGCTTCTTCCACTACAACACAATTGATCATGACTCTTTTTTCTGTATATTTTTTTTAATTACAGATTAATATGAGGGTACAAACTATTAGGTTGCATATCTTTATTGAACATTCACTGAGAGCGGGAGTCTGTGAATGTTCTAGAGATAAGGATACAACACAGGCAGAAATACCATCGGTCCTCGCAAAGCTTATAGTCTGTGTGAACTTGATATTGAGCATTCCAAGGTGAATAGGACAAAATCCAGGGGAGGAATACGTAGAAAGTAAATAGTGACTTCCTGGGATAAGCACGATGATGGAGAGTTGTATTGACATTATAGGGGCCAAGTGCCACTCATCTTAAGGTCAGAGGAAGTGTCCCTCAGCAGGTAGAATTTGAGCTGATTTTCAGAGTTGAGGAGATTTGGGCCCTGTTGCTAACATTGAGTCACGAAAGATTCAGCCTTGTTTCTTCTCATTTTTTCCCTTCATTCACGGTATTTATAAGAAGCCTGAGATGTGCCACCAATATGAGCATGTCAAATTCACTGCACTGCAATTTCAAAAAAGTTAACTCTTGGTTGGTTTTACACGAGACCAAACATTGGAAGGATATTAAAAATAGCTATGGAGATTCTAGGGCAGTGGTCCCCAACCTTTTTGGCAACAAGGAACAGTCTTATGGAAGAAAATTTTTCCATGGACCAGGGAGGGGACATGGTTTGGAGATGATTCAAGCATATCACATTTATTTCTATTATTACTACATTGTAATATATAATTAAATAAGGACATAACTCATCATAATTCAGAACCAGTGGGGGCCCTGAGCTTGTTTTCCTGCAACTAGACGGTCCCAGTGCTAGCATCTGTCTTAGCTCTATCTCAGATTGTCAGGCGTTAAGATTCTATAAGGAGACTACCACCTCGACCCCTCACATGAGCAATTTATAGCAGGGTTCGCACTCCTGTGAGAATCTAATGCCACTGTTGATCTGGCAGGAGATGGAGCTCAGGCTGGGATGCGAGTGATGGGGAGCAGCTTAAATACAGGAGAAGCTTCCCTGCCTGCCCACTGCTCACCTTCTGCTGTGCAGCCCCGGTCCTCAGTGGCCGCTGGCCTCACCAGTACCTGTCCATGACTTGGGGGCTGGGGACTGCAGCTTTAGAGTGTCTAAGGGTGGACTTTCTGATGGTTCAGATTACTTCCTCCTGGGGGCCTAATAACAGGTTTCTGAGTCACACCAACATCTGATGACACTCGAAGGTTATAAACACAATAAAATCTCTCCAGCACTATTTTCCTTGTGTTCTTACCGAAAACCACACTCTCACAGAAAGATGATGTGGGGGCAGGAGGATTAGATTGCAGGACAATGGGTCATATAAAAAATAGAAAGTTTTAGTCACATTGAGTGAACATCGTGTGAAGCCAAAAAATAATTTCAATCCTTTACAAACTCTGTGAAAGACCAAAGTCTCTATGTTAATTGTGGTCATAAGAACATACAAATGGTTTAAGGATACATTTCACCTTCTTTAGTACCCTTAAATTTTTGAGAAATAAACAAATGTTATCAAAGATTAGAAGGTAATATGTGTTCGTTGGAAATATATAAAAATCACTTCTGTGGTGATAATATTTTGATGTGCATCATTTCAGGATGTTTTTTCACACACATCTAAGCAAGCATAAAGTTTTAAAACTTCAAATAATACTGCAAAATTATTTTGTTGACTTTCTTCATTCAAAAATATAATGGCAGCATTGTCTTTTGTCATTAAATATTCTATACAGTGTGCCTTTACAAGTATGGGTACACTCTAATTCTTTAGAGAACTTCACTTCTGCATACATAGAATTGTTCTCTGTTTTATTCTCAATGTTTCAACATCATAAAGAAACACTGAAATGAATACTGATACGTGTAAATCTTTTTCATTGCCTTTGATTTTTTTTTCTTCAAGATGCATTTCTAAAGGCTGGGTCACAGCACATGAATATATATATATTTTTTTGTAGAGACAGAGTCTCACTTTATCACCCACAGTAGAGTGCCGTGGCGTCACATCACAGCAACCTCCAACTCCCGGGCTTAGGCGATTCTCTTGCCTCAGCTTCCCTAGTAGCTGGGACTATAGGCACCTGCCATAATGCCCGGCTATTTTTTTGTTGCAGTTTGGCCGGGGCCAGGTTTGAACCCGCCACCCTCGGTATATGGGGCCAGCACCCTACCCACTGAGCCACAGGCGCTGCCCCCGCATATGAATATTTTTAAACTAAAATGTAACACATTGTAAAACTGCCTGTGAGATATCCTATATCTACAAATCCCCCAGTGGCTGAGTGGGAGAGCCAGTACCTCCCCATTCTCACTAATAAATGAAGACTTTATTAATTGTTTTCCTGTACACTTATGGAGTACAGTTGTAATTTTGTTACAGGGATGCATTGTGTAGTGGTGAAGTTGAGGCTTTTAGTGTATCCCTCACCTACGTAAGGTGCATTGTACCCATTAGGCAATAATGGGGATTTTAAAATGCCAAAAGAGTTCTTTAAAAGTCTTCTTTCACTCATATTTTATCCTAAATGTTACTGGCTCAGTTCTAATTAAGTAACCAGGTGACATTTTTGTTTCTCCTGAGAGGGGTTGAATTCAGACTGAGAATGTTACCTAAAGGTGTTTTGTTGTTGTTGTTGTTATTGCTGAGAAAAATTTAAGCTATTCAAACATCTTTTATTTATTTAATATTATTTAATAGGGAGACTTTAAATGAGACAGAATAAAGCCATCACGTTTTTCTTGTCTGATTAAGAAGTTATAAAACAGCTGTGATCCCAGCTTAATGAATGCAGAAATTTTACATAATTGTGGATTGATCCCCATCTTCTTCTTTTTATTGGTTGTTAAGTACACAACAAAGCAATTTAAACACACAGGATTTGGAGAGTATTTTCTTTTTAAGAACTCTTAGTTATGGTCACTTTATTCAGACTTCTTACATATGGACCAACTTTGTAAATGACAATGCTATAAATGTCAAATAGCTTTTCATGCAAATGGTCTAGAATCAGAAGTTCACCTTGTGGAGTGAATGTGATTTCATAGCTACAAAGATGTGCTGTTTGACTTGACAATTAGCATTTTTCATGTTTCTCAAAAGTATCAGACTTTGCATAAATAGAAGTAAGGCATTAAGATCCTAAAAAGTGAAACAAAACAAAACAAAACTATAACTTTGATGTGTAATTTTGGTGTGTGGTTTGTCACACCAAAATGTGAGACATTATTAAAATGAATTAATAATAATTTGAATTTAACTCTGAAGAAAATGTGCCAAAGTAAATGAAAGATTACTTTAGATTCTTCAACGTATTGTTTTCTTAATCACATTGTTTTGTTTCCTACAGTTAAAATACAGGCAAATGTGTGAGAAAGGAGAGATAGATGTATTGCTTACAAATAGATATTACTAATTGTGAGATTTTCAAGGGCATCATATTGGATTGAAGTAGAAGAGCTTTCTTGGACATAGAGAGGCTAAAAGCATATCAAAAATCATGAGACCATTAATGACCTATCATACCCCACAGAACAACCACTGAAACAGAAAGTAGGTGCAACTTATCTGAGTGCACCTTAGCAAACCATAAAATGTTTCCTGAATGAAACATAAAGCTTTCACAGAAATAGTTAAAGAAAATTAGACTTGCTTTCTAAACAAATCCCCCAGGCTTACAGAGGCACAGTGACAGCACAGTATTTATTTATTTATTTATTTATTTTGCTTCACTTAGCAGAATAAGTGTTCTGCTTTCTTTTTTTTTCTTTTTTGGTGACAACAAAGTTTTATTTTTTATAAGGTACAATGTACTGATTTTATATACAATGTGGAATGTTTACATCAAAGTGGGCAACATAGCCTTCATGTCACTTACTTGTTGTGTTTAGACATTTATACTCAACTCTTAATACATTTGACATGTACCCTTGCAGTATTTAGGTGTTTTATTTACACACAGTCTCCGTGGTGGCTGTGGGTGTGGATGTCCTTAAGGGGTGACTGATGAGTGGCCAGGCTGCTCTGTCACTTCTGCAATGACTTATAAATGCTACAGGCATAAGTCCTCCTGTCTGGCTGTGCAAGGAAAGGTCTAAGATATTTAAGTTATGGATGTTACTGAGAACAGTAAAGACAACGTTTTGAATTCCGCAAATAATGTTTGAAGTTCATCAACTTAGAAATGTCTTATGACAAAGACAGTTGGCACAGTGAAAATCAAAAACATGATTTTAATATCCTGGTAGGGAAATTGGATTAACATATGGTGGTCCATCTTCAGAATGGAATCAACAAAGTAATGTAAGTTGACATTTAGAAAGAATTTTTGATAGCTTGGGAAACTGCTATAAAAGAAATAAGTAGTCAACCATGTTAAAACTCTGATAACAAAAGCCAGGAGAAAATACACAGAGGCTTAGTATGACATGGCTTGCTCTGTGCGACCTCATGTACCTCTCCTTCCCTATATTTCAGATTTTGCAAGTTTCCCGCAATAAAACTATATTAATTATTTATACAATATGAACCCCCTCTATTTTAAACTCTGCTGTGGAGCCTGTGGTCAGGGGCCTGGCAGAGGGAATTTGGGCACCTTCCAGGGAAGGAACTACACCCAGCTCTGGGACCCTCCTGCCATCCTGGCTGCCCTCTCCCCTTTTTTTCTGCACCCTTATCTATGCTGCTTTCTAAAAGTTTCACAATTTTTTTTGATAAATCTTTCCATAAGTAATACTCCCATCCTTATATTTAGGAAAACAAAGAATGAATTTTTATTTTCTTTTCCTTTAACTACACTTTGTATGGGCAATCAAAGTGAAACTTTGATTTAACTTGACTTTGTATGGGAAGTCTAATGCTACCTGTATTAGGGTGACATCTGCATTGTGCCTGAATATAATGCTATGAGACTCCACTTTACCCTCTCTGGCTTACAGGTGCACCTGTTAGTCTATCTATCCCCTGGAATTGCCTCAAGTCATCTACCAAGTTATCTCTGTTTTTTTTTTTCCAAGTTATCTCTTTTCTGCTCTGTTTTCCACTTGTAAGAAACATTTTTGAGTCCGGTGTCAGGAACAGCCACCATGAAAACACCACAATCTGTGCTCAAGAATTCTGATGTTCCAAAAAATGTTGATGCTAATGTACAGAAGCAGTGCTGGCATCAGGGGAGAGAAAGGGAGGTGTGGCTGGACCAGATAAAGCACCCAGGGCGTGGAACAACTTTAGACTGAAGAGGTAGGTAGAGTGAATTATGCAAGACCTTCCGGGCCAAGGTAATTAAGGATGCTAGACTTTATCCAGGTCACATGGTAGCTCTTGAAAGATTTTAAGCAGGAAAGGGTAATGTGACCTGATGTATGAAGTAAACAATTATTCTGGATCGGGTCCACATTGGCACCACGGACGGGGTATACACCGGGTGAAAGCAGGATCCTCTGGAATATGACATGAGGACCCTCTCCACAGCCACAGGGAAAACTCTGTGAAGAACATCTTACAGTTTACAAAGTAGAAGGGGGAAGCCACATTTGAAGAGACTGTTAACACAATTACCATGCAGCTTCACTTACCCTGAAATTTTGATCCCAACCAACCCATGCTTTTCGGTCTTAAAAAGACCAAACTTAGCAGGTGTTCGAGCCTGGAAGCAAGAAAGCAAATTAAAAATACCAGCATCATTTTGGCTAACGAATAGTTTTCCTTCAAGTGTCTCAGCTCTCCAGCATTTATCCTGAGTTAGAAAAAAATACTATCCAGCACACAGATTGTTCCCCCTTGCGTCGACATTCCATCCAATCTAATTCAGAATCATTAACATTTGTACTTAGCCACATGGATTCAAATGCTGAGTGTTCTGAACATTTGCAGGCAGATGTCATCAAAGATGTTCTCTTTTCACAGTTTCCTGAGTTAATTTGCATAGGACAACCATTGCTGCTGAACATGAGGTGCAGTCAACAGAGAAGCAATTTTTGTTTGTTTGCTGTTAAGTTCTGAGCATGTACTTGTATTGAGGAAGCATTTACTTTACTGCCTTGGAGTAACTACTGTTGCACTTATGGTTTGTTGTTGCTTTTTTATTGTTTTATTTAATCAGTTGGGAAGCTGGTATTAATACAAACAGAATTTTTTTTTCACTTGTGTTTGGATGTTGATTTTAATGGAAAGACTTTCAGGACTCACTTTTTCATTGAATTCTGCCTTCCTATTTTTAACCAAGAGTGGATCCTCTGCCTTTACTACGGGAACATTTTATTTCTTCCTTTATACTATTCCAAGGTAAGGGCAGTTCTTGATTTAGGAAAACATCATTATCTCTGATATTGATTTGTCAGCCTTATTTACTTTCCACGCTGAACACTAAAAGGACCCAAAAGATAAATATCAAAGCCCACCTCAAACTAAAGGTGTCCTTTATGCGTGAATTTTATGACTTCTTTGCTCTTGTTCAGAAATTATTATCAATAAAGAATCCTTGTTTGACCTTCACTGGGGATAAAATGTTGGTCAAAATTAAGATAAAATTTGCAACTGACAAGGTAGTATTTTTGTCAGTAGCTATTGGAGGAATCGGTTTAGCCAGTATATTGGCAGTCTGTCACTGTCCCTCAGCCTTAGAAAATAAGCTTCTCTCTTCTTGTCATAGGTTTTCATCTCCAACTCTGTGCTTCATCTAATCTTTTCCGTTTCTCTTATTGCCATTATATCTTCTAGTCTTCAAACTTTCCTACTGTCTGGTGTCCCTGAAACCCACATATGCGATCATACTCAACTTCAGTTATGATTTTTTCTTAAAAGTTTAATAGAAATCTTTGTAAAAGTGAGCCTTGATTAAAGTTTTTGGAGAGAAATATGTTTAATTCATATTTCAGTTTTTAATAGTCAATGTCTATTCATTAGATCAATATTGCCAGTTGGGGTATTTTATATTTTTCTAGAAATGTATTCTTTTCAGATTTCCAAATGTATTGGCATGTGGTCACAAAAGATACTATTATTATTTTAGCTCTCATATCAGGAGTATTTTTCTTTCATATTCTGAAATTTGTTTACATACATATTTTTTTACTTCCCATTTATACTTAAAAATAAAAGTATTAACAGAGGTTTGTCTAATTTTTAGTATTTTCAAGTAACCAATTTTGGTTTATCTTTTTGATTTGTTAGTGTATCTTTTTTATTATACTAATCGCAGCCTTTGATTTTGTTATTTTCTTTTTTTGGCTAATTTATTATACTTTTACTGTTTCCTAGCTAATTTATCCTCAACTTTCCAATAAATCCATTTATAGCTGTAATTTTTTGGTTTTTGTTAGACATACCCTACAATTGTTAATATGTAGTTTTTATAACAGCAGTTCATTAACTTATTCCTAATTTACCATGTCATTTCCATTTTAACCTAAGTTTGTTTATTTATTTATCTGGGCTGGGCTGGGTTTGAACCCACCACCTCCAGTATATGAGGCCGGTGCCCTACCCCTTTGAGCCACAGGTGCCGCCCTAACCTAAGTTTACTTAATCATAAGTGATTCAGTATACAGACCTGTGCAGTATTTTTTAGATATTTTTAATTGATCTAAATATTTGACATATGGTGAGTGAGTGTAATATGTATTATATTGATTCTTTGATGTTTATTTAGGTTTCCTTTGGGAGTTTATCATTTACCTTTCTGTATAGTCCATGTGTACTTAAAATATCTATTGTGTTTGGTGTAAAATTGTATATATTTCTATTATTTTAAGTTTATGTGTCATCTTATTCAAACATTATAGAACTTTTTTATCCTTTACTTTTATTGGTTTCAAGTTTTCTAAAATCTCAGTCACAATTGTTCATTAATCTCTTCTCTTTCTATGGATATAATGAATGATGCTTTTTGTAATTAAGTATAGATAGACCTATGCCTGCTTATAATTATGATGACCTTTTCACATAGTACTAGCTTAGTATTGCATATTATTCTCCATTATGGATTTTGATAGTCTATTTGTCCCAAGTTGTACTTCTTCTAGTATTTTAACTGCCACCACATTTGTCAACTAGATTATATGATTATCTTAACTTATCACATTTTTTTCTTTAATTGTATTTTTTTGTTTTTTTTAATCTTTTTGTCACTAACACATCTTTCATATGTAATATAATATCAATAGATCAATGCTTTTTAAAAATCCAATCTGAGGATCATTGACTATCAGTTCTTTATTTATACTAGTAGTTTTTATTTATCATAGAGTTATAATCTATTTATGCCATCTTATATTACATCTTCTGTTTGTACATAAATTGTTTTTTCTAACTTTATAAAGATAATGTTTTTGATAGCAGAAACTATATAATTGATTTTGGACTTTCTGTTAATTAGCCCTAATAGATAGTTCTTTTAATATCAGTCTTGAGTGTATCATCATCTCTATCTCCCCTGAATAAGACATGTACTGTGACGTATGTTCATCTCCCTCTTCTTACCACCCTTTCTCAACTTTCACCCTTTATCATCATGGTGCTTGTTATCTACATCTTCTTTTGATAATTATTATACACTATTTCCTACACTGTTTTAAGTATGTTACATGTATCATCTTATTTATATAGGGCTGTAACAGGCATTGCTGTCGATGTAATGTTTATATACAAGGCCTGACAATTAAGTTCACGAAATTGCCACTGTGTGGCTTACATTGGGAGCATTGTACAAACAGTTCAGCAAGGTTTCATAACCTGGGTATATCAGTGTCTCACAGTTGTTCTTTTGTTGGCATGTGGCGGTATCTTCCTGAGTGCCCTTCATTATTGTTACGTGTTTTAATGTGCCCTCACCCAAGAATGTCAGAGCTTAAATTAGAGCAATGAACAACATTAAAATTTCTTGTTAAATTTGGCAAGAGTGAAAGTGAAATCAAAAACAAGTTAGTCCAAGTTTATGGGGATAATGCCATGAAGAAAACAGAAGTATAAAAAAGGATTAAATGCTTTTCTGAGGGAAGAGCAAGTGTCACTGAGGAGGTGCAGTCAGGGTAGCCAGTAACAGGCAGACCTGACAAAAAAATTACAAAAACTTGTTGAATTGTGTGTCAAAATCATCAGCTGACCACGAGGAGCATAGAAGACCAAGTAGCTACAGAGAGAGTCACAGGAAAGTCTTGGCATCAGAAAGGTGTGGCTCTTGCATCACAACAGTGCACCAGCTTGCATGGCAATGTCTGTCTCTGAGGGAGTTTTTAGTCCGAAGACAACTGTATTGGAACACCCTTCCTACTCACCCAATCTGGCCCCCCATGACTTTGTTCTTTACCCAAAGATAAAATTATTATTGAAAGGAAGACATTTTGATGACATCCAAGACATCAAGAGTTATACAATCACTGCTCTGACGGCCATTCCAGAAAAAAAGAGTTAAAAAATTACTTTGAAGAAGGGATTAGACCAGTATTTTTCAACCTTTTTTATCTCATGGCACTCTTGAACCTAAAGTTAGACTTCCACAGCACACTTAAATTCTGTTGGTAAAAAAAAAAAAGAAAGAGTTGGAGGCAGGACACAAATATAAGAGGGTCCTTATCTAACAAAAGTAATTAATGTAACCTGCTTCTGTGTAGCCTCAATGAATCCCCAACAATAAAAGAAAAAGAGTTAAAAAATGAATATACTTACTGTGCTTTGAACTTCTTTAAAAATAACTTGAACCTTTAAAAATATTTGCAACATACCTAAGATCCTCTCATAGCACACCAGTTAAAAATCACTGGACTAAGCATTGGCATCTGTGCATAGCTTCCCAAGGGGAGTGCTTTGAAGGTGACCATACTGATATTCAGCTACCAGGTATGTAGCACTTTTTCTGGGATGAGTTCCTGAACTTACTTGTCATGCCTTGCAAAAAAATTGAGACACTGGAATATTAAATACCTCCCCAAGCCACATAGTGAATGTTTCCGGTACTTGAATATGAGTCCAAGTCCTTTACCACTGTGATATGCTGCTTCCTTAAGAAATCTATAATAATAATAATGTTTTTTATACTTATGCAATAGATATACATATTTTTGGTGTACATATATTTACATAATGTATAAGATCAATCCAGGTAATAGGAATACCCATCATCTTAAATGTTTATCTTGATTTTATATTAGGAACAAATATCCTCTCCTATCCATTTTGAAATAGATTGATGTTATTCAAAGCCACTGTGCTGATCCATTGAGCAGTTTTCTTTTTCCTATTTAAGTGTATATTTGTACCTATTAATCAACATCTCTTCATCTGCCCTCCTCCCTATCCTTCTGGGCCTATGATAAGTACACACCTATTCACTGTCTCCATAAAATCACTTTTTTAGCCCCCACATTTGAGTGGGGACATGTGATATTTTTCTGTGTTTGCTTTACTTTATTTAACATCCTGACTGACCTCAACTTCCATTCTATTGCTATAAATGACAGAATTTCATTCATTCTTATGGTTGAACAATGTTGCATTGTGTCTGTGTGCCTCATTTTCTTTATCCATTCATCTACTGCTGTATACTTATGTTGGTGCCATATTTTTGCTCTTGTGAATATTGCTGTAATAAACATGGGAGTGCAGATATCTCATCAATATATTGAATTCTTTTCTTTTACAAATATACCAAGCAGTGGATTTGCTGGATCATATGGTAATTCTATTTTTAGTTTTTCAATTAATTGATATACTTTTCCCCACAGTGGCTGTACTAATTAACCCTTCACACCAACAATGTACAAGAGTTCCTTTTTCTCTATCCTTGCCAGCATCTTGTATTCTCTGCTTTTTGATAAAAGCCATTTTAACTGAGGTGAGATGGTATCTTACTGTGGTTTTGATTTGCTTTTCTCTGATGATTAGTGATGTTGAACATTTTTTCATCTACCTGTCAGCCATTTGTATGAAACATATCTATTCAGGTTTTTTGTGCATTTTTTAACATCAGATATTTTGTTATTGAGTTGTTTGAATTCCTTATATATTCTGGTTATTAATGCCATGTCGGATGGACAGTTTAAAAATAATTTCTCCCTTTCTCTGAATTGTCTCTTCACTTTGTTGATTGCTTCCCTTGCTATGAAGAAGGTTTTTAGCTTGAAGTAATTTCATTCGCCTAATTTTGCGTTTGTTCCTGTGCTTACACAAAAAATCTCTTTCTGAACAATGTTTCAGAACTTTTCTCCAAAGTTGAATTCTAGTAATCTCATAGTTTCAGGTGTAAGATTTAAGTCTTTGATACGTGTTTATTGTGTATTGTGATAGGGATTGTTTCATTCCTCTGTATATGGTTATCTAGCTTTCCTAGTACCATTTATTGAAGAGGCTGGCCTTTTCTAATTGTATGTTCTTGGCACTTTTGTCGAAAATGAATTGGCTATGAGTGTGTGGGTTTATATCTGTGGTCTCTGTTCTGTTCCACTGGTCTGTGCATCTGGTTTTATGACAATACTATTCTGATTTGGTTACTAGAGCTTTATTCTTTTTGTTCAGGATTGCTTTGACTATTTGGGGTCTTGGGAGTTTCCATATAAATTTTAGGATTTTTTTTCTACTTCTGTGAGGAATTTCATTGGTGTTTGGTAGAGATTTTATTGAGTGTATAGACCATTGGACGGTATTATCGTTTTAACACTGTTCTTATTCATGGGCATAGAATATCCTTTCTTTTGTGTGTCCTCTTCAATTATTTTCATCAGTGTTCTTCATATATATATATACATATATATAAATATATGTGTGTATATGTGTTTTTGTGTGTGTTTGTGTATATATATATATATATATATATATATATCTTTCACTTCTTTGATTAAATTTATTGCTGGATAATTTAGAATCTTTGTAGCAGCTATTGTAAATGGGATTGTTTTTTTCAGTTTATTCACTATTGGTGCACATAAATTCTACTGGTTTCTGTATGTTGTTTTTGTATCCTGCAACTACTGAATTATTTTAGTTCTAACAGTTTTTTTTTTCATGGAGTCTTTAGATTTTTCTAAATATAAGATTATATCATCCACGAAAAGGCTAATTTGGCTTTTTCCTTTCCAAAGTGGATGACTTTCCTCCCACCCCTCTTCTCGCCTAATTGCTTTGGCCAGGACTTGCAGTATTATGTTGAATAGAAGTAGTAAACGTGAGTATACTGGTCCGATTCCAGATCTTAGGGGAAAGGTTTTAAATTTATCTTTCCCTGCTTAGTGTGATGTTAGCTGTGGGTATCCCCTATATGTCCTTCATTATTTCAGGTATGTTCTTTTTATACTCAGTTTGTTCAGGTTTTCTTTTGTCAAGGGGTGTTGAATACCACTGAGTGTTTTTAAAGCATCTATTGAAATGATCAATAGATCTTTTGAGCCTATTAATATGATATATAATGTTTATTGATTTGTGTATGTTGACCTATCCTTGCATTCCTGGGAGAAATCCCAATCAATTATGTGTATTAAACTTTTTAATATGTTGTTGAATTTGATTTACTAGTATTTTGTTAAGGACATATTTATCTATGTTCACAAGTGATATTGACCTGTAGTTTTCTTTTGTTGTTGTATTCTAAATGGTTTTTTATCTGGGTAATACTGTCCTGATAGATGAGGTGTGAAGAATTTCCTACTTTTCAATTTTTTTGAAGAGTTTGAGTGGAAATGATTTTAGTTCTTCTCTAAATATTCAGTAAAGCTCAGCAGTGAATCAATCAGGTCCTGGACTTATCTTTGATGAGAGACTTTTTTTTCATTATGGCTTCTATCTCATTACTTGATATTGGCTTGTGTAAGTTTTCTTTTTTTTTAATGAGTCAATATTGATAGATTTTGTGTGTCCAGGAATGTATTCATTTCTTCTAGGTTATCCAATTTCTTGGTGTATAATAGTTCACAGTAATCTCTAATGCGTCTTTGTATTTCTTTGGTCTCATTTATGTCTACTTTTTCATTTCAGATTTTATCTACTTGGATCTTTGTTCCTTTTTAAGTTAGTATATCTTAAACTTTTCAATTTTGTTTATCGGGTCAAAAAGTCAATTTTTTTCATTGATCTTTTTTTTTCTCAATTTCATTTATTTGTGTTGTGATCTTTACAATTTATTTCCTTCTACTAATTTCAGATTTAGCCTACTCTTGCTTTTCTAGTTCTCTAGTTTCATCATTGGATTCTTTATTTGAGTCTTCCTACTTTTTTTGATGTAGGCATTTATTGATATAAATTTCCCTCTTGATATTGTATTTTCTGTAGCCCATAGATGTCAGTATGCTGTATTTTCATTTTCATTCATTCAAGAATTTCAAAAATCTCCCTAGTAATTTCTTCATCAACTCCATGGTTGTTGAGAAGTATATTGTTTAATTTCAATGTGTTTGTGTAGTTTTGATTTTCCTTTTAATATTTTTTTTTTAGTTTTATTCTTTTGTGGTCATAAAAGATACTTGATAGGATTTCTATTATTTTGAATTTGTTAAGATTTAGTTTGTGGCCTATGATATGGTCTATTCTGGAAAATGTTCCATGTACTGATAAAAAGAATGTGTAATCTGCAGCATTTGGGTGGAATGTTCTATGACTATCTCTTTGGTAAGTGAATAGTTTAACTCCAAAATTTCTTTGTTTATTTTTCATCTCAATGACCTGTTCATTAAGGACAGTGGGATTTTGAAGTCCCCACCTATTACTGTATTGCAGTCTATTGCTCCCTTTAGGTCTATTAGTCTTTTTTATATATACTTGGGTTCTCTGGTGTTTCATATATGGATTGTTATATACTCTTGCTGAATTCACCCTTTAATCATTACAAAGTGAACTTTTTTCTCTCTTTTTGTAGTCTTTGTCTTGTAGTCTATGTTATCTAACCTAACTGTAGCTACTTTGGTTCTTTTTGGGAGGTTTCCACTTATGTGGAATACCTTATTCTATGCCTTCACTTTCAGCCTATATATGTCTTTATAGATGAGGTGGGCTTCTTATAGGTATTATATAGTTGGGTTTAGTTTCTTTACTCTTTTAGCCATTCCATTTCTTTTAACTAAATCACTAAGTCCACTAACATTCAGTATTATTGTTCATAAATAAGGGTTTACTCTGCCATTTAGTTGCTTGTTCTCTGGGTTTGTTGAGACTCTTCTTTTCTCTTTTTACTGTCTTCCTTTGTGGTTAATTGATTTCCTTTAGTAATATGTTCAAATTTATTACTTTTTATTTTTAGTGTATTTATTATAGGTTGTTGTATTGTGGTCACATGAGGCTTACAAAAACCATCTTATAGATTAAGCACATTATTATAAGGAGATAACTGGTTTTGGTTAAAAAAAGAAACAAATCAACTGAGAAATTTATCAAAGAGATTTAATTAAGAGTTCAAAATAATAAAAATCAAATCAATCTTGGAACTGTGAGTCACATTTACTGAGTCTCCTTAAAACTGCTATTTTGAATTTGTGGTCAAAGAACTCATGTATCACTGTCTCATTAGAGTCAGTCACTGGCTCTTTCTTCTTTCTGTTTGGAGTCATCACGGTTTCCTGTGTGCTGTTGTTTCCTGTGGATGTACATATATGTCTTTGAGTTGAAAGATTTGTTATCTATTTCAGTCTTCTCTATATTATTTTGGTGTTTATGCATGTATTGCTTAAAGATTCTTTGTAAGTTAACTTTTGAAGTTTTTTATCCTCCCTTGGGTTGCCACCTCCCTTTGGACTCTAGTTGGTGCCTTAAGCCCAGATTTGCCTCAGCTTTAGTAAATGGTAGAAATGCTGCCAGTCCTGAATGGAGATCTTACAGTCCTGGCAGTGTGATAAAACCAGCTAGTTAAGAGTTAATGTCCAGGAGACCGTGGAACCTACCTCCTATAGCATGGTGCTGCTAAATAGCAACTATGATTTAACATCTCATTTTTGTTAAGTTACAGAGTAGAGATTTCAGGGATAGGGATGAGAGTACTACCTCCTTCCCCCCCCCCCTTTTTTTAACTGTCCTCAGGGATATTTATCCTATCAGGCACTCTCAGGGCTGCTCATGGGCTAAGCCAGGGATAGATCTTCTGCCAGGGAGTCCAAGATGGTAAAGAAGCTGATTATTCTCCTCTATCTCACTTTTTCCAATGTAGGAACCAAGAGTAGGGGAAATTTTGCATCTGGTGGATTCCAGATTAGGAGAGGGACATCATGAATAAGAACATCAGATTTTCTTAATGTCTGCTCAAAAATTTTTATTTTTCTTAGCCTTGGGAACTGTCTTATGTAAATTCTGGGATATTGTTGGTGATAATTTCAGTGCTGCATATTTGTTTTTGGTGTTCTATAGAGGAGAAGTGAATCCACCTTTCTGCTGTGCCACCATTTTAGAACTGGAAGTCCAAATTAGGTCTTTATTTCAATGATTATATTTTCACAGTTAGCAACTCCAGTTGGTTCTTCTTTTAAATTGTTGACTTCTACCTCATGTGTTTATTATTCTTCTTTACATCATTGAGGATATTTATAATGCTTATTAGAAATTATTTCCTTTGCCTCTATCATTTATGGTGCCTTCAGTAAAGGTTGTTTTCTTTTTATCAGTTCTTGCCATTCATAGAGATTTACTTTTTATTAGGAGCTATTAGATAAGCATTGGACTAATTGCTTTAATACACAAAACAAACACATAAGAAAAGTATTAAATATATTTTCATCTTACCTATTGAGAAATTCTGCATCAATGGATTAAATAAGTTCAGGCACTTTGTCAAGTACTGGGGTTAGAATTGAATCCAAGCATTCTGATTCCACCAATGCTCTTACATACTATACTATTATTTATTATATTTAGAAAGATAAAACATAAGCATTCCATTCAGTTGTCATGCACAGGTAAATATCATAGCAATGGGAGCAGGAGTTTTTAAGTAGACTTACTTAGTACAATTGAGTTATTTGAGAGAGTTTCTTGGAGAAACTGGGGCCTGAGTTGATACTTCTCATGAAGATGGGGTATGGGATAACCAAAAGGTAGAAGCAATTATGTTCATAAATATATGTAGTTAATAACACTTGATTTCTCCCAACATGCCAGGCTTTACCCTAAGCATTTTACATATACATTCTGAAGTGAATGCTATTATTAGGCTCAATTTTTATAAGGAAATTGAGCCCCAGAGAGATTAAATTAGTTTCCCAAGCTCACATAATGAATGCTAAGACTGGGATTTGAACCTTATCAGTTCTGGTCCTGAGTGCACAATCCTGTTTTTCTTTACCATTTGTATTATACAGTTATACAGAGGTGAGAAGATGAAATATAAGTTGGGGAAGCACCACAAAATCAAAGGAAGAAAAAACAAGAGTGAAGTTAGGAAAACAGTGGTCAGAGATAGTGATAGTCCTATTTTATGTCAGCCATCCTTATCTTTGTTAGTTGGCCTCCTGTCCTCATGCATTCTGGTCTCTTTCTTTGTTGTTGCAGTTCGACTGGGGCCGGGTTTGAACCCACCACCCTCGGTATATGGGACCAGCACCCTACTCACTGAGCCACAGGCATCGCCCTACTCTGGTCTCTTTTAATGGGTAGTGCCTTACCCCATTTAGAATCTGCTCTCTTAAAATTTGTTGTTGTTGTTGTTGTTGTTGCTGCTGCTGTGATTCCTGTTGGGGTCTTCTTCATAAATTCCTTGCCTAGGTCTGTATCTATAAGAGACTTTCCAACATTTTCTTCTAGAATTCTTATAGTTTCATGTCTTTGGTTTAAGTCTTTATCCATTGGGAATTAATTTTTGCAAGTAGTAGGAAGTGGGGATCCTGTTTCAGTCTTTTACATGTGGCTATCCAGTTTTCCTAGTACCACTAATTGAATGGAGATCCTTTTTCTGCAGCATACATTTTTGTCTGCTTTGTGAAAGATCAGATAGGAATATGGGAATAATTTTCTATCTCGGTTCTCTGTTCTGATCCGTAAGTTGATGTCTATCTTTATACCAGTACTGTGCTGTCTTGATTACTATAGCACTGTAGTAGAGCCTGAAGTCTGGTAAAGTGATGCCTCCAGATTTGTTCATATTACATAAGATCATATTATTTATTCAGGGATCTATTCTGATTCTATACAAAGCATTGAACTATTCTTTTCTAGCACTACAAAAAATGACACTGGTATTTTAGTGAGATTACACTGACTCTATATATTACTTTGGGTAGTATAGACATTTAAACAGTATTGATTTTGCCAATCCATGAGCATGGTACATTTTTCCATCTGCTTAAATCTTCTATAATTTCTTTTCTCAGTGTTTTATAATTCTTCCTATGGAAGTCTTTTGCCTCCTTAATTAATATATTCCAAGGTATTTCATTTTCTTTGGTGCTACTGTGAAGGGTTATTGTGTTTTTGATTCTCAGCTTAACTGTTGTTGGCATATATGAAACCTACTGATTTGTGTAAATTCATTTTGCAAACTGACCCTTTACTGAATTTATTACATTCAATACAATTTAGAAGTAATAATTTCTACCTAATGTAAAGTAAAATTTTGTAAATTCTTTATTACTCCACATATATACTTTATTAGTAAGACTATAAAATAATGGACAATAACACTCCAAACTCCTAAACTAATGAGTATGGTTATGATGCAAAGATCAACTCATTCACCAGTCAGGACAACCATGAGAACTATGTTTTTTTATTATACAGATAAGAAAAATGAAACGTAATCAGATTTTTGAAGAATAAAGTTAAGCTCAAGTCTCTCTGGTTCAAAAGACAGTGCTTTCTGCTTTCAAAATTATACAAAAGCAGTATATTTTTCTAATATATTCAGATAGGAATATGGGAATAATTTTGTGCATACATACATTAATATATTAATACTGTGCATACATACATTAATATATTAATACTGTGTTTCCCCCAAAATAAGACCTACCCCCAAAATAAGCCCTAGCAGGATTTCTATGCATTTGTTAAATATAATCCCTACCCCGATAATAAGACCTAGTGATGGATGTGGCTATTCAGCATATCTGCATAGCCACACCATGCTTTTTGGCATGGAGAGGAAGACATCCCCTGAAAATAAGCCCTAGTGTGTCTTCTTGAGAAAAAATAAATATACGACAGTGTCTTATTTGGGGGGAAACATGATATACACATGTATACATATATGTCATATACACTATACACACACACATATATATATGACTCTTTCACTATACAGAGCTTTATGAGAATAGGAATTGTCCATATATAGTTGGCAAAAAAAAAAAAAATTAAGTTCCAAAATAAAATCCTTGAAATTGTCACACACTAAATACTATGTTAAAAAAAAAAAAAAACTCTCATAAAAGGAGCTAAAAAATCTGTTTGTACTGAAGTGTGGGATATTAGAGTTAGTTATTTCTTTTCTTCTGGGTCTAATGGTAAAAGACCAAA
Organism: Otolemur garnettii; assembly: GCF_000181295.1. Lineage (NCBI taxonomy): Eukaryota > Metazoa > Chordata > Mammalia > Primates > Galagidae > Otolemur > Otolemur garnettii. The sequence continues at coordinate 1,127,239 of NW_003852650.1, read as the reverse complement.
TCAGAGAAAAATTGTATGTCCCCAAATATTTCAGGGATGCTTGTGTTTGATAAGGAAGAACCTGTAAGTAATCTGTTACTAAATGGTACATTTAAAGAAATCAGTAGAGGAAATGTTGTGGTAGCAATTCCAAGTGGCAAGAGTGACAGTGATGTGTTACAAAGCCATAGCAATTGCTAACATATTATAGACACTAACAACTAAATATCCTAAAAATATTTTCTGTTCTGAGTGAAGATGTCTATCTGTTCACTTGGATTTCCAACTCTAGGATTCAACCTTAAGCCAGATAAGTTTAAGTGAAACTAAGAAATCTTTTTGATAGTTAATAAGTCAGCTGATTGAAGTGTATGTGAATTGGTTCCAAGTTCTCCCTCAAGAATGGCACAAAAAGAGATCATAACATGTGATGTCAGTCGTGATTATGACACTGGAGACAGAGGCAGTGTTGTTAAAATTCCATGTGTGACGTTAAGATCTGGATACATGTCTGGCTTTTATTGGTTTTTAATGAGAACAGTTATAATAAATGATTAAAATATAAGTCAGAAGTAATCATAAGTTTTATTTTGTAAGTGCTATTTCAACACATCTTTTTTTATTATGGCAGAATATACCTAAAACAAAATTTAGCATTTCAACCATTTTCAAGTGCATGCTTTACTGGCACTAAGTACATTCACACTATTGTTTAACAATTACATCTGTCCATCTCCAGAACGTTTTTCGCATCATAAACTGAAACCACACAATTAAACAATAGCTCCTTATTCCTTTCCTCCCTGACTGCTGGGAACTACCATTCTACTTCCTGTCTCAATTAGTCTATTTTAGGTGCCTCATATTTCACTTCTGAGCCTGGTGTATCTTGTTTACAATAATATCTTAAAAGTTCATCAGTATTGCAGCATGTGTCAGAATTTTCTTCTTTATAGGGCCAAATAATATCCTATGTACATATACTGCTTTTATGTATCCATTCATCTGCTGATGGACATTTGAATTATTTTTACTTTTTGGCTATTGTGAATAATGCTGTTGTGAATGGTAACATGGCAAAGCTTCTTTCATATATGATTTGGGTTTTGAAAACAAAATCTTTTGGACAAGACAAACTGATAAAACATTAGAAATGTAATGCTGGTTATGCCATTCCTGGTGAAATTTTTTAATCATTTTGTGAATATCAGTTATAGCTAGAGTAACCATGTAATTTATCATCCAAATCAGCAGTCATTTAATGGTAATTGTTATATGACTAATATTTTTCTAGAGAAAATAGGCATAAAACCCAATTTTCCCTTCTTTCTTTGAAATGTACTTAGATAAATAGAATCTTCTATTTATAGGGATTGGAAACTGTGAAATGACAATATTTTATTTTATCTCATTGGAAAATTGAGTCTATTTTTCTATTTAGGAGGCATATTTGTAATTTTAAACCATTCAGATTCTATTTAGTAAAATGAAATCAAATCCATCTATTTTCCCTAAGCTAACCACCTAACATAGTTCTTTGATATTATTTGAGAGAGTGATAATTATTAATAGAGTTAGCACCAAGCAGACATTTCTATGTGAGTCTGTTGTTTTCCATTGCTAGCATTTTGTCAGTAATCAACACAAATACTCCATGAAAAGAGAAGATTGAATATAATATAAAGGAATTTTATACTTTGAGTTCTTTTTATTTTCTAACATGGGTCCAGCCAACCAATTCTACACAGTATAATAATCACTTCTAATGTGAATGAATTCTATGTAGTTCTCATGACTTCCTGTTCATCAAAAGTAGAAATTCAGATACATTCTTGAAGATTACTCATTCTGGTAGCTAATTTGTATCCCCTCTATGAACTGTTAAAATGTAGGGCATGGATGCAGGGGTCACTGATTATTTCTATATGATGATTTTCTCAAAGTCAAATGGAAAAAGAAGAATCAAACTCAACTATTTTTAATTCCTTGGTAAACAATGAAGCTGTAGATATGAAACTTTTTAGATAAGTGGAATATTTTTTGAAATGCAAAGCCTTTATGTAAATACCTTGGATTAAGATTTCGTTTAGGGGGAAGATGGGGACTATCAAGTGTTATTGTGCCAAAGAAAAGGAGATCATCTTGATAACTCAACATTAGGGAGAAAGCTAGTCTGGCTTTAAATAACCATTCAACTAATAATTGCTTATAACTTGTAATTAACAAATTGGTTATTATATATAATACTTTCTATCTTTGCTCTGAGATATGCCATGGCTGCATCTATAGTGAGGTTTTTGAAAAAAATAGATCCCTTGTAAAGGCAAGGTTACTATAGGCCCTGCTAGGTCTCTAATGTTATAAGATGATCTCTAAATATTATTTTCTTAATAAACTAGTTTATGCAACTTTCCTAGAGTTAAATCAAGTGGACATTTGTGTATAATGGTTACTTTATAGTGGGACACACACAGTACTATTAACTTTTTAAAAACTTTATTTTGTAGATAGTTCAGGCTAGTGCTAAACCTACTCCCCAGTATTCTCTTTTTAATAAATTGCCCGGTAAATTCATGAAGCTACAAATGATGCCTTGGTAATGGGGAAAAAAATGCACATATAAAAATGATTTCCTCATTTTTTATACAAAGTATTATTTTAGAAAGTTATGTGGAAAATTCACGTACTCTATCTCCAAGAGTACATGTATATATACTCTGTATATTACCTCTAACATCTACATATATGATAGTTTTATGTCTGTTAAATGTATATAGCTATATCTATACATATTAACATATACAGGTGTCCCTAAAGTCACCATACATAGTGAAACTGGGAAATTATAGCTAAATGTACCTTTATTTGCAAAATATTTACAAAATAAATGTATTGGTTACCTCGTTGAATAGTTTTGTAATGAATACAGTAGAAATTCTATGGCTAATTACTTCCCTACATTGACCATCTCCCTACCTTGACCTACTTTTTGTAGACCAGACATGCTCTACGAGTATGTATCAGTACAGGAGGCCTGGTTCCTTATGTTGACCACATATGTATGTTGAACAGTTTGTTATAGTCCCTTGAGTGTTCTTTACACAGATTCTACTGTACTTTGTAAATAAATGAACATTTAGCTACAATTTCCCATTTTCCCTATGTAAGATGACTTTACAGGCAACTTTGTATATATACAAAGGCATCCTGTATATATATGTCTGTTTCTCATTTTCTTTTTTTCTTTTTTTTGGCGGAGACTGGGTTTGAACCCATCACCTCTGGTATATGGGGCCAGTGCCCTACTCCTTGACCCACAGGCACAGCCCGTGTTTCTCATTTTCTAAATTAGATTTTAAGGGTAAAATATTGCAACATTTATTCATTTATATAACCCAGATGATAATTTGACTATTGTAAAAGAAGGGTTAAGAAAATAAAACAGATTTTTACATTTAATTTGTAAAAACATGATTTACAAAATGAATTCACAAGAAATTACTTTTCTAAATCTGATAGTGTTCTCTTAAATTCAATTTAATCAATGTAAAAATTTCAAAGACTAACTAACCCCACAAGTATGATACATAAAATAAACTAGGTTCTTAAATTAAAATTACATTAAACTTATTTTCCCCAAGTTACCAGATATTATTAATATTTTGGAAACCAAGCTAATTCTCTTTCTATGTACTAGAGACCTTTTTGAAGTCCCATATAATTATTTCTGCTTTGGAGGTGGAGACCCACCTGTCTCACAGAGGTTAAGTAACTTACTCAAGGTCAAGATCTAGTAAGTGAAGGAGGTAGAATCTGGTTATTGTTAGTTACCCCTCAGACCTGTAGAGTTTGCTTTCTACAAAATTTAAAAACAAACTTAAAAATAAATTTTGTCCACTGTCTGTGGCAAGAAAGGATATTAAAAAAGCAAAAACCAAACAACAACAAAAAAAACCCTCTGTGATGATAAGTATCAGAAAAGTTTGTTCTAAGTTGAATTACCACTAGTTTACAGGAAATAGCACTGTCTCTCTTTGAATATTACCATTTAGTAATAGTACTACTTTCCCAGCATCCCTGGGTTGATCTCATGTTAAGAAAGCATTAAATAAGTTATTGTTTAATTATAGCATTTTCAAAATTATAGAGACCTTCAAAGATAAAAAGTGGATCTTATTGCAAATAGAATTTGTTGCAGCACTAAATAACCAATTGTTATTGATATGCTCTTGCTATAACCTATTTCGATGATAGCATAAAATATCTACTAGGTCATATCCAAATTCTTCATAGTACTAGATCATTATCATCTCATATATGTGTATAGTATTTTTGTGGAAGATAATTATCATTTTATTTTATTTTATTAGAGATCTACAATTCCTCATCTAAAATCCTTGGGATAAGACATACTTCTATATTCAGAACTTGTCATGCGTTACAAATGTAATATGATGCATTCACCATAATTTTTTTTAAAACCCCAGTGGGGTCCAGGACAAAACTCCATAAACAAATAAATAGTATTTCTGCAGCAGAACATATTAAGATTCTCACAAGGACATAAAAATCTATCTGGAGCTTTTGGCTAGGTTAGATCAGATTGGGTTGCCATACGAAAGTATACCATAATTATGGAAAAGTTCTAGTTTTCAAAAATTTCACACTTCAGGTATGCAGATAATAGATTAAAGGCCTCTAACAGTGTTTATGTTCAGAATTATAAGTGTAATACCCCTCATACTTATATTTTAGAATTTTTAGATTACACAGAAACACAAAACAGAAAAGAAAACCCCCAGCTTTGAGAGTGCCTTCCAGCCATTTGTATCTCTCTTTGTAACACAACTGAGATTGTACAATGCCTATACTTCTTTCACTTTATTCAACTAGTATCATGTGCATACTCAACCATAGTTTTGAAATAAGCTCATTAGGTAACCGAAAGAAAAGGCAGCAGACCTGGAGAAGACAACTATGCCAATCAGAAGAAATGGAAGGCCATCGTTCTAAGAATCCCAGAGCCTTTTGTGAAGTCATTGAACCTAAGGCTATACCAAGTTCTAAGGCTATAAGGGATATGAAGTAATGTGGATGCTTAAATGCAGAAAATTCTCAAGCCCAATTTTTCATTTTGGGGGGTTTTGCTAAAAAGAACAGAGTTCCACTGTTACACTGTTTACATTTCTTGGGTACAGTCTCTCTAATAACAGTGTCCTGTCCTCAAGAGGTGCGTCACACACCATGGCCCACAACCTGCTCCCTCCTTCCTTCTCTCTGATCCCCCATTCCTGACTCTTTGTACCCTCAACGATTCACCAATAATAAAAAAAATTTTAAAAATAAGGAAATAATAAAAAAAGAACACAGTTCCTAATTTGAGCTTATATTGTCTAATGTCTGTTGACAGAAAAGATGCTGTTTTAGGATTTCAAAGCTATTTTGTTTGCATTTCTTCTTTTATAGGGTTTACACTTGTCAACTCAAGGGTATAAGATGTGAAAACATTTGTAATGTGATCTTTGAATGAAACTCTATATGTTTAAAGTGCATCAGTGATCTCAACACGTTTACTTAATATAGGGTTAGACAGCTTCATTGAAGTGAAAACCAATTGGCCTTTAGAAGTAGTGCTTAAAAAAATTATGGAATTTTTTGTTATTTCACATGTTGTGTTTACAGATACTTTCTGAGATTCTAAATGAATGAAAACAAGCCTAAGTTTAGCAGCTTAGTTCACTCTACTATACCTAGTCTGTTAAATCTGTGTCTGACATCCCAAGATTATCCACCTGCTGCAGTCCATCCTATGTTTGAGTGAAGCATCATCAAATGGAGAAGGCATAAAATATTTAAAGGCTATGAAGCACTCAGGACTGTCAAAATAATCTATTTCACTTACATGGCCCTCTGCTGAGGGCTTTAGGACACATTTGTCCATCATGTTAAAGTTGCTATAATTGCTTTTTTCTCATATTTCACTGAGTTCTATCATAAACCTAACAATAAACTTTGAAATGTTCTTCAAGTTGTTCCTTTGTCTTTAGCCTTTGAGTCATGTGTACCTGATTCATAGAGGTAGAAGTCTTTAGAAAGAATGAATTTTAAGTTTTAAAATATTAAAAGGAATTTGTATGGTCTGGAGAGAGAACAATCTCCAAGTGTCTGTTGCTTTGCCCCTGTAGTTCTTGAGGAATTTGGTCTTAGGAAGTTATCAGAAAAAAATTGTCTGTATTAGAATTCAATAAACCTCCTTAAACACATTATACTTTGGCAGGGGCCATAGGGAAGAGCCAAGGGAAGCCAGCACATGTGGTCTTTACAGATGGGTGTGGCTAAAGTGAATCTTAGTGAGAAGGGAAACATGTATTTATAATGTCTAAGACTAGAAACCTGGAAGGAAGAAAAATAAAATATTTGTATTTCAATATGATTTGCATTTAGGTTATTAGTGACTATGTATGTTTATTTAGTGTTCTCCATAGCTTTGATGGGTATGGGAAGATTATATTGTGCTTTTGATGACTTTTTTGTTTGCAGTCTTTTTTTCCATTGTACCCTTTTTTCTCCTACTTCCTATATAATTGAGGAATTCAGTCTTTATTTCAGTCATTTATTGCCCTCTATGTTGCCCTTCCTGGTAAATCATAAAGCATTTTCTGGACTTATAAATCAAAAACTTAGAGTAAAACATACTGTAATGTACTGAATTGTACTTTTAAAATTCAATTAAATCTCTGAAGTCACCATCTTCATAAGTCAGATGACCAAGGCATATTGGTTTTATCAATAGTATTGCAGTCTTTTATTGGAACAAACTTCTTTTACTAAGATTGTGTAAGTTCTCCAGGTGCAGTGGCTCATGCCTGTAATTCTAGCACTCTGGGAGGCCAAGGCCCATGGTTTGCTTGAGCTCAGAAGTTCAAGACCAGCCTCAGCAAAAGCAAGATGTTTTCTCTACTAAAAATAGAAAAATCATCCAGGCATTCACCTGGAGGCTGAGGCAGGAAAATCACTTGAACCCAGGAGTCTGAGGTTCCTCTGAGCTAGGCTGACACCAAGGCATTCTAACCTGGGGAAATAAAGTGAGACTGTCTCAAAAATAAATAAATAAAAGATCTAGTAATCCAGAGAAAGTTCTAACTTCTCTTTACCCACCCTCATAAAAAAATTAAAAAGATTGAATAAGCTAAAAGTAAGTTCTAAGCAAAAGAAAAAAGAAAAGCATCTAGCTTTACTAAAATCATCTGAGAATGATGTTTGATGAGCAGGATGTCTGGATTAACTAAATCCTAATCTCCAACATTCAAATCAGGTGGCTACTAGTGTTTTATTTGGTCTTAGTATCTACATTGTTGCAGAAATATTCATTAACATGGAATCAGGATGAGATTTGGTGTTAAGGCAGAAAAGTAGGTAGGAGAGGGCGAAAAAGTATAGTTTTCCCAAACCCAGAAGAATTAGGGAAACAAGTGCTGACAAGTGCTGGAATTACCTCCAGTTACATTTCAAACCTGCTTGGATTTTTTTATTTTTATTATTATTATTTTTTTTAGAGACAGAGTCTCACTTTATCACCCTCAGTAGAGTGGTGTGGCATCACAGCTCACAGCAACCTCCAGCTCTTGGGCTTAGGTGATTCTCTTGCCTCAGCCTCTCAAGGCATTGGGACTACAGGCACCACCACAACACCTGGCCATTTTTTTGTTGCAGTTTGGCTGGGTCAGGTTCGAACTCGCCACCCTGGGTATATGGGGCCAGCGCTCCACCCATTGAGCCACAGATGCCACCCGAAACCTGCTTGAATTTTTATAACAGGTTAATAGTTGCCTCAGGCCTGCTTCTCTAGAGCAAATGCCATCTAATCTAACATGATGATAATAATAAGTAAATAATTGCTATTTGCCGGGTACTGCATTAAGTACTTTCAATAATGACTCATTTTACCTTGAAAATGACCCAGTGTGGGTGCTTCTGTTGTCTTTACTCTGCAGATGAAGAACAGAGGCTCAGAAAGTTTCTGTAGCGTGTAGGAATCACACAGCAGGTTAACCGCACAAACAAACAGGGAGCCCAGGCAGCCAGGCTGCTCCTCGGTCTCATTGTCTTCTCACGTCATCTACAACATGGCTCGGGATCAGAAAGAAAGAACTTGGATCCTTGCAAAAGAAAGATTATCAGGCGTCCCACATGCAGCCCGCCTAGGACATTTATCCCGCCCACCGGGTGTTTTTGACGCCACTGCCTGTCCTGTTTAGCAGTCTGGCCCTCCAACGGTCTGAGGGACAGTGAACTGGCCCCCTGTTTAAAAAGTTTGAGGACCCCTGGATAAGTTGAACTCAGAAAGGATTAAAGTGGCTTGGAAGAATGTCAGATGTTATTGTGGTGTGATGTATTTTGTAAATACCTCACTACAAGCTTGTGAAAGAGGAAGACAAGGATGGTTCATCCACTCTGTAGGTGAAGAATAGGCATGGTGAATAAGGATAGATACAGTGATTTCTCCCACAAGATCATACGGATGGCATTTATAAAATGTAGAATAGATTAAGTTTTGATATCAATTTGGAAGATAGTAAAGGCTATGATTACCTTGTTTTGGTTTTCGATTGGATCACATTCGTTTGGAGAATAGGCAGTTGTCACTTATGACTATGTTTAGAGTAATGTTAAAGTAACCTATAGTTATTATAAAATGTAATTAACCAAAAATCAAGTGCTCATCATTGTATAACCTTCTTTCTTCTTTGGTTACAGCTCTAGCTGCCTCAAAATATGTTATTTCAGACATAATTCTCAGATGATTCTAATAATATAATGAGTTGCTTATAATCATTGGCACCATCTCCATAAAGTATGGAAATCAAGAAAACTTAGAAGCACCGTGTGAGCAATCTGTTTTCAGACTCATGCTATTTGATGGGATTTTGATGACAGAATCTGTGCTAAAATCTACCATAAAAACATTTTGTAGACTCCTAAGAACTAAATGTTTCGAACAGTTGAAAGAGGTGACTTAGAATCATTCGAGACCAAGTATTCTTGAGGCTTTTATGATTTTTGGTTAGTCTTCTAATTACCAAAGAATTTTCTTGATTTACATATCTTAGGGAAATGGTGATAAGAAACTAAACATAATTTAAAAGAATTCTGATTTAAAGAACATTAAAGTTGGAAGCAACCTAGAAAGCTTCAGAAATGACCTCTTATTTGATATGTCAAAAAGTCTGAGTTTGCAAAAGCTCAAGGAATTATGCCAAAGATTACACAGCTACTTAGCAGAACAAGACCTTTAGACATGGGACTCTGTGATTATTTATTCATTTGCCAGGGTACCTCAATAAATAGTTGTGAATGTTTGAAAGTCACAACTTGCTGAACCCAGTAAAAGAAAGGAAACTAAAGAGTCTCGATGTCTAATTATTTTGGAATTTATACCTTATCATTATTCTTGATTTTGTAATATTCTTAACTCCTTACTAATAGTAATGAATGGCATGTTGTTAAAGTATTCAAATTGATTTTAAAACACATTTGTGCAGAAAAAATTAATTAGATATTCTAGCATATTTCTTGTGCTATTCAGGATACTACAAAACTAAGTATCAGAATTTCTGAAAACCATGAGCTTCCATTTGTGTTTGACTAATGAGTCTTATAAAACAACTTTTATAAGTATATATCATTTGTCATAACAGATTCAGGACAAGGTACATCCAAGTTAATTTTAGGTAAATCAGAAAAAATATTTTTCTCACCAGTACCCACACTGAATCACATGTAACGAAGTATTTACAAACCAAGCAGAAATCACTATATCTTCTTTGTTATGCTTATATGTGTATGGGATATTTCAAAGTTTCTGTAAAGAAACTTTATGGAACAGAAATAAGCAAACTTTTAGTTCCACTTGCCTACTGTGACTGAGAAAAAAAATTTCATCATACGCCTTTTATTTTCTGAACTATCACAAATAAAAATTCGAGCTGAATGTTAATATTATTTATCACCTGAATCCCATTCATGATTTGTATGATTTTTATGAAGATTGCAACAACTCCCAAATCACATCACAGCATGGAAAATATTCATACTTCTGCACGTCTCTAAAACTTGATTATAAACACTTAAAAATTGAGACATCATAGAGAATTTCATCTATACTTCTATTTTGTAGGTGGGGAAATTGAGGCTCCGAGATGGCATAACTCAGTCAGAGTCACTTGATCAATAGGTGCCAAACCGCACCATGAGCCAGAATTGTGTGCCCCACTCCAGAGCAACCTGCTGCTGCAATTTACATCTTAACCTCCCCTAAAATATTCACAAAGATTCAGAAAAATTCACAATCCTGCCCTAGGGTTTTTTATTATCGACTGTACGGGGTCAGGGGAGGACTGTAAATTGAACTGACGTTCACGTCCACATGAGTTAGTGAACATTTTCTCCAACTTAATTTGAACACTTTTCCTTTCTCAGCATCTTAAAGTCTGGAGTCACGAACATAACCAAGCTGCATTCCTGACATTGACTATTCAGCGTAACAATTAAAGTCAGAAAACCGTGAACCTTCCATATATGTGTGAGAATTTGACTGTTTTTTTCCTTTTTTTAAAATTATTTTTTATTAAAGCATAACTTTGTACATTGATGCATTTATGGGGTTCAGGGTACTGCTTCGATGTACAATGTGAAATGCTTACATTGAACTAAGTAACACATCCATCTCATTTATACTCATTTCTTAATAGTTTTGAAATGTACCATTGCATCATGCATATTAGGAGAGAGGTCTCCCCAAATGCCCTCCCGCCTCCTATATCCCCACTCCCCTCCTCTCTCTCTCCTCTTCCCTTCTACTTTCTGGGCTATTCTCAGTTTATCTTTAAGTACAAATGCAGTATCTCTGCATACCAAGAGGGAAAAAAGTCAAATTCTAATGAATAAAGTAAAAAAAAATCCATAGAAAAAAGGATATTAAAGGGTAGAATTATCATGAAAAAAACACACAGAGAAATACGAATCCTGTGTGAGAAAAATAAAGCTAGAGGAAAATTGGAAGATGTTCTGGGAGATGTCCCTGGGGAATATGACTAGACATTTAATAGTTTTAACATTGATTTAAAATGTCTAGCTTATTAGCAGCAAATAGTTTAATTTGGGGATACCGTTTTGACTGTTCTTCACTGTGGCAAATACATAGTAGTACCCCCTCTTCTCTGTGGGGGATGTGTTCTAAGATTCCCACTGGAGACCTGAAACCACAGATAGTACCAAATTGTATACATATTATATAGGTATATCTATCTGATAAGTGAGATGGCTGCTAAATGACCAAGCGGTGGCGTAGAAATTCTAGGGACAGTGGACAAAGGGATTGATTCACGTCCAGAATAGGATGGAGCAGGAAGGCAGGAGATTTCACCATGCTATTTAGAACTGCATGCAACTTAAATCTTACAAATTCTTTATTTCAGGATTTTTTTATTTAGTATTTTTGGACCACAATTGGCCGAAGGTAACTGAAACTGCAGAAAGGGAAACCACGTATAAAGGGTGAGTGCTGTATGGGAGCCTTTCCTGGTCTCACAATTCTGGCTCATGGATTCTTTTCCTCATTGGCATATTGATCATCTGAACTGATCATTATTTTAATGAACCATAGACTTCCTTGGAATATTCCCTCAGTGTAGTCTGGATTTTCACCTGTACTATATATACAGTTTTCCCCTTACCTTGTCCTTAATATGAATATTTCCCATTCAATAGTGATGTAAGTTTGGAGTCATTGCAATTTTAGCCAAATTAAATGAATCATGAGTGGGATCAAGGTGATAAATAATCTTAATGTACCCTGCCTTCATTAAAATGGTTTGCATACAGTTCCAGGCACCACTTTATAAGAATGCCATTGAAAAGTGCCCCTGACCTTTCCCTTTGTAGCACTCATTACATTTTAAATGATCTTGCTTAAAGTATTTGCCTTTTTAGTAGACTTTAAGTTCCATAACTGCAAGGGCTAGCTATAGTTCTCCATTTATCAGAATACCTCCTGTGCCTGGCATGCCATAGGTGCTTAATTAATATTTAATAATTGAAGAAAGGTGGAAACTGAAATAACACAAATTTGGGAAACCATGCACATGTTAAGTGGTTGACTCAGGGACGTTGATGGAGAGAGGAGTCTGTTAGGGAGGGATGTGAAAGTTACCTTCAAACATTTGGAAGGACATTGAATGGAACAGGGATTTTTTACTTCATGTTTTTTCCAGGGGAAAATATGAAGATCTGTTACGGAGATAAAGCTGCTGATAAATGTTTTGGTTCAAGAGGAAATTTATAAAAATAAATTAGAATGTTCACCCATGAGCAAAGAGGGTACCTTGTAAAGTATCAAGCTTTCTGCAGGTGGTAGTATTCAAATAGAGGAGATCTTCTTGCCGTGAAGAGTGATAAGGCAGCATTCTCGGTCTGCCGAGGGTGTGCACGCTGACTTGAAGTCTCTCAGCGCTGATGTGTAACTTTAGTGTAACTAAGCACAAGATGCTCTCCACTTGTAGTTTGCAACTGTTATTTTTTTTCTTTTGAAGACACTTCCTAATTTTATTTAAAAGTCCATTTTCTCATTTTTCTAACTGCGAGTTCAGTTTCCTAGGCAGATAATGATTGGCAAAAAATATTGAGTAAAGCGTGATTTAAGCACATTTTACCATTGATTGAAATTTACACAAAGAGTCTTTAGTGCATTAAATTATGTAGATATAATCAGAGCCAATTTGAGTTTGCCATATATTGTAAACTGCTTTTCCTTACCTTGGCCATTTCTACATAGCATCTGTTTGTACTCAATTTTTATTCAGGGAGGACTTATTCCAGTCTTTTTCAGTGGATAAAATGGGCACCTGGCCAGATTACTTAAGCCGCTGCACTGTAATTGTCTCACTATTGATTACTTACGGATTTTCTGTCTCTTTTGTTTGGATTGTATTTATAAGTAGGCCCTCAAGGGGGATGGTTAGTGTATAGTTCAGTTTTATCTGATCTTCAAGTGCTGTAGTTTTACATGAAACAATAATATAACAGCATCACAATAGAGGACTCAGGCCATATCATCCTCTTCCTGGGTATCTGCGTGTCTGACTCTGTCAGAATTAATCTCCCCCTGTTCCTCAGATGTTTAGTTGACGCTGCTGCTTCTGAAAGAGTCCAAGTCTTAAATCTCAGCCCTTCAACTTCATTGCCTATTCCTAGTGCTATCTCTACAAAAACTTATTGGCCAAAACTAAGGAATAAGAATTACCTAAAGGGAGCATGCCTAAAAATTATGTTAAATGGATAAATGTTTACAAAAAGGGAATAAGGCATTTTAGGAATACAGGCATGTCACAACATAGCTGCCCATGGAAGCCAGATTGGAGAGTAACAACTGGGTTTGGAGGCAATCGACCCAACCCTATGACAATTGTGAATAAGGGTTGTTGGTAATTGAGCACCAGACCCTGAATCAGCTGTCACTGTGAAGGACAGGAAGAAAGTGTGTCCTACTGGACATATTGATTAGGAAAAGCAGCTGAGGCAGATGGTTTTCTAAGAGTTTGTCTTTATAGAACAAGATTCATCTGTCAGATGGAAGGTCTTTCTAATGTTCTTAAAACATTGCCTGTCCATTTGACAAATAAGGACTGGAAAACCTTAATTAAATTCAAGAAACATTTAATGAATGCCTTGTTAGGTATGAAATAATACCTCAATTTTTAAAGTTTATAATCAAAATTCACTGAGCCTCTGGGGCAGGTATTGAGAGAAGAAGGGGTCATGTCCAGCTTATTGGTCCAAGGTGTCCCTGCTGGGATATAGGGACAGAGTCTATTTTAGAACAAGTCAATACAAATAGAATTGAAATTCTTTAGAATACTTTATCTGTCCTGTGAGATTTTCAGACTGTCTGTAACAATAAACATTCAAACATCATAACTGATAGGGTGAAAGATTAGATTTTATATCCAATGACAGTAGGAAAAGGTAAAGGGTTGGCTGGAGAAAAAGGAAGCCTAGTGAATTTGGGCTATGGGACTCTAAATTGACAGACCTCTGTCCTCAACACTGCTTGGTTGTGTGAGGCATCTTGATCTCAGCTAGGTGAGGCTTAAAGAATTTAGACTAGGACCTCAGCTGCCATTTGGAGTGGAGATTCAATCTGGTCTTGGCAACTTCGATCAACTCTGCCCTCAGAGATCTGAACATTCCCAGAAGTCTGGGTCAATTGAGCACCATGCAGTGTGCACTCTAATTAACGCCTACCAGCTCTGTCAGGGCTGCTGAAATTTCTGCAGGGTCTCTAGATAAGGGTGATCCTAGGCCAAGTCATTTTATTCTGAACAATGATCACTACTTCCCTGCAGACATTTATGACATCTAACAATGAATTTCTGTTGAGTACGTACTACATGCTAGGCTGTTTTTAAGCCTTGTGGATGCCACAGTGAACAATGTCCTTGCTCTTATGCAGTATATACATTTGGGTGGAAGGAACTAAAGAATGAAAAAATATGTTATGTCAGGTGATGATGAGTGCAATGAAGGTAAACAAATCACAGAATAGAGTGACGTGGTGGGGAGAATGTTACTTTAGATATGGTAAAGAAATTTTTCTCTGATAAATTGATATTAGAGCAGAAATCTGGAGAGAAAAATGGAGGATGAAATACATATATCTAATAAGAGAGCCTTCTGACCATATGCAAATGTGAACTGTGCTTGGCCAAGCAGACCATGGAGTTAAAGTGGAGTGAGCAGGGAGAATGAGGTAAGAAGTGAGTCCAGAAAGGTGGGTGGAAGGGGGACCATGTGAGACTTACAGGTCATAGTAAGAACTTGATGTTTCCTTTGGGTAAGCTGGGAAGTCACTGAAAGATTTTGAGCACAGGAAGTAAGATGATACTACTTTATATGCAATAGGCTGTCGCCAGAGTAGACTGATGTGGTACAGGATGAAGCAGGGAGACCAAAAAGGCTCTTGGGAGTGAAAGGATGGAGTAAGTACTTCTGAAAATCCTCTCCCTCATAAAGCAATGACAAAACTGGGGAAAATGATCAGAGTAAACTTTTTCAGAAGTCTGGAAATTATACAAAAGCTTAAAGCAATCAGGGAGCACTTTCTCAAGAAAAACCGAAACTTCAACAATGAGTTCTGCAATGTTTGGTTTACCTGACTCCCATTTCCTGCTCTCCAGCTCCACAACTGTCTAGAACAGTGGTTCTCAACCTTCCTAATGCAGCAACCTTTTAATTTGGTTAAATTAAAAGAACCACTAGTCTAGAAAAATAAGAGCTCAAATTCTCAGCACAGCCTGGCAGCCACCAGAGGGGGAAGAATGGAGCTACCGCCCATTCACATTCTGGCTTCCAAAGGATTGTCAGTATTGACTGTCTCGTCTCCCTGCTGGACCTCACTTGTACAACTATCCATGTTTGACATTACTCAGAACTACCAAGAGAAAAAAGGTTTGGTCATAAGAGTGTTTGTCAAAAATCTACAGGGAAGCTTTTTAACTTTAGAACTGCTTAGGGGGATGGATACCAATTTTAACAATCAATAGAATAATCAGAAAGCTTGGGCCAGGTGCAGCAACTCACACCATAATCCTAGCACTTTGGGAAGCCAAGGTGGGCGTGATGGATCCCTTGAGCTCAGGAGTTCAAGACCAGCATGAGAGGGAGCAAGACTTCTCTTCTACTAAAAACAGAAAAAAGTTAGCCAGAGTTGTGGCAAGCACTTGTAGTCCCAAATACCTGGGAGGGTGAGGCAGGAAACCAGAAGTTTGAGGTTTCCGTGAGATAGGCTGATGCCACAGCACTCTAGCCCAGGTGACAGAGCAAGATTTTGTCTCCATAAAAAAGAAAAAAATAATAATAATCAAAAAGATTAAAAGAAAAAGTTTGGGAATGAGATGTCCAGAGGGAATGTAAAAACTTTGATGTATTTCTGAGAACTTAAGAGAGTATGCATGAATGTAAGTCTGAGGACGTGCTGAGAAGGTCCTGAGCCCCCACGTCTGGTTGATCTTCAGGCTCTGGGCAAACAAGCAGTGAAGTCAGATGTAGAGCTGCAGGTGCCTTGAGGATTGTTGAAGGTATGCACCAACATACACATAAAGTCTCTCAGCAAAGACAGGGAGGTTGATCGCTAATGAATACCTGACCACTATGTTCACTGATTAGAGACTTCAATAGCCACTCATGACAAAGAATATGTACTTTACAGAATTAGTCTAGAATAGTCAGCAAACAAACACCAACATCTACTATAAGAAACAACTACAGGCCCCGGGGAAGATTGTAAGTGGATTTCCAGCATTGCAACATTCCATTAGTTAAAATATCCAGGTTTTCTACTTTGGAAAAAAATACTAAGACATTCAAAACCACAAAAATGGTGGCCCATACATGGGGGTAAAAGCAACTAATATTAATTCCAAAAGCTGGACTTACCACATTAAGACATTAAATCACCTATTTTAAATATGTTCTAAGAACTAAAGGAAATCATAAGAATGACACTCACCACATAGAAAATATGAACAGATAGAAATTAGTATAAAAGTAAACATTCTGAAATCAAAATTATAATAATCTAAAAGAAAAATGTTCAAGATCAGAGTTGAGCCTATAAAATCATCAGCCAAGTTGACAATGAATCAACTGAAATTATATAGTCTGAGAAATGAAAGAAAAAAGAATAAGGGATAGTAAACGGAGCCTGAGATGTCTGTGGAACACAGAAAAACAAGCCTTGCTGCTCACACTCATCTCATAATGGAAACCTCAAGAAAAGAACAGAGAAACAAAAAAACCCAAAAGAGTAATTGAACAAATAAAGGCAGAAAACTTTCTAAATTTCCTTAAAAACTTTAATCTATGCATCCAAAAAGTTTAATGAGCTCTATGTAGAATGAACTCAAAGAAAACCATAGACCAGGAGTCCTCAAACTATGGCCCGTGGGCCACATGCAGCCTGCCTAGAACATTTATCCAGCCCACGGGGTGTTTTTCCCTCCACTGCCTGTCCTGCTTAACAGCTGACTCGTCCTGGGGCCCACAGACCAATGGTCTGAGGGACAGTGAACTAGCCCCCTGTTTAAAAAGTTTGAGGACCTCTGCCATATACTGACACATTATCATCAAACTAGCAAAAGCCAAAGACTAAGAGAATCTTGAAAGCATCAAGAGAGAAGTGTCACTCACATAACATGGAACGTGGCAGATGGTTCCTTGTCAGAGGACGGAGGACAGAGCCTGTGGACACGAGTCGAAGTGGGATGGGACTGTTGGTGGTGGGAACATGCAGAAGTCCTCTTTTATTGCTGCCATTTATCTTAAAAAAGGTGGTTACAACACTGCCAACTCAGAGTTAAGAGGGAGAACAGGGGAGGAAGAAGGGAGACAGAAACACAATTAGTAATTTTATTGCAAGGTCAAGAGTACTGGGGTCAAATATATATTACAATCCAGAATGCACTCATTATTCATTGCCATTAACAATGCATGGCATGTGGTGTCTTCCTCCTGGAACTAATTATTTCTTAACTGACACTGAACCTTTTACATTAATTTAAATGTTTAAATATTAAAATGTCAATACTTTGGGTACAGTCCCTGTTGTCCACCGTAGTTACTGTATAAAGATTAAGCTGCCATTGCATTATATTTTTATGTTCTTTGAACATCCCCATATCCCCCTCCTTGGGCTACAATTCTTTGCCTTTATATGGCCAGAAGTCACAAATTGTGAACCATTTGCCAAGTTGAGCCAGTGGGCATATTTTTTTTAACCTATACAACATTTAAAAGGAAAAGAAGAAGAAGTAAGGAAGAAAACAAATAAAATCAATGCCAATATTTAAAAACCAAGATATTTTTAGATTAAAATATGCACTTCTGGTTCCTACCTTCTGAAAAAAGATCTAACAGATTAAACCAGGTGGAGAGCAGTTGTCTGGAGTGAAGAGCAACTGGCCTTTCCGCAAGATTGTGGACTGCACGTGGGGGGCTGTGCAAACCTTGGCACAGTCTGTGCTCCCCTCCTAGAATGAGTGGACTTCTCTCCTGTGACTTAATGGCCAGGGTATCCTAGTCATGCCCATGGTCCAGAGCCACTTCTTCCCAGTCTGGGTTTACTTAGTTCCTACTCCTGCTGTAGGTACATGTCTCACTTTTGATCTTCATGAACCCTTATCTGGTATACTTTTCTTTCCCTCCTTTTAGATTCTGAGCTCCTTGGAAGGAGGAGTGACCTTTTAATTCATGTTTGCAATCCCGTTCAGAGCTAATGAATGTTTCTGTGTGAGCAGGAACAAACAATGTGTGTGATGAATAGCAAGTTTAGTCTATTAGAACCCAGCTTAAGAGACTCTAGTAAATTTTGAGTCTATTTAGACACAGTACAAAGCTTATTAGTGATTAATATTGATGTTACCTCAAAAAATGTTGAAAATCAATGTAATTCATCCTGGAATACACAGCTACTTAGCAGACAGACAAAATTCTTATCGTGTTCTACAACGTAATATTAGAACACTGTGCTTCTGAAGTCATGTCATGGAAACAAACTAATGTATTCTAAAATGTACCCAGGGTCTGTTGAACACACACACGCACACACTCACAAATATATATATTCGTACAAACACACACACACATATATATATATACAAACACATATATATTATAATATTCCCACAAAAGAAACAAGACATTAGTGGAAAAATATGAAATCCAAATAAAGTTTGAAGTTTAGTAAGTCATAGTGTACCAAAATTGCTTTCTTTAGTTTGACATGCAAATGTACCATGATAATGTAAGATGTTAACCATGGAGGAAACTGGGTGAGCAGTACACAGGAACTCTCTGTATTATCTTTGCAACCTTTCTATAAATCTATAAACTTAACCCACAGTTAAGTTTAATTAAAAATAAAGGAATGAAAGCTGATGAAATCTTTGGAAAATACTCTGGAATTAAGACTCTGAAACTCTCCTGACATGGTGAAGTTCACAGAATTGCTTTTGATAAAAAAAAATTTTATCAAGTAATTATTAATGTGTAATCTCTGTAGGTATAAATAGACATGTGCATGAATATAAGTTTACATAGAAGCAAGTTAGCAAATGAGTTACTAATATTGTTATTTGATGGATAAAGTAAAATTTTAAAAGATGGCTTACTCTGTGGGCCCTCTTTTTTTTCAGCAGCATTTTAATGTCTTTCAGCAGTGTAATGCTCAAAAAGTGCATGCACTAGAAAATGCTAGTTAGAATGTTCTGTTTGAATATATTGACACATATATTCTAATGATATTCTACATCTCCTAATGTGAGAAAAATCTCCCGTGATGAATCAGCAAAATCCTCAGGTTACCTTTTTTTTGGAAAAGCAAAACACTTTATTGTTAACTGAACTTTCCAGTTATTTAGTTCTGACTCTGAAAAGTGTCAAAGGTGGACTCTTCCCTGATTACAATGACATTTCACACTCCTAAATATGTAATTTAGTTATTTAAAGCTTGAAATTCTCTATCATTAAGTAGGTTGATAGTAAAACTTATAATTTGTTTGCAGAAATGGCTCTGTCATTCATAGGAGGAGGTGGAATCAGTATTTCAGTATACCAAGTTACCACACAGAAGGAATTTGTTTTCTTATGATTTTTCTTAAATGGTGTTCTACTTTTTAAATTTCTGTTCTGGACAGGACTTGAAATGTTTGGAAACATTTTAAAGACAGATACATTATAGTATTTTCAACTCTGAAAGGAAAAATATCATTACACAGCTTCTTATTTTAGAATATTCAAGCTCAAACATTTTAGTGTTTAAATAGTTTGCCTAAGTCAATGACATGCAGAATTCTAAGTCTACATCATCTTTCTTAAACTGCTATTATCATATGCATTGCAAGTAATATACCATCATCAGATTTATACTATAATTGTAAGTTGCAAATGTATAATTACTAAAACTTAACCTCTTCAAATTGATGTAATTCAGTCTAATTATCCTGACTACATAAATGCATACTAATCAGCAAGAAAACACTTATATAAAACAAGAATGTTAACACAACTGCAGAATAAACAAAGTTTTGAAGAAGGAAAAAATTCAGGGACTAATTATATCTCCAAGAATAAATAATAAATGCATACTATTTGGAAGTATTTTTCCTCCCCCAACTAGTCTTCAGATGTGGCCAGAATTGTTTCAGCATGTTTTTTGAACTCTATTCACACTGATAGTTTTTCTTCCCTGTATTAATTTTTTCATCTAGTAAGCCATTCAACCTCTCATTCATTCAGTAAAACATTTATTCTTGGACTGTTATGAACTGGATAGTGTGGAAGTGTTAGAAATGAAAGAGATATAGTCCCTTTCCTAAGTTTAATTATTTATTTAAATGAAAAAAAAATCCAAAGATGAGAGATACTCTCATTTTAGTAAATTATTCAGATCATGCATTTACTTTCTTCTTTTTTTTTTTTTAAATTGTTGGGGATTCATTGAGGTTACAAGAAACCAGGTTGTACTGGTTGCATTTCTTAGGTAAAGTCCCTCTTATAATTGTGTCCTTCCCCTGAAAGGTGTGTCACATACCCAGACCCCCATCTCCTTCCCTCCTTCCCTCTCTCTGCTCTCCCCTTCCCCCAGCCCCTC